>NC_041389.1:354801853-354854812 GCF_002162155.2 Triticum dicoccoides
GGCAGCATCGATCGGCTTCAGTTAGCAGCAGTAGCGAAGGAATCACTCAATCGGGTTCAGTTAACAGCCATCGATCGATCGCTCGGGTTCAATAACGCGTAGCCTATAGTGCAATTGCTCGGGTTCAGTTAGAGCCCAACGCCTCGCTCGGGTTCAGTTAGAGCCAACGCCCCGCACACACGCGCGTACGTGTACGAGAGAAAAGCGCATCGCTCGGCCCCGGACCTCCCACCGTAAGCGGGAACTCCCTGAAATTTTCCTCGCCCTCGCTTCTACCATGGTTATTTCCGTCATGGACGGCCCAAAGAATGTCATGCAGTTGCGTCTCCGGCCTACCCAGGAAGAAAAGCCAATTTTCTGTCATGATTTTTTGTCATAGAAGTAGGAGCCCACCACATCTATGATGATACCGGATTTTGTCACAATTATCGTCATAGAAGTGTCATATGTATGACAGAAAAAATTCGTTCGGCCCAAAATGTCACGGATGTGTCTTTTTTTTGTAGTGCTTTGAAGTATTCGGAGGAAGAACCCGCCTTGCAATGCCGAAGACTATCAGCGCGCCGGACACATCGTCATTGAAGTCTGGTTCGGGGGCAACTGAGGGAGTCCTGGATTAAGGGGTCCTCGGACGTCCGGGCTATGTGACGTGGGCCGGACTGATGGGCCATGAAGATACAAGATAGAAGACTTTCTCCCATGTCCGAATGAGACTCTCCTTTGCATGGATGGCAAGCTTGGCGTTCGGATATGAAGATTCCTTCCTCTGTAAACCGACTCTGTACAACCCTAGGCCCCTCCGGGGTCTATATAAACCGGAGGGTTTAGTCCGTAGAGGCAATCACAATCATACAGTCTAGACATCTAGGGTTTAGCCATTAGGATCTCGTGGTAGATCAACTCTTGTAATCCTCATATTCATCAAGATCAATCAAGCAGGAAGTAGGGTATTACCTCCATCAAGAGGGCCTGAACCTGGGTAAACATCGTGTCCCCCGTCTCCTGTTACCATCGACCTTAGACGCACAGTTCGGGGTCCCCTACCCGAGATCCACTGGTTTTGACACCGACGGGAGGGGACGCTGCCACCACCATGGTCGGATCCGGGCCAGCCATCATCGTCGCCACTGCCAAGGCCGGATCCGGGCTGAACGCCGCTGCCACCGCCATCAGCCATGCCCAACCACACCTTCATATTCTCGCCATGTCCAGCCAATCGCACACGCTATGCACATCCGATCTCTACCCGCGTCGCCAAGCGCCGCCACCGGGAGCCGCGGCGGCCGTGCTTTGGATCCGCATGATGTCATTGTCCGATATCGGGTTCCGGCAAAACCCTTAAGGTTCAAACTCTGGGGTGCGCGCGAAGATCTTCCCCTTACCGATCCACGTCCGAATGCCTCGCTCAGAATCTAAGCTAAACGATGAACAACACGACGGGTGCAAGGTTTATACTGGTTCGAGCCACCGTTGTGGTGGAATACCCTACTCTAGTGTGTGGTGTGGTGGATTGCCTTAGGGCCTGATGATGAACGGTACAAGGGAAGAACAGCCTCGCGAGAGGTGTTCTTGGGCTAGTGCGATGAACTACTTGGGTGAGTTCGACCGCCTCTGGATCTGATGGGAACTCTATGAGATGCCCTCTACTGTGGTGGCTAGCTCTATATATAGAGGCCCTGGTCCTCTTCCCAAATATTGAGAGGGAAGGGCGCCAACAACGGCCATTTTGAAGGGGAACATCTAGTACAAGTTATCCTGACTAAAGTTGGTCTTAAGCTGCCAAAGGCACTGGCGATGACGTCGTCTTGGGCTCCACGGTGACCTCCATCCTGCCGCTCTGCTGGTCTTGGTCTCGTTGCACCGAAACGGTAACCTTTGCATGTTGCCTCGGTACTCTGCGCCTGTGCTTACCCCCTTTGCACCAAAGAGGAAACAAGGACACTACGCAGGCCGGCGCCCACCTGGCGCCCGCCTGGTCTCGATCGTCATGGCTTGCGTCACGAGCACCTCGCAAGGTACCCCTGCTGAGGGAGCTCCGGACTAGGGGGTGTCCAGATAGCCGAACTATCATCATCGGCCGGACTCCAAGACTATGAAGCTAGAAGATTGAAGACTTCGTCCCGTGTCCGGATGGGACTTTCCTTGGCGTGGAAGGCAAGCTTGGCGATACGGATATGTAGATTTCCTACCATTGTAACCGACTCTGTGTAACCCTAGCCCTCTCTGGTGTCTATATAAACCGGGTGGCTTTAGTCCCTAGGACGAACAACAATCATACCATAGCTAGCTTCTAGGGTTTAGCCTCCTTGATCTCGTGGTAGATCCACTCTTGTAACACACATCATCAATATTAATCAAGCAGGACGTAGGGTTTTACCTCCATCAAGAGGGCCCGAACCTGGGTAAAACATCGTGTCCCTTGTCTCCTGTTACCATCCGCCTAGACGCACAGTTCGGGACCCCCTACCCGAGATCCGCCGGTTTTGACACCGACATTGGTGCTTTCATTGAGAGTTCCTCTGTGTCGTCACCAATAGGCTCGAGGGCTTCTTCGACCATCATCAACGATGCAGTCCAGGGTGAGACCTTTCTCCCCGGACAGATCTTCGTATTCGATGGCTTTGCACTGTGGGCCAATTCGCTTGGCCATCTGGAGCAGATCAAAAGCTACGCCCCTGGCCATCAGGTCAGATTTGGAAGTTTGAACTTCACGGCTGACATCCGCGGGGACTTGATCCTCGATGGATTCGAGCCACAGCCGAGCATGCTGCACTGTCACGACGAGCATGATTTAGCTCTACAGCCGGACAGTACCCTGGAGGCCGCACTCGAACCCGCTCCGATCTTCAATTCGGAGCCGGCTGCACAGATCGAGGACGGATGGCTAGACACCGCCTCGGGAGCTGCAACCTCCACGGCGATAGAGCCGAACACTAACCTTGTCCCTCATAGAGCTCGTGACTCTGAGGTGCCGGACTCCTCGCCGGACTCCGAACCTCCCGCGCCCCCTCCGATCGAATCTGATCGGGCGCCGATCATGGAGTTCACAGCAGCGGACATCTTTCAACACTCACCTTTCAGCGACGTCTTGAGTTCGCTAAAGTATCTCTCGTTATCAGGAGAGCCCTGACCAGACTGCGGCCAGGACAGTTGGGATGCGGACGACGAAGAAATTCAAAGCCCACCCACCACCCACTTGGTAGCCGCTGTCGACGATCTAACCGACATGCTAGACTACGACTCCGAAGACATCGACGGTATGGACGATGATGCCGGAGACGAACAAGAACCAGCGCCGACCGGGCACTGGAAAGCCACCTCATCATATGACATATACATGGTGGATATCCCAAAGGATGGGAATGGCGAAGGAACAGAGGAGGATGACCCCTCCAAGAAACAGCCCAAGCGCCGGCGTCAGCGGCGCCGCTCTAAATCCCGCCACAGCAAGAATGAAGATTCCGGCACCGGAGATAATAATACACCGGACAGTGCCGAAGACAACCCACTCCAGCAAGATCCAGTGCAGGAGGATGGAGACGCCAGCCCTCATGAGAGAGCGGCAGAAGAAGAGGTAGAGGATTATACGCCTCCCTCCGGAGACGAAGCAAGCCTCGACGACGATGAATTCGTCGTGCCTGAGGATCCCGTCGAACAAGAGCGTTTTAAACGCAGGCTTATGGCCATGGCGGACAGCCTCAAGAAAAAGCAGCAACAGCTTAGAGCTGATCAAGATCTGCTAGCCGACAGATGGACTGAAGTCCTCGCGGCCGAAGAGCATGAGCTCGAATGCCCCTCCATAAGCTACGCTAAACGCAAGCTGCTCCCCCGATTAGAGGAGGAAGCGTATGAACCCGCATCACTAGGAGACAATACGGCTGACCGACCACCCCGTGGTCACGACAGAGAGGCCTCTAGGCCCTTCACTAGACCCGTACCCCGGCATCGCTCGAAAAGCACAAGGCCACAGGGGAACGCTCCGGACTTGCGAGATATATTGGAGGATAAGGCAAGACAATCAAGATCGATCTATGGATCGCGTGGGCGCCCCATGGTACGTGACAACAACCGTCACGCCGGACACAGTAAGTCCGGCCGAGCCGAACAAAACAGACAAAGCTCTTTTGAGCTCCGTCGTGATATCGCCCAGTACAGAGGCGCCGCACACCCACTATCCTTCACAGATGAAGTAATGGATCATCAAACCCCCGAAGGGTTTAAACCCGTGAATATCGAATCTTACGATGGCACAACAGACCTCGCGGTTTGGATCGAAGACTATCTTCTTCACATCCACATGGCCCGCGGTGACGATCTTCACGCCATCAAATATCTCCCCCTCAAGCTTAAAGGACCAGCCCGGCATTGGCTTAACAGCTTGCCAGCAGAGTCAATTGGGAGTTGGGAAGACCTGGAAGCCGCATTCCTCGATAACTTCCAAGGCACGTATGTGCGACCACCAGACGCTGATGACCTAAGCCACATAATTCAGCAGCCAGACGAATCGGCCAGACAATTCTGGACACGGTTCTTAACCAAGAAAAACCAAATCGTCGACTGTCCGAATGCGGAGGCCCTCGCAGCCTTCAAGCATAACATCCACGACGAGTGGCTTGCACGGCACCTGGGACAGGAAAAGCCGAAATCCATGGCAACCCTTACATCACTCATGACCCGCTTTTGCACGGGTGAGGACAGCTGGCTAGCACGCAGCAACAACCTCAGCAAAAATTCTGGCAGTCCGGATTTCAAGGACCAGAATGGCAGGTCGCGTCGTAACAAAAACAAGCGCCGCATCAACGGCGATAATAGTGAGGATACGGTAGTCAATGCTGGATTCAGAGGCTCTAAACCCGGTCAGCGGAAAAAGCTATTCAAAAGAACTACTCCGGGTCCGTCCAATTTGGACCGAATACTCGACCGCTCGTGCCAGATACACGGCACCCCCGAAAAACCAGCCAACCACACCAACAGGGACTGTTGGGTATTCAAGCAGGCAGGCAAGTTAATTGCCGAAAACAATGACAAGGGGCTACATAGCGATGACGAGGAAGAGACCCGACCGCCGAACAATAGAGGACAGAAGGGTTTCCCCCCACACGTGCGGACGGTGAACATGATATACGCAACGCACATACCCAAATGGGAGCGGAAGCGTGCACTCAGGGATGTATATGCGATGGAGCCAGTCGCCCCGAAGTTCAATCCATGGTCCTCCTGCCTGATCACTTTTGACCGAAGGGACCACCCCACCAGCATCCGCCATGGCGGATTCGCCGCATTGGTCTTAGACCCAATCGTCGATGGATTTCACCTCACCAGAGTCCTGATGGACGGCGGCAGCAGCCTGAACCTGCTCTATCAGGATACAGTGCGCAAAATGGGCATAGACCCCTCAAGGATTAAACCTACCAAGACGACCTTTAAAGGCGTCATACCAGGTGTAGAAGCCAATTGTACAGGCTCAGTTACACTGGAAGTGGTCTTCGGATCCCCGGATAACTTCCGAAGCGAGGAGTTAATCTTCGACATAGTCCCGTTCCGCAGCGGCTATCATGCCTTGCTCGGACGTACCGCGTTTGCAAAGTTCAACGCGGTGCCGCACTACGCATACCTCAAGCTCAAGATGCCAGGCCCTCGAGGAGTCATCACGGTCAACGGAAACACTGAACATTCTCTCCGAACGGAGGAACATACAGCGGCTCTCGCGGCAGAAGTACAATGCAGCCTCTTAAGGCAATTCTCGAGTCCGGCCGTTAAGCGGCCGGACATAGCTAAGCGCGCCCGGAGTAACCTACAACAAGACCACCTGGCATGTTCCGAGCACACGTAGCAGTGTGGCCCCAACCCCAGCCCCTGCAAAACGTCAAAACAGGTCCTTCACGTACACCATTACGCCCTAAAGATACCATGGGCATGGGGAGAGGGGCACGACCACTATAAGCCCAGACAGCGGCTCAACCACACCAGGGCTCTCAAGTGTGTCGTTCTTTTTTTTCTTTTTACCTTTTATTTTTTACCCACAGGACTCCGTTCGTCAGAGGCCCTGTCCGGCAGCAGACCTGCCGAACTCACGATGCAACAGCCAGGGAAGGATAAAGGCTACAACGAATATACAGGTGGTCTCCATTACGAGCATTTTTATACACCAATCCGCAGCCTACCCCTGGAGGGGGACATGTTTAACAGTCACATCCCTTGCTTATCGCACTATTTGTATCGTTCTGCATTCATAGTAGCACTTATTGAATAAAACAATGCAGCACCTTTTTGCTTATAATTGCATTTCTTTTTCATACATATGTTTATTTATGGCATGTCGCATCCGTACACTTTGGTACGGTTAAAACACACCAGGGGCTTATGTTTCCCGCATCATGGTGTGATAAGTCCGAACACTTTCACAAGTGCGGCACCCCGAACTTATAGCATTATATGCATCGGCTCTGAATCATGTCTTGGGTCAATAGTTGGGTTTGCCCGGCTCCCATGTTTTGGTACCTTACGTTCCGTTGTATCGGCTAAGGTAGCACTGGGAGAACCACTATGATTGCGCCCCAGTTGAGCTGGGTTAACGCCTCAGTGGAGAAAGCTAAAATTGACCGTCATGATGAGGCGAGAGCCGGTCGCTGTTCGAGAGGTTTTTGCGAGTCCTTAAAGACTTATGCTGCTTAGAGCAAGGAGCCGGATCTTGTCCGGCCCAAGCGTGGATAGCGCCCCAAATTCGGCCTTCCGAAGACTAGGGGCTTCGCCGAAATTCAAAATTATAGAATTCTATGGCTAAGTGAGAGTGTTCAAGCATTATAAGTCCGGTTGCCTTGTTCGGTGTGTTGAGCGCCTCCCTAGATGGACCCAAAAATGGGAACAAGAGTGCCCAAGTTTATCCCGAACACCCCAGCACTCGTGGCATGGGGGCTGAAGCCGATGACTTGCCATCTCTCAGATTTGATAAGCAGCCGCACAGAAGGTAATATTTTAAATTAACAAGCGTTGCTTAGCGCATATGAACTAAGTTTTCAGCGCACAGGATAACAAAATGCGAGTCTAGTCAAAAATTACATCTTTGGAGCACTCCCCCGCAATAGTGCGGGCGCCCTTCAGCACACTCTTATAATACATCTCGGGCGTGCGATGCTCCTTGCCCTCTGGTGGCGGGTCCGTCACAAGCTTCTGGGCATCCATCTTGCCCTAGTGCACCTTTGCACGGGCAAGGGCCCGACGGGCACCCTCAATACAGGCGGAGTGCTTGATGACTTCAACCCACGGGCACGCATCCACCAGCCGCCGCACCAGGCCAAAGTAGCTCCCAGGCATGGCCTCCTTAGGCCACAGCCGAACTATGAGGCCCTTCATGGCCTGTTCGGCCGCCTTGTGGAGCTCGACCAGCTGCTTCAGCTGGTCGCTAAGGGGCACAGGATGTCCGGCCTCAGCATACTGAGACCAGAAGACCTTCTCCATCGAGCTCCCCTCCTCGGCCCGGTAGAATGCAGCAGCATCGGACACGCTGCGAGGAAGATCTGCAAACGCTCCTGGAGAGCTCCGAATTCGGGTAAGCAATAGGTAATTAACACTCACATGCTTACTTTGCATGAAAAATGCCTTACCCGCTGCTATTTTCTTCACCGCCTCAATCTCCTGGAGGGCCTTGTAGGCTTCGGCCTTAGCGGCTTTGGCACTCTCAAGGGCCGTTGCAAGCTCAGACTCTTGAGTCTTCGAGTCACGCTCCAGGCTCTCATGTTTTTTCACGAGATCCTGGAGCTCTTGCTGTACCTCCGCCACCCGCGCCTCCTGTTTCTCTCGCTCGGTGCGCTCCGCGGCCGCATTGCGTTAGGCCGCGGCCACCGCCTCTTTCAGGGTCGCCACCTTGTTAGTGGCCCCTGCAATACCCATGTTATCCTTGTCATTCTTTTTGCAACCAAAATCCTTTTCTGTAAGGTACAATTTTAATCAGGTGTTACTCACCTTCCTTGTCCTCGAGCTGCTTCTTGGCACGGCCGAGCTCGTTCTCGGACCGCTCGAGGTTTTCCTTCAAAGTATTGACCTCCGCAGTCAGTGCGGCAGAGGTCAGCAGCACAGCCTGCAATCCCATATTGACATATTTTTTATGACTCCTACGTATATCTTTTTAGATCCTCAGTCCGGCTTTTCTTTCCGAACACCGAACCGAGCATCAGGGGCTAATGTCTATGCGGTACCATTTTATACATATCAAAATTCTTACCTCAAAGCCTGTTAGAAGGCTGCTGCAGGCTTCGGTCAGCCCGCTCTTGGTGAGCTGTACCTTCTGAATCACTGCACTCATAACAGTGCGGTGTTCCCCTTTGATGGAGGCGCCGTTGAGCGCCTCCAGCAAATTATCCGGCACCTTCGGTTGGACGGAGGCAGCCGGCGTCACGGTCTTGCCCTTCTTGCAAAGGGGTCGCCCGCCGGACTCCGGAGCCACTGTGGGTTTCGAAGCCGAGTCTGGTGCAAAGTCCAGGAGGTTGTCCTGTGACACCTCCGGGGCCTCCTCCTCCTGGTGGGTCCCTTCCTGGGATCCCACCTCGGCATCGTCCGCGGCACGGGGGGTGGAGGCAGTCGGAAGGGAATCCATATCCGACGCACCTAAGGACCCGCTCGACGAAGCGGGAAGATCATCCTTGGGCGGACTGCAGGGTTGTATGCGGCATTAAAAAGACATTATGTGGCGAAAAGGAAAAACCTTGAAGTTATTCGGGAGTCCGAATACTTACGATCTCGCCAAGGGCTTGGCCCTTGGAGGCCAGTCCTCGTCGTCGTCACTGGCGTTGGCGGAGCAGTCTGGGGGAAGAGTTTTTCCCTTCTTGGACCCTTCGGCCTCCCTTGTTGGGGAGGCCTTCCTTTTCTTCCCTCCCCCCGCTGGGGGAGAGGCTTTCTTCTTCTCCTCCTCGCCTTGGTGGGAGGAGTCGGCCTCGGATTCATCATCCGATAGCACCTGAAAACGGGAACTCTTCCGAGTCCCCGTGGCCTTCTTCTTGGCCTTCTTCTCCGGCACCACGTGGGGTGCCGGAGCCAGCAGCCCCGTTAGGCGGGCGTCCGCTAGGTCCTCTGGCAATGGGGCCGGACAGATAGTCCGTTCGGCCTTCGCCAGCCAGTCCTGTCAAAGGTAAAGGGAGTTTAGATCCCGCATAGAGTCAAACTATGGAAAACAAGTGGCAAAATCACTTACCTCGTTAGCTGGACGCTGCGAGCGGAATCCGCGATCTTCGGTAGCGGATGCGGGAGCCTCGGCGCCCTTGAACAGCACCTTCCAGACATCTTCGTACGTAGTGTCGAAGAGCCCGCTCAGAGTCTGGTGCTGCGTCGGATCGAACTCCCACATGTTGAAGCCCCGTCGTTGGCACGGGAGAATCCGGCGGATGAGCATGACCTGGACTACGTTGACAAGCTTGAGCTTCTTGTCCACCAGCTTCTGGATACAGGCTTGGAGTCCGGTCAGCTCCTCCGAATCCCTCCAGATCCGGACACTCTCTTTCCAGGAGGTGAGCCGTGTAGGGATGCCGGATCTGAATTCGGGGGCCGCTGCCCAATCAGGGTCACGCGGCTCGGTGATGTAGAACCACCCCGATTGCCACCCCTTAATGGTTTCCACGAAAGTGCCCTCCAGCCACGTAACGTGGGACATCCTGCCCACCATGGCGCCTCCGCACTCCGCTTGGCTGCCCTTCACAACCTTCGGCTTGACACTGAAGGTCTTGAGCCACAAGCCGAAGTGGGGCTGGATGCAGAGGAAGGCCTCGCACACGACGATAAACGCCGAGATGTTGAGGATGAAATTCGGGGCCAGATCATGGAAATCTAGGCCGTAGTAGAACATGAGCCCCCGGACAAAGGGATGAAGTGGGAAGCCCAGTCCGCGGAGGAAATGGGGAAGAAATACTACCCTCTCATGGGGCCTGGGGGTGGGGATGAGCTCTCCCTCGTTGGGGAGCCGGTGTGCGATGTCGCTGGACAAATATCCGGCGTCGCGCAGCTTCTGGATCTGCCCCTCCGTGACGGAGGAGGCCATCCACTTGCCTCCCGCTCCGGACATAGTTGGAGAAGGTTGAGGTGAGAAGTGCGGACTTGGGCGCTGGAGCTTGAGTTCGCGGAGATGGATAAGCCAAGGAGGAAGAAGGCGCAGGTAAAAGGGTTGGATCTTTATCCCCTTATATGGGCGGACAAAAACATGTGTCCCCACCGGCCTGGTAAAACTCACTTATCTCCCAAGCGTCACAATCAATGGCGCGGTTGGGTTACCCACGTCCGTATTGATGGGAATCCCGGAATAAGGGGAACACAATCTCTGCTTCGACAAGACGTGCCAAGGAAACCGCTTCGCTAAACGCGCGGAGGTGGAACAGTAAAAACGATTTGAGTAAAGGCTTGGTAGTGGTGTGACGTCACGCCACAAAATACGTTAGCAGATTGAACTTGTGTAATGTTATTCTCTCTACGGTGGTACGTGGAATTTATTTTGCAGAGCCGGACACTATCCTGGTGTTCACAATCTTCTATAAATTATTCGGAGGAAGAACCCACCTTGCAATGCTGAAGACAACATGCGTGCAGGACTCGTCGTCATTGAAGCCTGGTTCAGGGGCTACTGAGGGAGTTCCGGACTAGGGGGTGTCCGGATAGCCGAACTATCATCATCGGCTGGACTCCAAGACTATGAAGATAGAAGATTGAAGACTTCGTCCCGTGTCCGGATGGGACTTTCCTTGGCGTGGAAGGCAAGCTTGGCGATATGGATATGTAGATTTCCTACCATTGTAACCGACTCTGTGTAACCCCAGCCCTCTCCGGTGTCTATATAAATCGGATGGCTTTAGTCCATAGGACGAACAACAATCATACCATAGGCTAGCTTCTAGGGTTTAGCCTCTTGATCTCGTGGTAGATCCACTCTTGTAACACACATCATCAATATTAATCAAGCATGACGTAGGGTTTTACCTCCATCAAGAGGGCCCGAACCTGGGTAAAACATTGTGTCCCTTGTCTCCTGTTACCATCCGCCTAGACGCACAGTTCGGGACCCCCTACCCGAGATCCGCCGGTTTTGACACCGACACCTGCCTTGATCTCTCCGCCTCCTCGTGAGCCTGCCTGGTGAGGAAGCTCCTGAGGAAGCCTTGCGTCATCCGCCCCGCGAGGGTCTTGAGCTTGAGTTGATGAAGATGGGCCGTACTGGGCCACCACTTGAGCCACGCCGCAGGCCGCAGGCAAGCAAGTCTGGGGACCCCCGTTCCCAGAACACCGACACTAGCCCCCGGGCCCACGGCACGCTCGGACTTGGCTTAGCCGGGAAGCAAAATGGCAAGTGTGGAGCGTCGTGGGCCCCAATAGCCTGCGGCCTTGGTCGCCGCGTGGAGGTTGATTGGACATGGGTGTTTCTGCTTCCCCATGCTGCCTCGGCAACTGCCCGTCTGACAAAAAGCTGGTCCGGGTTAGGCTCACCTTCATTGCTTCTCGTTCGCCTTGCTTCAGATCCCCTTTCTTGCTCTTGCCTTCTTGCTTCTGAAATCTCCAGATCCGCCTCAACCTTTCACCTCCGGCGAGCAATGGCGCCTCGCAAGACCGTGACCGGGGCTCCACCGGCCTGGTACTCGCCGGCTCTGGATCCCCCAAACATGATGGAGAAGAACCTCGCTATCACGCGCCTGATGACGGTGGCGCAAGGCTGCGAGATGGGGAAGACTGCGCTCCGGCCCGGCTCCGCCCAGCAAGAGGACAAGGGGAGCACCTTCTATCCCTTCTTCATGAGCACCGTCATTGTTGGTCTGGTGCCTCCTTTCTCTGGGTTCTTCCTTGCCATCCTCCACCAGTATAATCTGCATGCTCTGCATCTACACCCCAACTCTGTTCTCCTCCTGTCGATCTTTGCCTACTACTACGAGGCGCACGTCGGGGTGACGCCCTCCGTGGCCTTGCTGCGCCACTTCTTCTCCCTCCGAGTCAGTGGCGCCAACATCTCGGCGTGCGCAAGCTTTGTTGCGTACTCCAAAGCCAACGCCATCTCGAAGGCCGGGAAGAGGGTCGATGGCTTCCGGAGCAAGTGGGTCATGATGGATGCTGGATGCACCAACTCCCGGTTGGCGCTGCCCATGGGGCAACCCCAGGCCGTCGAGTCATGGTCTCGTGCCAAGCTTGACGACCGGCGGGCAAAGCTGGTGCTGGAGAAGATAAACGATGACCTGAGGCCGAGCAACCTAAGGGCAGCGAAGCTGAATGATGTCTACTACACAACCTTCTTCTTGTAGACGTTGTTGGGCCTACAAGTGCACAGGTTTGTTGGACAGTAGAAAATTTCCCTCAAGTGGATGACCTAAGGTTTATCAATCCGTAGGAGGCGTAGGATGAAGATGGTCTCTCTCAAACAACCCTGCAACCAAATAACAAAGAGTCTCTTGTGTCCCCAACACACCCAATACAACGGTAAATTGTATAGGTGCACTAGTTCGGCGAAGAGATGGTGATACAAGTGCAAAATAGATAGTAGATATAGGTTTTCCTAATCTGAAATTATAAAAACAGCAAGGTAACTAATGATAAAAGTGAGCGTAAACAGTATTGCAATGATAGGAAACAAGGCCTAGGGTTCATACTTTCACTAGTGCAAGTTCTCTCAACAATAATAACATAGATAGATCATATAACAATCCCTCGACATGCGACAAAGAGTCACTCCAAAGCCACTAATAGCGGAGAACAAACGTAGAGATTATGGTAGGGTACAAAACCACCTCAAAGTTATTCTTTCAGATCGATCTATTAAAGAGTTCGTACTAGAATAACACCTTAAGACACAAATCAACCAAAACCCTAATGTCACCTAGATACTCCATTATCACCTCAAGTATCTGTGGGCATGATTATACGATATGCATCACACAATCTCAGATTCATCCAACCAACACAAAGTACTTCAAGGAGTGCCCCAAAGTTTCTACCGGAGAGTCAAGAACGTGTGCCAACCCCTATGCATAGGTTCATGGGCGGAACCCACAAGTTGGTCACCAAAACATACATCAAGTGGCACATGATATCCCATTGTCACCATAGATAAGCACGGCAAGACATACATCAAGTGTTCTCATAAAAGACTCAATCCGATAAGATAACTTCAAAGGGGAAACTCAATTCATCACAAGAGAGTAGAGGGGGAGAAACATCATAAGATCCAACTACAATAGCAAAGCTCGGGATACATCAAGATCGTGCCATAGAGGGATCACGAGAGAGAACACGAGAGAGAGAGAGAGAGATCAAACACATAGCTACTGGTACATACCCTCAGCCCCAAGGGTGAACTACTCCCTCCTCGTCATGGAGAGCGTCGGGATGATGAAGATGGCCAGGTTCCCCCTCCGGCAGGGTGCCGGCACGGACTCCCGAAAGGTTTTTGGTGGCTACATAGGCTTGCGGCAGCGAAACTCCCGATCTATCTTGATATTCGATGGTTTTAGGGTACATAGGCTTATATAGGCGAAAGAAGTCGGTCGGGGGGTGCTCGAGGGGTCCACGAGACAGGGGGCGCGCCCCCTATCTCCTGGGCTCCTCGAGTATCTTCTGACGTGAACTCCAAGTCTCTAGGATGATAATCTTCCAAAAAATCACGTTGCCGAAGGTTTCATTCCATTTGGACTCCATTTGATATTCCTTTTCTTCGAAATACTGAAACAGGCAATAAAACAGCAATATGGGTTGGGCCTCCGGTTAATAGGTTAGTCCCAAAAGTAATATAAAAGTGTATAACAAAGCCCATAATCATTCAAAACAGATAATTAAATAGCATGGAACAACCAAAAATTATAGATACGTTGGAGATGTATCAAGCATCCCCAAGCTTAATTCCTACTCGTCCTCGAGTAGGTAAATGATAAAAACAGAATTTTTGATGTGGAATGCTACCTAGCATGATTCTCAATGTAATTTCTCTTTATTGTGGCATGAATGTTCAGATCCAAATGATTCAAAATAAAAGTTCATATTGACAAAAGAAATAGTAATACTTCAAGCATACTAATCAAAGCAATCATGTCTTCTCAAAATAACATGGCAAAAGAAAGTTCATCCCTACAAAATCATATAGTTAGGCTATGCTTCATTTTCGTCACACAAAGATGTTCCTAACTTCTATACCCCCGATGACAAGCCAAGCAATTGTTTCATACTTAAATAATCTCAAACTTTTTCAACCTTCACGCAATACATGAGTGTGAGCCATGGATATAGCACTATGGTGGAATAGAATATGATGATGGGGGTTGTGTGGAGAAGACAAAAAAGAAGAAAGTCTCACATTGATGAGGATAATCAACGGGCTATGGAGATGCCCATCAATTGATGTCAACATGAGGAGTAGGGATTGCCATGCAAAGGATGCACTAGAGCTACAAATGAATGCTCAACAAAAGAAAACTAGTGGGTGTACATCCAACTTGCTTGCTCACGAAGACCTAGGGCATTTGAGGAAGCCCATCGTAGGAATATGCAAGCCAAGTTCTATAATGAAAAATTCCCACTAGTATGAAAAAGACAACTTATGAGACTCACTATATAAAAAACATGGTGCTACTTTGAAGCACAAAATATGAGACTCACTACATGAAGAACAAGGTGCTACTTTGAAGCACAAGTGTGGAAAAAGAGATAGTAACATTGCCCTTTTTATTTTTTTATTATTTTTATTTTTTTCCTTTTTTTAGGCCTTTCTTTTTGTTCTTTTGGCCTTTCTTGTTTTTTTTCTTTGGACAATGCTCTAATAATGATGATCATCACACTTCTATTGATTACAACATATGAATTACAACTCGAAACTAGAACAAGATATGACTATATGAATGCCTCCGGCGGTGTACCGGGATGGTGCAATGAATCAAGAGTGACATGTATGAAAAATAATGCATGGTGGCTTTGCCACAAATACGATGTCAACTACATGGTCATGCAATGGCAATATGACAAAAGTAATGTATGTCATGATGATGATAAACGGAACGGTGGAAAGTTGCATGGCAATATATCTCGGAATGGCTATGGAAATGCCATAATAGGTAGGTATGGTGGCTGTTTTGAGGAAGATATAAGGAGGTTTATGTGTGATAGAGCATATCGTTTCACGGGGTTTGGATGCACCGGCGAAGTTTGCACCAACTCTCAAGGTGAGAAAGGGCAATGCACGGTACCGAAGAGGCTAGCAATGGCGGAAAGGTAAAAGTGTGTATAATCCATGGACTCAACATTAGTCAAAAGAACTCATATACTTGTTGCAAAAATTTAGAAGTCATCAAAAATCAAGTACTACGTGCATGCTCCTAGGGGGATAGATTGGTAGGAAAAGACCATCGCTCGTCCCCGACCGCCACTCATAAGGATGCACAAGCCAGGTACATTTCATGTTTCAAATTTGTTACACAACTTTAACCATACGTGCATGCTACGGGACTTGCTAACTTCAACACAAGAATTCTTTAAATTCATAATCACCCAACTAGCATGACATTAATATCACTACCTCCATATCTCAAAACAATTATCAAGCATCAAATTGATCATAGCATCCAATTCACTTCCTTCAATAGTTTTCATTCAAATTACCATGTTGTTTAAGACTCTCAAAATAATATAAGTGAAGCATGAGAGTTCATTAATTTCTACAAAATAAAACCACTGCCATGCTCTAAAAAGATATAAGTGAAATACTAGAGCAAACGACAAACTACTCTGAAAGATATAAGTGAAGATCAATGAGTAGCTAAATAATTGTGCAACTATGTAAAGACTCTCTGACAAGAAAGAATTTTAGATATTGGTATTTTATTCAAACAGCAAGCAAAGAAAAATAAAAAGACAATGCAAGGATAGCACAACTCATGTGAAGAAGAAAAAACTTAGGCTCAACCGATACTAACCGATGATTGTTGAAGAAAGATGGGATGCCTACCGGGGCATCCCCAAGCTTAGATGCTTGAGAATTCTTGAAATATTATCTTGGGGTGCCTTGGGCATCCCCAATCTTGAGCTTTTATGTCTCCTTAATTCCTCTCATATCATGGCTTCTCTTCTTTTTATCAAAAGCTTCATTCACAACAAACTCAACAAGAACTCGTGAGATAGGTTAGTATAAACCAATGCAAAACCTTATCATTTTCTACTGTAACAAATTACTAAAATTATTATTCAACATTGCATACTAAATTTCTCTGCATATTTAATACTCCTATCCTCAAATAGAATCATTAAACAAGCAAACATACGCAAACAATGCAAACATAACAGCAATCTGCAAAAACAGTACAGTCTGTAAAGAATGCAAGAGTATCAATACATACCTAACAAAAAAAATTATAAGAGAAAATTCCCATTGTAATAAATTTATCAGATCTTAATATGAAAAAATATTCAACATTATACCATTCTCTGACTTTTCTAGGGAATTTTTGCAACAGCGGTAAACTTTATGTTTTCAAACAGCAACATGTATACTAGCAAAATAAGCATGGCAAAGGCTATCCTTGACTTTTTTATTGAAACTAAAGATGCAAAACATTATTCTAACTAAAAGAAATCAAAAACTAGCAAAATAAAATGACGCCCCAAGCAAAACACATATCATGTGGCGAATAAAAATATAGCTCCAAGTAAAGTTACCGATGAACGAAGACGAAAGAGGGGATGCCATCCGGGGCATCCCCAAGATTAGTTGCTTGGTTGTACTTGAATATTGCCTTGGGGTGCCTTGGGCATCCCCAAGCTTAGGCTCCTTCCACTCCTTATTCCATAGTCCATCGAATCTTTACTCAAAACTTGAAAACTTCAACCACACAAAACTCAAAACAAAACTCGTAAGCTCCGTTAGTATAAGAAAATAAAACCACCACTTAGGTACTGTAATGAACTCATTCTAAATTCATATTGGTGTAATATCTACTGTAATTCAACTTATCTATGGTTCATACCCTCCGATACTACTCATAGATTCATCAAAATAAGCAAACAACACAATGAAAACAGAATCTGTCAAAAACAGAACAGTCTGTAGTAATCTGTATCAAACGTATACCTATGGGACTCAAACAATTCTGAAATAAATTTCTGTACCTGAGTAATTTGTCTATTAATCATCTTCAAAAAGAATCAACCTAAAATCACTCTCCAGTAAAAAATGGCAGCTAATCTCGTGAGCGCAAAAGTCTCTGTTTTTTACAGCAATATCACATAACTTCACCCAAGTCTTCCCAAAGGTTCTACTTGGCACTTTATTGAAACAAAAGCTATAAAACATGATTACTACAGTAGCATAATCATGTGGACACACAAAAACAGTAAGGGTAAATATTGGATTGTCTCCCAACAAACGCTTTTCTTTAATGCATTTCTAGATAGGCATGATGATGGCAATGATGCTCACATAAAAGATAAGAATTGAAACATAACGGGAGCATCATGAAGCATATGACTAGAACATTTAAGCCTAACCCACTTCCTATTAATAGGGATTTTGTGAGCAAACAACTTATGGGAACAATAATCAACTAGCGTAGGAAGGTAAAACAAGCATAGCTTCAAGATTTTCAACACATAAAGAGGAAACTTGACATTATTGCAATTCCTACAAGCATATATTCCTCCCTCATAATAATTTTCAGTAGCATCATGAATGAATTCAACAATATAACCAGCACCTAAAGCATTCTTTTCATGATCTACTATCTTAGGAAATTCACTACTCTCCACATAAGCAAATTTCTTCTCATTCGGAATAGTGAGAGTATCATAAGAGACTTGAACACTAAAAATTGTTTCCACATTAAAAGAGTAATGTTTAGAAAAAGGGTAATCATAATCATGACAAGTTTTATAAATATCATCATCACTACTTTTTATAGCATAAGTTTCATCACAATAATCATCATAAGTAGCAACTTCGTTCTCATCATAATCGATTGAAACCTCTCCCAAGATAGTGGAATCATCACTAAATAAAGTTGACACTCTTCCAAATCCACTTTCATAAATATTATAAGATTCAACATCCTACAAAATAGTGGGATTACTACTTCCTAAAGTTGACACTCTTCCAAACCCACTTTCATCAATATAATCATCATAGGTACAAGGCATGCTATCATCATAACAACTTTGCACATCCAAACTTGGGATACTAAAAATATCATCTTCATTAAACGTAGCATCCCCAAGCTTGGGACAAACATTAATTTCAGAAAATATATTCTCAAATATTTCATACTCATCAAACATAGCTTCCCCAAGCTTGGGCCCTTTCATATTATAAGCATAATCACTCTCATCGTTAAAAATATGGATAGCACCAATAGTAAAGCAATTATCATCATCACAATGAGTAGTAGGAGCAACATCATTTGGGAGGGATACCTTTCTACCTTTGTTGCTCCTTCTTTTCTTTTTCTTCTTCACATTATGTGTGGGTTCAACCTTCCTCTTTGAGCTCCTTATTGATGAGATTGGTTGAATAGAAAGCTCCTCCTCGTTACCTGATTCATCATAAGAAATAATAGGAGGATATTGGGAAGTCTCTTCCCTTTCATTAGTACTCTCATCATATTCTATTTGCTTTCTTTTCTTTATGTAATTGGCAATATAAGGATTTTCAATGCAATTCACCGCACAATACAAATAAATCTTCTCTAGATCAATATAAAGGAATTTCTTATGGGAAAATTCTGGAAGGTCCTTGAGTAAACATTTCAATTCTTAATAACCCAAAAGCAAACTAAGTTCATTGTAATGAGAAAGGGAGATCAAATCATCACAATTTTTGGACACGATTTGATCATGAAACAATTTGCATAGGAGAAGTAAATGACCACGTTCATTGCAAAGTTCACAAGTACGGCAAAGGAAATTCAAATTTTCAGCACTCACATTTATCCTTTCTTGCAACCATTTAGTTTCTAAATGTGTATGCCTCTTGCAATATATATCTTCTCTATTTGGTGTGTTCATGCAAACATGCACTCCACAAAAGTTGACATGCTCATAAGATATATTTTCATCATGACTAGAGCAATCATCATTAGTATTATGGATATTCAAGGAGTTCATACTAACAACATTGCAATCATGCTCATCATTCAAAGATTTAGTACCAAGCATGTTAATGCATTCTTATTCTAGCACTTGAGCACAATTTTCCTTACCATCAAACTCACGAAGGATATTAAAAAGACGAAGCGTATGAGACAAACTTAACTCCATTTTTTTGTAGTTTTCTTTTATAAACTAAACTAGTGATAAAACAAGAAACTAAAAGAGTCGATTGCAAGATATAAAGATATACCTTCTGAAGGAAATATGCCCTAGAGGCAATAATAAAGTTATTATTTATTTCCTTATATCATGATAAATGTTTATTATTCATGCTAGAATTGTATTAACCGGAAACATAATGCATGTGTGAATACATAGACAAACATAGTGTCACTAGTATGCCTCTACTTGACTAGCTCGTTTATCAAAGATGGTTATGTTTCCTAACCATGGACAAAAGAGTTGTCATTTGATTAACGGGATCACATCATTAGGAGAATGAAGTGATTGACATGACCCGTTCCGTTAGCCTAGCAGTTGATCGTTTAGTATGTTGCTATTGCTTTCTTCATGACTTATACATGTTCCTGTAACTATGAGATTATGCAACTCCCGTTTGCCGGAGGAACACTTTGGGTGCTACCAAACGTCACAACGTAACTGGGAGATTATAAAGGAGTATTACAGGTGTATCCAAAGGTACATTTTGGGTTGGCGTATTTCGAGATTAGGTTTTGTCACTCTAATTGTCGGAAAGGTATCTCTGGGCCCTCTCGGTAATGCACATCACTATAAGCCTTGCAAGCAATGTAGCTAATGAGTTAGTTATGGAATGATGCATTATGTAACGAGTAAAGAGACTTGCCGGTGACGAGATTGAACTAGGTATTGGATACCGACGATCGAATCTCGGGCAAGTAACATACCGATGACAAAGGGAACAACGTATGTTGTTATGCGGTTTGACCGATAAAGATCTTCGTAGAATATGTGGGAGCCAATATGGGCATCCAGGTCCCGCTATTGGTTATTGACCGGAAACAAGTTCTAGGTCATGTCTACATAGTTCTCGAACCCGTAGGGTCCGCACGCTTAACGTTTCATTGATGATATAGTATTATATGAGTTATGTATGTTGGTAACCGAATGTTGTTTGGAGGCACGGATGAGATCATGGACATGACGAGGAACTCCGGAATGGTCTGGAGATAAAGTTTGATATATGGGATAATAGTGTTTGATCTCCGGAAGAGTTCCGGAATTCACCGGAAGGGGTTCCGGATGTTTACCGAAATGTTTGGGTACAAGAACACGTTATTTGGGCCAAAGGGGAAAGCCCACAAGGTTTTTGGAAAGCGCAAAAGGAAGTTTTGCAGAGTCCAGGGGCCAGACGCCAGGGTCCCTGGTGTCTGGGTCCAGACGCTTGGAACCCTGGCGTCTGGCCCTGGAGTCCGAGAAGGACTCTTGCCTTTCGGGTGAAACCGACTTTGTGGAGGCTTTTACTCCAAGTTTCGACCCCAAGGCTCAACATATAAATAGAGGGGCAGGGCTAGCACCAAAGACACATCAAGAAACACCAAGCCGTGCGCCGGCAACCCCGTCCCCTCTAGTTTATCCTCCATCATAGTTTCCGTAGTGCTTAGGCGAAGCCCTGCGGAGATTGTTCTTCACCAACACCGTCACCACGCCGTCGTGCTGCCGGAACTCATCTACTACTTCGCCCGTCTTGCTGGATCGAGAAGACAAGGACATCATCGAGATGAACGTGTGCAGAACTCGGAGGTTCCGTGCGTTCGGTACTTGGATCGGTCGGATCGTGAAGACGTATGACTACATCAACCGCGTTGATAAACGCTTCCGCTTAGCGATCTTCAAGGGTATGAAGATACACTCCTCCTCTCGTTGCTATGCATCACCATGATCTTGTGTGTGCGTAGGAAAATTTTGAAATTACTACGTTCCCCAACAGTGGCATCCGAGCCTAGGTTTTATGCGTAGATGTCATATGCACGAGTAGAACACAAGTGAGTTGTGGGTGATATAAGTCATACTGCTTACCAGCATGTCATACTTTGGTTCAGCGGCATTATGAGATGAACCGGCCCGGACCGACATTACGCGTACGCTTACGCGAGACTGGTTTCACCGCTACGAGCACTCGTTGCTTAAAGGTGACCGGTGAGTGTCTATCTCTCTCACTTTAGCTGAATCGAGTGTGGCTACGCCCGGTCCCTGCGAAGGTTAAAACAGCACTAACTTGACAAACTATCATTGTGGTTTTGATGCGTAGGTAAGAACGGTTCTTGCTCAGCCCGTAGCAGCCACGTAAAATTTGCAACAACAAAGTAGAGGACGTCTAACTTGTTTTTGTAGGGCATGTTGTGATGTGATATGGTCAAGACGTGATGCTATATTTTATTGTATGAGATGATCATGTTTTGTAACCGAAGTTATCGGCAACTGGCAGGAGCCATATGGTTGTCGCTTTATTGCATGAAATGCAAACGCCCTGTAATTGCTTTACTTTATCACTAAGCGGTAGCGATAGTCGTAGAAGCAATAGATGGTGTAACGACAACGATGCTACGATGGAGATCAAGGTGTCGCGCCGGTGACGATGGTGATCACGACGGTGCTTCGGAGATGGAGATCACAAGCACAAGATGATGATGGCCATATCATATCACTTATATTGACTGCATGTGATGTTTATCCTTTATGCATCTTATCTTGTTTGATTGACGGTAGCATTTTAAGATGATCTCTCACTAAAATTATCAAGAAGTGTTCTCCCTGAGTATGCACCGTTGCGAAAGTTCTTCGTGCTGAGACACCACGTGATGATCGGGTGTGATAGGCTCTACGTTCAAATACAACGGGTGCAAAACAGTTGCACACGCGGAATACTCAGGTTAAACTTGACGAGCCTAGCATATAACAGATATGGCCTCGGAACATGGAGACCGAAAGGTCGAGCGTGAATCATATAGTAGATATGATCAACATATTGATGTTCACCGTTGAAACTACTCCATCTCACGTGACGATCGGACATGGTGTAGTTGATATGGATCACGTAATCACTTAGAAGATTAGAGGGATGTCTATCTAAGTGGGAGTTCTTAAGTAATATGATTAATTGAACTTTAATTTATCATGAACTTAGTCCTGGTAGTATTTTGCAAATTATGTTGTAGCTCAATAGCTTGCGTTGTTGCTTTCATATGTTTATTTTGATATGTTCCTAGAGAAAAATTGTGTTGAAAGAAGTTAGTAGCAATGATGCGGATTGGATCCGTGATCTGAGGTTTATCCTCATTGCTGCACAGAAGAATTATGTCCTTAATGCACCACTAGGTGACAAACCTATTGCAGGAGCGGATGCAGACGTTATGAACGTTTGGCTAGCTCAATATGATGACTACTTGATAGTTTAGTGCACCATGCTTAACGGCTTAGAATCGGGATTTCAAAGACGTTTTGAACGTCATGGACCATATGAGATGTTCCAGGAGTTGAAGTTAATATTTCAAGCAAATACCCGAGTTGAGAGATATGAAGTCTCCAACAAGTTCTATGGCTAAAAGATGGAGGAGAATCTCTCAACTAGTGAGCACATGCTCAGATTGTCTGGGTACTACAATCACTTGAATCAAGTGGAAGTTAATCTTCCAGATAAGATAGTGATTGACAGAATTCTCTAGTCACCATCACCAAGTTAGTAGAACTTTGTGATGAACTATAGTATGCAAGGGATGACGAAAATGATTCCGAGCTCTTCGTGATGTTGAAATCGACGAAGGTAGAAATCAAGAAAGAGCATCAAGTGTTGATGGTTGACAAGATCACTAGTTTCAAGAAAAGGGCAAAGGGAAAGAAAGGGGAAATTCAAGTAGAATGACAAGCAAGTTGTCACTCCCACGAAGAAGCCCAAAGCTGAACCAAAGCCTGAAACTGAGTGCTTACACTGCAAAGGAAATGGTCACTAGAAATGGAAATACCATGAATATTTGGTCGATAAGAAGGATGGTAGAGTGAACAAGGGTATATTTGATATACAGATTTTTGATGTGTACCTTACTAGTGTTTATAGTAGCCCCTGAGTATTTGATACTTGTTCGGTTGCTAAAAAATTAGTGACTCGAAACAGGAGTTACAGAATAAACAGAGACTAGTTGAGGGTGAAGTGACGATGTGTATTGGAAGTGGTTCCAAGATTGATGTGATCATCATCGCACACTCCCTATACTTTCGGGATTAGTGTTAAACCAAAATAAATGTTATTTGGCGTTTGCGTTGAATATGAATATGATTTGATCATGTTTATTGCGATACGGTTATTCATTTAAAGTCAAAGAATAATTTTTGTTCTGTTTACATGAATAAAACCTTTGATGGTTATACACCCAATGAAAATAGTTTGTTGGATCTCGATCGTAGTGATACACATATTCATAATATTGATCCAAAAGATGCAAAGTTAATAATGATAGTGCAACTTATTTGTGGCACTGCCATTTGGGTCATATCGGTGTAAAGCGCATGAAGAAACTCCATAAAGATGGATTTTTGGAATCACTTGGTTATGAATCATTTGATGCTTGCGAACC
This sequence comes from Triticum dicoccoides, assembly GCF_002162155.2. Lineage (NCBI taxonomy): Eukaryota > Viridiplantae > Streptophyta > Magnoliopsida > Poales > Poaceae > Triticum > Triticum dicoccoides. The sequence goes on from NC_041389.1 coordinate 354,825,541, forward strand.
GTGCCATTTAGGCAAGATGACTAAAACTCCGTTCTCCGGAACAATGGAATGAGCTAGTGACTTATTGGAAATAATACATACTGATGTATGCGGTCTAATGAGTATTGATGCTTGTGGCGAGTATCGTTATTTTCTGACCTTCACAAGATGATTTGAGCAAATATGAGTATATCTACTTGATGAAACATAAGTCTGAAATAGTTGAAAAGTTCAAAGAATTTCAAAGTGAAGTGGAAAAATCATCGTAACAAGAAAAATAAAGTTTCTACGATCTGATCGTGGAGACAAATATTTGAGTTATGAGTTTGTTCTTCATTTGAAACAATGTGAAATAGTTTCGCAACTCACGCCATCTGGAACACCACAATGTAATGGTGTGTCCGAACGTCATAACAGTACTTTATTGGACATAGTGCAATCTATGATGTCTCTTACCGATTTACCACTATCGTTTTGGGGTTATGCATTAGAGACAGTTGCATTCACTTTAAATAGGGCACCATCAAAATCCGTTGAGTCGACGCCTTATGAACTGTGGTTTGGCAACAACCAAAGTTGTCGTTTCTTAAAGTTTGGGGATGTGATGCTTATGTGAAAAAGTTTCAACCTGATAAGCTCGAACCTAAATCGGAGAAGTGCGTCTTCATAGAATACCCAAAGGAAACTGTTGGGTACACCTTCTATCACAGATCCGAAGGCAAGTTATTCGTTGCTAAGATGGATCCTTTCTAGAGAAGGAGTTTCTCTCGAAAGAAGTGAGTGGGAGGAAAGTAGAACTTGATGAGGTAACTGTACCTGCTCCCTTATTGGAAAGTAGTTCATCACAGAAATCAGTTCCTGTGATTCCTACACCAATTAGTGAGGAAGCTAATGATGATGATCATGAAGCTTCAGATCAAGTTACTACCGAACCTCATAGGTCTTCCAGAATAAGATCCGCACCAGAGTGGTACGGTAATCGTGTTCTAGAAGTCATGTTACTAGACCATGATGAACCTACGAACTATGAGGAAGCGATGATGAGCCCAGATTCCGCGAAATGGCTTGAGGCCATAAAATCTGAGATAGGATCCATATATGAGAACAAAGTGTGGACTTTGGTTGACTTGCTCGATGATCAGCAAGCCAAATTAAATAAATGGATCTTCAAGAGGAAGACGGACACTAATAGTAGTGTTACTATCTACAAAGCTCGACTTGTTGTGAAAGGTTTTTCGACAAGTTCAAGGTGTTGACTACAATGAGATTTTCTCAACTGTAGCGATGCTTAAGTCTATCCGAATCGTGTTAGCAATTGCCACATTTTATGAAATCTGCCAAATGGATGTCAAAACTGCATTTCTTAATGGTTTTATTAAAGAAGAGTTGTATATGATGCAACCAGATGGTTTTGTCAATCCTAAAGGTGCTAACAAATTGTGCAAGCTCCAGCGATCCGTCAATAGACTGGTGCAAGCATCTCGGAGTTGGAATATACGCTTTGATGAGTTGATCAAAGCATATGGTTTTTATACAGACTTTTGGAAAGGTCTGTATTTACAATAAAGTGAGTGGGAGCACTACCGCCTTTCTGATAAATATATGTGAGTAACATATTGTTGATCAGAAATGATGTAGAATTTTTCTGGAAAACATAAAGGAGTATTTGAAAGGAGTTCTTTAAAAAAGAAAGACCTCAATAAAGCTACTTACATATTGAGCATCAAGATCTATTGAGATAGATCAAGACGCTTGATAAGATTTTCAATAAGTACATACCTTGACAAGATTTTGAAGTAGTTCAAAATGGAACAGTCAAAGAAAGAATTCTTGCATGTGTTGCAAAGGTATGAAATTGAGTAAGACTCAAATCCCGACCACGGTAGAAAATAGAAAGAGAATGAAAGTCATTCCCTATGCATCAGTCATAGGTTCTATAAAAGTATGCCATGCTATGGACCAGACCTATTGTATACTCTACCCTGGTTTGGCAAGGGAGTACAATAGTGATCTAAGAGTAGATCACTGGACATTGGTCAAAATTATCCTTAGTGGAATAAGGAGATGTTTCTCGATTATGGAGGTGATAAAAGAGTTCGTCGTAAAAGTTACATCGATGCAAACTTTTACATTGATCCAGATGACTCTAAGTCTCAATCTGGATACATATTGAAAGTGGGAGCAATTAGCTAGAGTAGCTCTGTGCAGAGCATTGTAGACATAGAATATTTGCAAAATACATACGGCTCTGAATGTGACAGACCCGTTGACTAAGCTTCTCTCACGAGCAAAACATGATCACACCTTAGTACTCTTTGGGTGTAAGCCACATAGCTATGTGAACTAGATTATTGACTCTAGTAAACCCTTTGGGTGTTGGTCACATGACGATGTGAACTATGGGTGTTAATTACATACAGATGTGAATATTGGTGTTGAATCACATGATGATGTGAACTAGATTATTGACTCTAGTGCAAGTGGGTGACTGAAAGAAATATGCCCTAGAGGCAATAATAAAGTTATTATTTATTTCCTTATATCATGATAAATGTTTATTATTCATGCTAGAATTGTATTAACCGGAAACATAATGCATGTGTGAATACATAGACAAACATAGTGTCACTAGTATGCCTCTACTTAACTAGCTCGTTTATCAAAGATGGTTATGTTTCCTAACCATGGACAAAAGAGTTGTCATTTGATTAACGGGATCACATCATTAGGAGAATGATGTGATTGACATGACCCATTCCGTTAGCCTAGCACTTGATCGTTTAGTATGTTGCTATTGCTTTCTTCATGACTTATACATGTTCCTGTAACTATGAGATTATGCAACTCCCGTTTGCCGGAGGAACACTTTGGGTGCTACCAAACGTCACAACGTAACTGGGTGATTATAAAGGAGTATTACAGGTGTATCCAAAGGTACATGTTGGGTTAGTGTATTTCGATATTAGGTTTTGTCACTCCGATTGTCGGAGAGGTATCTCTGGGCCCTCTCGGTAATGCACATCACTATAAGCCTTGCAAGCAATGTAGCTAATGAGTTAGTTATGGAATGATGCATTACGTAACGAGTAAAGAGACTTGCCGGTAACGAGATTGAACTAGGTATTGGATACCGACGATCGAATCTCGGGCAAGTAACATACCGATGACAAAGGGAACAACGTATGTTGTTATGCGGTTTGACCGATAAAGATCTTCGTAGAATATGTGGGAGCCAATATGGGCATCCAGGTCCAGCTATTGGTTATTGACCGGAAACAAGTTCTAGGTCATGTCTACATAGTTCTCGAACCCGTAGGGTCCGCATGCTTAACGTTCCATTGACGATATAGTATTATATGAGTTATGTATGTTGGTAACCGAATGTTGTTCGGAGTCACGGATGAGATCATGGACATGACGAGGAACTCCAAAATGGTCCAGAGATAAAGTTTGATATATGGGATAATAGTGTTTGATCTCCGGAAGAGTTCCGGAATTCACTGGAAGGGGTTCCGGATGTTTCCCGAAATGTTTGAGTACGAGAACACGTTATTTGGGCCAAAGGGGAAAGCCCACAAGGTTTTTGGAAAGCGCAAAAGGAAGTTTTGCGGAGTCCAGGGGCCTGACGCCAGGGTCCCTGGCATCTGGGTCCAGACGCCGGGAACCCTGGCGTCTGGCCCTGGAGTCCAAGAAGGACTCTTGCCTTTCGGGTGAAACCGACTTTGTGGAGGCTTTTACTCCAAGTTTCGACCCCAACGCTCAACATATAAATAGAGGGGCAGGGCTAGCACCAAAGACACATCAAGAAACACCAAGCCGTGTGCCGGCAACCCCGTCCCCTCTAGTTTATCCTTTGTCATAGTTTCCGTAGTGCTTAGGCGAAGCCCTACAGAGATTGTTCTTCACCAACACCGTCACCACGCCGTCGTGCTGCCGGAACTCATCTACTACTTCGCCCGTCTTGCTAGATCGAGAAGTTGAGGACATCATCGAGCTGAACGTGTGCAGAAGTCAGAGGTGCCGTGCATTCGGTACTTGGATCGGTCGGATCGTGAAGACGTATGACTACATCAACCGCGTTGATAAACGCTTCCGCTTAGCGATCTTCAAGGGTATGAAGATACACTCCTCCTCTCGTTGCTATGCATCACCATGATCTTGTGTGTGCGTAGGAAAATTTTGAAATTACTACGTTCCCCAACACCTTCAAGCACTCACCTCCCCGGCAACGGCGCCAGAAAAGAGCTTGATGTCTACTACACAACCTTCTTCTTGTAGACGTTGTTGGGCCTGCAAGTGCACAGGTTTGTAGGACAGTAGCAAATTTCCCTCAAGTGGATGACCTAAGGTTTATCAATCCGTAGGAGGCGTAGGATGAATATGGTCTCTCTCAAACAACCCTGCAACCAAATAACAAAGAGTCTCTTGTGTCCCCAACACACCCAATACAACGGTTAATTGTATAGGTGCACTAGTTCGGCGAAGAGATGGTGATACAAGTGCAAAATAGATAGTAGATATAGGTTTTTGTAATCTGAAATTATAAAAACAGCAAGGTAACTAATGATAAAAGTGAGCGTAAACGGTATTGCAATGATAGGAAACAAGGCCTAGGGTTCATACTTTCACTAGTGCAAGTTCTCTCAACAATAATAACATAGATAGATCATATAACAATCCCTCAACATGCAACAAAGAGTCACTCCAAAGCCACTAATAGCGGAGAACAAACGTAGATATTACGGTAGGGTACGGAACCACCTCAAAGTTATTCTTTCGGATCGATCTATTAAAGAGTTTGTACTAGAATAACACCTTAAGACACAAATCAACCAAAACCCTAATGTCACCTAGATACTCCATTGTCACCTCAAGTATCCGTGGGCATGATTATACGATATGCATCACACAATCTCAGATTCATCCAACCAACACAAAGTACTTCAAAGAGTGCCCCAAAGTTTCTACCGGAGAGTCAAGAACGTGTGCCAACCCCTATGCATAGGTTCATGGGCGGAACCCTCAAGTTGGTCACCAAAACATACATCAAGTGGATCATGTGATATCCCATTGTCACCATAGATAAGCACGACAAGACATACATCAAGTGTTCTCATAAGAGACTCAATCCGATAAGATAACTTCAAAGGGGAAACTCAATTCATCACAAGAGAGTAGAGGGGGAGAAACATCATAAGATCCAACTACAATAGCAAAGCTCGGGATACATCAAGATCGTGCCATAGAGGGATCATGAGAGAGAACACGAGAGAGAGAGAGAGATCAAACACATACCTACTGGTACATACCCTCAGCCCCGAGGGTGAACTATTCCCTCCTCGTCATGGAGAGCACTGGGATGATGAAGATGGCCACCGGTGATGGGTTCCCCCTCCGGCAGGGTGCCGGCATGGACTCTCGAGAGGTTTTTGGTGGCTACATAGGCTTGCAGAGGCGGAACTCCCGATCTATCTTGATATTCGATGGTTTTAGGGTACGTAGGCTTATATAGGCGAAAGAAGTCGGTCGGGGGGTGCTCGAGGGGTCCACGAGACAGGGGGCGCGCCCCTATCTCCTGGGCTCCTTGAGTATCTTCTGACGTGAACTCCAAGTCTCTAGGATGACAATCTTCCAAAAAATCACGTTGCCGAAGGTTTCATTCCGTTTGGACTCCGTTTGATATTCCTTTTCTTCGAAATACTGAAACAGGCAATAAAATAGCAATATGGGTTGGGCCTCCGGTTAATAGGTTTGTCCCAAAAGTAATATAAAAGTGTATAACAAAGCCCATAATCATTCGAAACAGATAATAAAATAGCATGGAACAATCAAAAATTATAGATACGTTGGAGACGTATCACTGACCGGGGCCATGCTCCTGAGGGAGTTCTTGGCGCACTGAGTGGCTCCACTTCAGGCGCACTTGCACCCGCTGTGGAGGCTCAAGAATGCGGACGCTGTCCTTCGCTTGAGCTCGGAGGCCCTGGCCGACGAGGATCTGTCTGCAGCTCTCCACTTCCTGGTCGGAGAGGACGTGGCAAGCCCGGAGGGCGCTCCGGTCCCCTTGTTCCTCCGCGGCGACTGGGAGCGGGTGGTGGACGCCATGCCCACCTTCGATGAGGACGGTCTGGTGTCAGCGGAGGCTCCTGAGGGCCAGGCGGCGATGGCAATGGTGGACTTGTCCTCTGATGATTCCAGTGGGGGAGAGAAGGAAGATGAGGAGGAGGAGGAAGAGCGCGACTCGGGGGCGACCGCCGAGGGGACGGGGAAGACTTCCCCCTGGTGCAGGTCCAGCACCCTCCGCTCCATGCTGGACGACGACGAAGCCAGCGCCAGACGAGGGGGAGAGGACCCGCCCTTGATCTCGAAGAAGGACAGGTCGGGGATGATCTCCCGAGGGTCGACTCTAGCCTTGGTGCTGCCCGAAGCCAGCTCAAGCCCCTCCGGTGCGCCTTCTTCGGCTGCCGGACCTCCCGAGGCTGAGCCCCGCGGGAGGCTTTCGGGCTTCAAGCTCGGTCGAAGGCCGTTGGAACCCGCGGAAGCCGACTAGTAAGCACTCAAACTCTGCTTTGCTCTTGTTTTTGCCGTCAAGGCTTGACATCCTCCATTTTTGGTTAGGCCGCCGCCTGCGGCGAAGAGGCTGAAGGGGGACTCGGCGGCCCCACTCGAGGCAAGCTCGTCCTTTGTGGCCGCGCCTCCGTCTGCGGGAAAGGAAGGCAGCGGGGCTCGCACCTCCCCTGCCCGATCGTCCTCGCAAGGCCAGCAGGGACGCTCTGGTGGGGAGCCAGCCCCCGTGGCCCCGTTGACTCTGGAGGCGCCCGCGCTTGATGCTGTCGCCGAGGTTGCCAAGGCTCAGGAGGTCCCGGCCTCTCAAGCCGTGATCACACTGCCGTCTTCTCCTCCTACTCCACCGGCTCCCGTCTCCTCTGCCTCTTCCGCCGCCTTGGACCATGCTGCTGACGAGCTGAGTCGGCTGCGAGAAGATCTTCAGGGCGCCAATCCCGGCTGGTGGCCGGGCGCCTGGAGTTGGTCTCTGGCTGGGTCCGCTCTCACGCTTCCATTCGAGCGGCGCTGAGCAAGGCTGTGATAGCTTCCGAGGAGGAGAAGTAAGTCACCTCCCAGGCCAAAGCCGCTCGCGACGCAGCGTTGGAGGATGCTTCAGCTGTCCGAGGCCACTGCAAGGCACTGGAGGACGAGCTGCAAGGCTTGCGTGATGAGCTCGCCAAAGAGGTTCGCGACCGCCAGGCGAAGGAGGAGGAGATGAAGGCTCAGGAGGCTGTCGTCAGGGATCGCAACGCCAAACTCTTAGCTGATCGCGGCCGGCTGAAGACGCTAGAGCAGACGCTAAAGGCAGAGAGGGTTCAGTTGGATGCCAAGGCGAAGGTCTTGGCCGAGGACCGCGCGACCTTCACGGACTATGAGGTAAGATCTCGCAAGGCGCTGAAGACGCTTTATGAAGAGGGTCTGGAGAAGCCGCTGGCCGGAGCCACGGAAGGCCCTGCCAAGCTGCTCCCTTTCCTGGTCGAGGCGCTTGAGGAGGTCGCAACCGGCATCGGTCCGATGGGCGAGGTCGAAGCTCGCGTCCTTTCCTCCACTTCGCTGACGCGGATCCTCAGCCACGTCTACCTCCGCAACCCTGATGCCAACCTTGACGACCTGCTGGAACCTGTGGATGCCGAGCGCTCCGCCGCTGCTGCTGAGGACGTGAAGGGTCGGGCGGAGGCCTTGATGGTGAAGTTCCGCGCCTTCAACACTACGCCCAAGTGAGGCGCTGCTGACTCCGCGGCCTCGGGGGGTGGAGCTGACAAGCGCAGCTCCTCCACGAGTGGTGGCGTTGCCCAAGGGTGATCTTCTCGCGGCTTCTTTCCTGCTCCAATTCCTACAACATGTATCGTGCCTCGTGAAGGCGTTTAAACTTGTGTTTGGTATCACGAGAACAATTATGGCCTGTAATATTTGTTGCTGAAGTTTCGAGATTTTGCGGTTTCCTTCCTATTTGCTTTGTGTTCTACGTCGGCAGGGCCCGACCCCGTGCATACCTCAGCCACCGTTAGCCCTAACCGGATCACCATGACGGGACTAAGGAGTGAGGGGCTACGTGGCAAGTTAGGCTCCTGAGTCACGATGCTCAGGAGTCCCCCTTGACGCGTAAACAGCAAATAGGAAGGGGGTGTAGGGGTGGATCTGTTGTTCTACGTCGGCAGGGCCCGGTCCCGCACATACCTCAACCACCATTAGCCTTTTGGAACTAAGGAGTGAGGGGCTACGTGACCGGTTAGGCTCCTGAGTCGCGATGCTCAGGAGTCCCCCTTGACGCTCAAATGGTCTTCATACCTTGGCTCCGCTCGGGAAGGGGCGCATGACGACCAGGTCCGAGGGACCTGACTGGGTGGCGTGCGCTCGGGCGTGACCCGGGGGTAGCCCCCGTGTCCAGCCCCCTCACGCGGCGCTCCCGAGGGGAGGCGTTGCGATGAGGCCAGACACTGAGCTCTGAGCTCCCTGAGGTTAACACAGCCGTGGGCTGCCCTTAGTTGTTAATCACCAGCGCGGAGCATAGCACTTCCGTATGTGTATGGGCATAGCCGCTCCTCGGCAGTGTCGTCAGCCAGCGTGGAGCATGGTGCTCCCACTGGTATGTGGGAGGGGGGCCCCTTCGGGAGGGCCCCCCGGGGCGTGTACAGCCCCGCCCTGACACATGGCCGGCATGGTAGGGCTAGACGAGGTGTATCTGGGCACTCGTGAGCCAGCGCGGGACTCATGAGGCCCTACCTCAAGGCGGGTTGCGCCTGATCTTGAGCCTTGGGCGGCTGAGTGTTCCTGCAAGGTGGTTAGATGCAAACGCTCTACGTCCTAAGGTCCCGGCCCTCGAGCTAGCTCAGCCGCCGCTGGTATGCTAGGTCGCGATGCCGTGGTCAAGGCCACGGGGTGAGGGCTGGAGAGCCAGTAAGAGCTCCTGAGTCGCGATGCTCAAGCGCCCCCCTTTTAATGTGCAAACGGTTTTGCATGAAGGAGAAGAAAGGGGCCGCGATGGAGAGAGATGATAATCATAAGCAGGTTAACCGCAAAGAGCAAATCAGCTTAGATAGATGCAGGAAAGACACATGCCGCTGGGTCGGGCCCGAGCGGCTTGGGGATGATGCAGCCCGAGGGACGCCCCCAACAAGGTAAGCTAAAGACATAAGCAAAACGGATACATGCCGCGGGGACAGACCCACACGACCTGGGAATGATGCAGCCCTGAGGGTGCTCCCAGCTGAAATGAAACTCGAAAGATGTCACCTGATATCATTGCAGAGCGAGTGTTGGAGTAGGTGATGACGCGTGGTGAAGAAGCCAATCCTCACGAGCCTTCGGGGCCCTGAGCCTCGGGAGGCTCTGGAGGTCCAGGCGGCTCCTCAAGGTCCATCTCCATCTCCTCCAGGAACGCGCGGTGCCTGGCCACCTGAGCTTCCAAAATACTCCTCATCGGGCGCTGGTGAGCAGCAGCCGCGTTCGGCAGGCCAAAAGGCATGCGAATGTAGCTGTGAGGTGGACCCTCGCAACGTCCCACGCGCGAAGGCCAGAAACGCTCCTGAGAAGCGTCTCGGTTGAGCCCTGGGTAGTCGATGCAGACGTGCATCCCGCCATCCTCGCCTGGATGGGGAACTGCACCGGATAGGCGGTGGTTGTCGCGCATGACTCTTGATTCCTGCAACTCCTGAGTGACCTTGGTGATGAACTCCTGAGGGTTGGGCCCTCCTTGCCTCGTGCCTTCCTGAGGGAAATGTGCCGCGAAGCACGCCTCCAAGTGGTGCCCGAGCGCCTCCCGCGTGATCTTGGCAAAGTCAGTGGCCCTCCAGGAGAGAGCCATCGAGCCTTGCCCGAGGAGGGCGTCGGGCACGCCTTCCTATGTGACAGAGGGAGGCGCCCCTTGGACAGGCACGGATCCTAGCGCGGTGCCACCGGAGGTGCCGGCCTCCTGAGGCCTTGAGCTGGGTGATGTTTTCTTCTTCTTGGGAGCTACCTCGGGGAGGTTCCCACTTTTGTTGTCTGGGTCCTCGATTGATGCAGCTTGTAAGGCACGCTCGAGAGAGCACACCGCATCCTTCTCTTCACAGGGGACTGTGATGATTCCGCCGCTTCCTGGCATCTTGAGGACATTGTAGCCATGGTGAGTCACTGCCATGAACTTGGCCAGGGCTAGATACCCGAGGATGGCATTATACGGCAGGCGAATGTGGGCAACGTCGAAGTCGATGAGCTTGGTACGGTAGTTCTTGCGCTGTCCAAAGGTGACAGTGAGGCGGACCTGCCCTATCAGAGTGGTGGAGCCATCAGTGACTCCTGAGAAAGGCTTGGTTGGCTGAAGCTGATCATATGGCACTTGGAGATTGTTGAACGTCTTGACAGACAGAACGTTGAGTCCTGCGCCGCCATCAATGAGGGTCCTGGTGACTTGCATATTGCTGATGACTGGGGAACAGAGCATTGGGAGGACACCGGTTGTTGCCGCACACTCGAGATGATCCGCTGAGCTGAACGTGATGGCGAACGTGGACCACCTGAGAGGGCGCGTGGCCTCGAGCTTGGGGAGGACTGCATTCACCTCACGAGCAAACTGCTTGAAGATGCACTGAGAGGCTGGGGCCTGGGCACCGCCCAAGATGCAAGCGATAGCACGTGGCTCCTGGAAGCCCCCAGCCCCCTCGTCCTGATGATGGTCTTGATTCCTTCTTGGTGGTGGTGGCAGAGCAGGAAGGCCTGCGTTGCCTTGCGGGCGATCCTCACGAGGCTGATCCCTCCAAGCCCCCTCACGAGGCTAGTCCTGCCAGCGGTCTTTGCGAGGTCGGTCACGCTACCCTTGGCGAGGGCCACGGTCGTCCCATCGTCCTCCACCTCTTCCTCCTCCTCGGCCATAGCCCCAATCGCTGCGGTCGAGGCGTCGACCGACACGTCCTTCTCGCACGGCCCTGAGCTCTTGGCATTCCTTGGTGTTGTGGGTGTGGAGGTCGTGGTACATGCAGTACCGGCTGCCCTTGGACGACTCCGGCTAGTCCCTGCCGCGCTTCGTATCTGGCTCTGCTACGAGCACAGCTGCTCCTTTGCGCTTCACGTCCTTGGCCTTGGCTTTCTTCTCTTCTGGGTCAGTAGATGGGAGCTCAAGAAGGGAGAGGCGTCCCTCCTCAGCCCTTGCGCACTTGGTCGCCAGGTTGAACAGCTCCAGAGATGTGCACAGATCTTCGTGGATCGCCAGCTCCTCCTTCATCTTGACGTCATGGGCGCCATCGGAGAACGCTGAGATGATGGCCTCCTCGGTCACCCTGGCAATCTTGAGGCGAGCGTTGTTGAAGTGCTGGATGTACTTCTGCAGGGTTTCCCCAGGCTGTTGCTTGATGCGGCGCAAGTCGCCCACGACCGGAGGACAGTTGCGAGTGCCCTGGAAGTTGGCGATGAAGCGGGTGCGCATCTCGTCCTAGGAGGAGATCATGCCGGGAGGAAGGTTCAGGAGCCAGGTGCGGGCACCGTCTTTGAGCGCCATGGGAAACCAATTCGCCATGACCTTCTCGTCCCCGTTGGCTGCTTCGATGCCTAGCTCATAGAGCTGTAGGAACTCCGCGGGGTCGGCCGTGTCGTCATAGCGAGGAGGCGGATCCGGCTTGAACTTGCCCGGCCAGGCGAAACTGCGTAGCTCGGTGGTGAAGGTGCGGCAGCCTGCGGTGGCCACCGGAGCTCTTTGTTGATGCAGGGCTTGCTCCTGGGGATTTCCGCGCGCCACCGCCGGGGGCAACACGGGGTCTTGACGTGCTGGCACAGGGATGCGATCATGGCGTGCCGGTGCAGGAAGCACGCGCGCACCTTCTTGGGGACGAGGGATTTCTTGGCAACTCCTTTCTTGTTGCGCGGGCGCCAGACGTGGTGGGTCTCGTCCAGGGGCCACGCGCCTTGGAGCCAGGATGCCTTCTTGGGGAGGAGATGGCGGAGGCACCTCCTGAGCTGCATCGCCCGCGCAGGACGGAGGGCGAGGCAGCGAGAGGGACGGCGCAGGGGAGCCCCTTGTGGCGCTGACGAGCTCGGTGATGCGAGCGAGCCACTCCTCGTAGAGGTCGTCGATGGGACGGTAGTGCAGGAGCTCACGTGCCAGGAGCAACGCGGCATGCACGTCCGTGGGAGCGCGACGGGCGTGCGACGACGAACCAGCTGGAGTCAGCGACGGGGTGGCGGTGCGGCCTTCCCGCCGCATCGAGGGATGCAGCAACGACGCCTGCTGCTCGTTCCCCGCCGGACCGGTGGCGGAGTGGGCGGCAGGAGACGGGGAACAACGGGGAGGCCCACCGACGGGAGCTGTCTGGGCGATGTTGGCGGCAAGAGCATCCCGACGCTCGGTGCGAGCTCAGCGGGCGTCAGCCATGGATGCGACGCACGATGGAATGCGTTACATTGGAAGAAAGATTCCGGCGCACCCCTACCTGTCACGCCAAATGTCGGATATCAGGTTCCGGCAAAACCCTTAAGGTTCAAACTCTAGGGTGCGCGCAAAGATCTTCCCCCTACTGATCCACGTCCAAATGCCTCGCTGAGAATCTAAGCTAAACGATGAACAACACAAGGGACGCAAGATTTATACTAGTTCAGGCCACCGTTGTCGTGTAATACCCTACTCCAGTATGTGGTGTGGTGGATTGCCTCAGGGGCTGATGATGAACGGTACAAGGGAAGAACAGCCTCGCGAGAGGTGTTCTTGGGCTGGTGTGATGAACTACTTGGGTGAGTTCGATCGCCCCTGGATCTGATGGGAACTCTATGAATGCCCTCTACTATGGTGGCTAGCTCTATATATAGAGGCCCTGGTCCTCTTTCCAAATATTGAGCGGGAAGGGCGCCAACAACGGCCATTTTGAAGGGGAACATCTAGTACAAGTTATCCTGACTAAAGTTGGTCTTCGACTGCCAAAGGCACTGCCAATGACGTCGTCTTGGGTTCCACGGTGACCTCCATCCTGCCGCTCTGGTAGTCTTGGTCTCGTTGCACCGAAACAGTAACCTTTGCTTGTTGCCTCGGTACTCCGCGCCTGTGCTTGCCCCCTTTGCACCAAAGAGAAACAAGGACACTGCGCAGGCCGGCGCCCGCCTGGCGCCCGCCTGGTCTCGATCGTCATGGCTTGCATCACGAGCACCTCGCGAGGTACCCCTGCCTTGATCTCTCCGCCTCCTCGCGAGCCTGCCTGGTGAGGCCGCTCCTGAGAAGCCTTGCGTCGTCAGTCCCGCGAGGCTTGGCCCCTCGCGAGGGTCTTGAGCTTGAGTTGATGAAGATGTGCCGTACCGGGCCACCACTTGAGCCACGCCGCAGGCCGCAGGCAGACAAGTCTGGTGACCCCCGTTCCCAGAACGCCGACAGTCATCACTGAAGCCGTCATCCCGCGCCGCACGGCATTGAGCGAGGAGAAGGAAAATCCCCGTTGCCGCCTACGCCGACCGGATCGGCGGCGCACACCGACGGCGGCAAGGGAAGGAGCTGGGAGATGGCGGACGAGCCCCGACGGCTAGGGTTCGCCCCCTTGGTCGCTCGCGGGAGCGACGCGAGGGGTTGCGCCCGATACCAGAGTTACTCTAACGTGTCTAAGTGCTTAAATAGGGGAGAATTTCACTTCCCCGACCTGTGCATCAACTAGAGATGCATACGGCCTTTTAAGTATGAGTACTAGGATTTTTAATCTCAGCTACGCACCGAGCCTAGTCCTCAATAAATACGTGAGTACCAAAAAAGTTTGGTTCTCAAGAATAAATAGGAACCTAAATTCGCCTTCGTGAAGATTTTAAACTCAGGTGTTAGGTTTGTACATCCACTCCCCCAACCAGTTGAGTTAGGCTCACTCCCCCTATGTCAGCTATGACTAGCGGTCAGGATCGAAACTAATTACTACATCATTTTTCAACTTGAAGGAGCATGGTAAATGATTGCAAACAACACACATGTGTTTTTTTAACACACACATGTGTAGTTGTCGTGAAACTAATAGGTCGATAGCTGCTCCCTGACTCGGCCGATGATCCACCATTTGGACCGAACGTTCCCCCTTAATGTAAAGTGAGCTCTTATTCTTTCATCTCCTAGTTATATAGAGAGAAGAGAGCTCTCTCGCCATGTATGGATGTGCATAGATTTTAGTCAGTTATGTTGTCTTCGTCTAGGTGCAAGCCTTTTTATATGTAAAGTTGATGATCACTAATAAACAAAGTTCTATCCTACTTCTTTGTGTCCATTTATTTACTTTCTCTATCTGAGCGGGATTGCCTACTTCGTCTATGTTACTGCTCCACAACCCTTTGACCGAACTGATCAACAAAGGTTGTTGAACAAGTTATCAGCATGTTCCTCCACCAATTCTTCATCAGGTCTATCTATATATCTCATCTACATGTGAGATATTATCTCACAGATCAAGATAAAGCCTAGTGGTGTTTGGTTAAACTTATGTGGTGTTTCCTTGGTGGTTTAACTCTGCCTAGTGGCTTTATCTATAAAGTCGGGCTATCGCCTTTTCTCTAAAAAAAGATATTATCTCACATCTAAGATGACATCACAACTGTTTGTAGACCACCCATAGACGTCTTTCCTTGCTTCTTGTCTTTTTTTTGTCCAGCCCAACACGTTTTTTTTTTTTGAGAAACAACATGTTGTCTTGTCCAGCAACGTCCGCTTATGAACAACATTTGTATCAAGATAAAGCCTTGTCATTGCTGCTGGGCCTTGTAGTTGTTGCGGGGACAACAGGTTTTAGTTGTTTTTTGTTGCTCTTGTTTGATTCGGTGTGTCTTTGCTTGTTTCTGTGTGGACTCTTGATCTATGTAGTGCAACAAAAAAGGGAGAATATGATTAATGAAAAGAAAAGCAATGAGAAAAAAAGTGGGTGCAAAAAAAACCCACAAAACAAATGTTTATAATTTTGTGATTGAAAAGCCAGAAAATAAGTACAGGAGTAGGTACCTTCTTTGTTTGCTTCCAAATGGTCCTTCTTCCTTATTTTCTCTCATTACTCCTACTGAACTACAGCAAATTGAAAAAAAAAGGTGGCTTATAAGAAAAAAATTTGCTCTTAATTTTTTACTATGGGAATAAAAACACATCGAAAATTATTACAAGTGTTTTCAATCCCTCAAACGACAAGTTATCGGTTAGATCGACATTCACATGTTTTCCTTCATACTCAACGTCTTGAAGAAAAATGTCCCATTTAACAAAATAAACAAAATGTAGCGCTAGAGTGAAACCAGTTTTCCCATTTAACAGAACACAAATATAGTTGTAAACAATCATTATAAGCATCAAAAAATGCATACCTCCATGGTCATCGCCTTGGGACTTTTCGCCAAGTCTCTGCCCTCCAACTAGCCTTACATGTTCCTAAAAAAATGTTAAGATGTTTCTAAAAAGACCGATTATACAAAAGGATGTGACTCAAAAAAATGGTGCGTCCCATTTTGTATACCACAACGAAAATTTTGAAAAAGAGGTTAAGAAACAAAATCAACAGTGTCGGGGATTAAAGAACATGTGAATTGCCGGCTTTTTTCAAAAAAAACATAACACTCTAGAAGTTGGGTCCCCCAGACTCGGTTGCATTTCTTTCGATAAAATATCAAATTTGGGTTGAAGATGGGCTTGCAAAGTGGGACATTTTGATAAAATGGGTTGGGCCCACAAAAACACATAACAAAACAAAAGGTGTTGAGCTACAATTGGGATGACAAAAACAAACTGGGAGAAAGTTGGGGGTTGAAGTTGCAACTGAGATAGCAAAAAGATATATGCAGGCCCGGTTGCGAGTTTAACGTGGATTTGTAACTAGGACAACTGCCATTACAGGCTCGATTGTTAGTCGGGATTGGACTAGCAATTGGGACTCCCTATAAAGGCCCTGTTGTGAGTCAAGGATGGACATGCAGCTGGGGCGCAACTACACTACTATAAGCCCAGTTGCGTGTCGAGGGTGTAGTTGTAATTGGGGAAACTACAACTACAAAGGCCAGTTGCAAGTCTATTGTGGTCTTGCAACTTGGACGCCTATATACAACTACAAAGGCCATGTTGTGATTCGAGAGTTGACTAGCAATTGGTGCAATTTCAACTTGAAGCCCAGTTGTGAGTGGAGGGTGACCTTGTAACGGGCGCAACTACACTACTACAAGACCCAGTTGCGAGTGAAGGGCGGACATGCATTTGGGGCAACAACTTCAAAAAAGCCCCCAGTTGCGAGTGAAGGGTGGACTTACAACTGGGGCAACTACAACTACAAAAGCCCGAGTTGCAAGTCAAGGGTGGACTTGCAACTGGAGCAACTACGAATAGAAAGCCCTAGTTGAGAGTCAATGATAGACTTGCAACTAGGGCAACTACAACTACAAAAGCCCCAGTTGCGAGCCGGGGTGGACTTGTAACTAGGGCAACTACAAGTACAAAAGCCTGAGTTACGAGTCAAGGGTGGACTTGCAACTGGAGCAACTACAACTACAAAAAAGCCGTAGTTGCGAGTTAAGGGTAGACACCGCAACTGGGGCAACTACACTACTACAAGCCCCAGTTGCGAGTCGAGTATGCACTTGCAACTGGGGCACCTACAACTACAAAAAAGGACCCCAATTGCAAGTCGATGGTTTTAACACCCCTGTGTAATGAGCTACACTGACCTCTCTTATTAAGCTAAATCATTTTGCTAAACAGTGCTTGATCATCTTTGTTCCATATCTCATTTCAAATTCCACTTTGAATTCAACTTCAAATTTGAAATTGAGAAATTCACAAACATGAAAACTAAAATGTTCATAATGTGGCAATAATCCATAGATAATTATGGTGGAGAAACCAACATTTTATAAAGTGTTTAAATGCCCTAAAATAATTAAAATAGGGGCCAAAACAATAATTTAAAGGCTTTTTAAATTATAATGATTGCAAACTATTTTATTTAAGTGCCAAAGTTATTGCGGCAGTGGCCTCATTTATAACACTAATTAAGGTGCTAGTTTTGTATTTTATAAAACTAAATTACTTTTGAAAATTAAAAAAACAGAAGTTAAAATAAAAAATAGAAAAATAAAAACAAAAGGAAAAGGCCCTGCCCTTGGCCCTTAGGCCACAGGGACAGGCCCAGCCGAGCCTAGCCCACTCCCCCGCGGTCGTCTCCCTCCTCCACTGGTCATCCGATCGAGCGCCCGGGCGCGACCCCGCCGGACCGGGGGCATTGGCCCATATTGCCACGCCAACGGGGAGGGGATAAGGACGCCTCCCTATGGCCTCCTCGGTTCCCTTTCCCACTTGCCCCCACTCGTTCGCGCTCTCCCCCGCCTCCTCTGCTAGATCCCGAGCATGCCGATGGCCTCGCCGTCGTGTTAGCCACGCCCACCATCGTCCCCGCACCTCACCTTAGCGTGACGGCTCCTGCTGCGACTTGGATGCGGGGTGGAGTTGAGCCGCTGCTGGCTATAGGAGTAGTTCGCCTGCTGGGCCACTGCAGTCTTCAACATCCCAATGACATACAAAGCCTCCCTCTCTACTAGGGGTATTCCTTGTGATCAGAAGTGCGGCGAGGTTAGTAGCCGCTTCTAACAGGTTATCAATAGGATAGGAAACAGTCCAAAGTCATCCGAACAGGCGGCGGGTGTTGGGTCGGCTCAAGCTGACGTTGTTGAGTTGGCTGGCGAGGCTGAGCCGGAGCCAGCCTGCCATCGCCATATTGGGGCATGCCCCGGTTCAATTGGGGTATAACTCGTGCCGCGAGGGTGCTCGTCCCGGCCCCTGGTGCAGGTGTGTTGAACAGGCATGTGGATTCAAAACCGGGGAGCAGGCGACTCTCATGTAGTCTCCTGTGAACCACCTCAGAAGCTTTCTGGCGGAGGCCTATGCGCCATGCCTCTGTCCTCAGGCCTTCTGCTTCACTGGGCTTGTAGTTGCACCATGCGAGCGCTCTCAGCGTTGATATACTCCTGAGCTTTTACCATTTGCTCACGGATTTTAGTTATCTCTACATTGCGCTCTTCCTGATTCTCCACCGTTAAGGGCGACTCAAGGAGTGTTGTCAGCGAGGCGACCAGCTCTGTGAGAACTTGAGTCGGTGTTTTTACTAGGCCAGACGCGCTGGGGTCAGCTACTGACGCGCCGGTTCCATCCATGGCGCCTGATGCGGTGGAGTTAAGAGCAGGTGCAGTGCCTGCCATGTAGACGGCGGTCCAACGGGGCAGCTCATGGTTGACCGTGGCCGGCTCATTATCAGAGTAGCCCCCAAGCCTACCTTCATGCAGTGGGCGGATCAACTCTGTTTCCCCCAACCGATGGTTCGCAATCAGAGTAGACCAGGGTGTCGCCTCCAGACGCGGAGTTGT
This sequence comes from Triticum dicoccoides, assembly GCF_002162155.2. Lineage (NCBI taxonomy): Eukaryota > Viridiplantae > Streptophyta > Magnoliopsida > Poales > Poaceae > Triticum > Triticum dicoccoides. The sequence goes on from NC_041389.1 coordinate 354,843,877, forward strand.
CTGCGAGATCGACGCCCTGGGTGAAGCCAACGAAGACATGGCTCCGGCCGGCTTGAGCCCGGGCGGGTTGTGCGCGTTGAGCCGTCTCGACGATGTTGATGCATATGTCCGGCTCGGGTCCTGGCTCGCCGATCTTGCAGATGGAGACGTGGATCTTGCTGAAGGGGGCCCGGTACCCTACTCGATTGAGTTGGCCTCGGGGCCCCAGCCTAAATCGTCGATGTAGAGCTTGCCGCGGCGACTCTTGGTCATGCGGCCGATCGCATATCCTTCTATCCCTGAGAGAGCTCCCTTCAAGAACTCAACACCACCGAGCGATAGCCCCACAGTGGGTGCAAACTGTCGTGGTCTTGTCACGACAGATGTCCTCATGAAAGGACTTAGCCGTGAGGCCATCGCCGCTAAGTAGTGGCTTGAACGGGGTTGATCGGAATCGAGAGACAAGGGTTTACCCAGGTTTGGCCCCTCGCGGTGGAGGTAAAAGCCTCTACTCTTGCTTGATTGATATTGATGATGATGATCTTGATTACAAGGGTGCGTCTTGGCTAACCTAGTACTCGAGAGCGTGTAACCTAGTCTTTCTGCCTCAGGGGCTCCCTGTTGAGGCCCTGTGCTTACAATAGAGTCCGAGTCGTAGTACAACCCGTGCCCTAGTCTGTTTCCTTATTTGTCTTGTTTCCCAAGTAAAAGAACTACGGCGTTCTTCTGATGATGAGCCACCGTCTCAAGTGCTGGGCCGTGAGCCGGCCCACTCTACGAGTCACCCTGCAAGCCTTGAGGTTTTGATCGCCATAGCCCATCTCGTGTCTTGCTCTTCAGGCCGCCATTGGATAACCCAGTTCTAAACGGGCGGGTTATACCATGAGGTTATATCCCCAACAACTAGTCTCCTTGCCCAGCCCACAAAGTCATTGATAGCATTCGAGCAGAAGCATTGACATGCTGGAATCCACCTCTTTTCTTCTTTGGATGGTTAAAAAGAAAAGAAAAGGAAGCCCACATAGCCCAACTCATGCAAATGGGTTGCCGAGACAAACCACACACCCCACATTGCACCCAAAATACAGCGCCAACACAAATCTCAGGCGTGATGATCAAACCGCCAGGAAAGTGAACAAGACATTCTTAAAACTCAGCCAAACCGAATAATCAAACCGCCAGGAAAGTGAACAAGACATTCTTAAAACTCAGCCAAACCGAATACATAATACACTGAGTAAAAGGAAATGGAGAGAGTACTATGAAAGACAAATCAATCGTACTGGACGCTGTTAGCTACTCCCTCCGTCCCATAATAGCATAATGTCAAAAACGCTCTTATATTATGAGACAAAGGGAGTAGTATTTCAAATCAATGGTGCATATGATGAAATGATCAAATACTTCAAACACCCTTGTAATCAAAGGTGGATATGATGAAATGATCCAATACTTCCAGCACATACTTTAGTCTGGCGCATGCCCGAACAGGTCATCAACAAGTTAAGACGTATGACATACAGTACCGTACATGATACTACAATCTCAAGTACTCTACCAGTCTACCTAGCTAAACATGAACGCATCACCAAGGTAATATGCATGGTCAGCCACTGAGAGAGCCGTGCAAAATGTAAATGCGGGTCTATGGATTGAAACTATGTATGATTCCATTACATGAAGTTGGACGATGATCCATACGAAATTACTCCCGCTGTTCCTAAATATTTGTCTTTCTATAGATTTCAATAAGTGACTACATACGAAGCAAAATGAGTGAATCTACACTTTAAAATATGTCCATATACATCTGCATGTGGTACTGCATTTGAAATCTTTAAAAAGACAAATATTTAGGAACGGAGGGAGTAGATGCAATTGGACAGGAGAAAAATAACATGATGATTATTCCCTTCTCCTCATCACAAGTCCACCACAATCAAATGCTGATTCTTCTCCTTCTTTTTCATTACACACCAACTCTCAAGTCTCTCAGAGTTCAGACAATCAGACTCACTCTTATTCTACTACAGTACGTAGTACGTGCTCCGGCCTACATGCATGGCATCAGTTGTCCCACTTGAAGGCGACGGGGCTCCTGACCCGATGCTTCCTGTTCTCCCAGGCGATGTGGCCGAACTCCCACGTGCCGGCCGTCCTCACCTTCGCCCCCGCCTCGCTGCTGAACTGCACGCTGTAGCTCCTCTTCTCCTTCGGCCACCTGAACTCCAGCGTCGCCGGGGTCACGGTCACCTTCACCCCGTCGGGCGCGGCGACCGTCACGTTGTACCTCTCGGGGCGCGCCGACACCAAGGTCACCGTCCGCATCAGCGTGCGGACGCGGGTGCGGCCGTCGAACACCACCACGAACGACGGGTGGTTCAGGTTGGCCACGCCGCCGGGGATCGTCCTCTCGCACTTGCTTAGCTCCGGCACGAACTGCTGCATCTGCTCCACCGTGTAGTTGAGGGTGCAGAGGAAGTCGACGTAGTCCTGCGTGCCGGCGTCGTACACCATGCCTGGGTCCATGGCGAGCCGCGGGAGCACGAGCCCGGCCCCGGCCGCCAGCGGCGTCGCGCCCATGACGGCGGCGCCGACGGCACTGCCGCTGTCCACGATTTCCCTGCCGTTCATGTCAAGCGGGCCGGCGGTCGTTACCAGCGCCGAACGGATCATGGCCGGCGTCCAGTCGCCGTGCCGCTTCTTGATCAGGGCCGCCACGCCGGCCACGTGCGGGCACGCCATCGACGTCCCCGACAGGATGTTGTACTCGAACCTCCGCGGGTTAGATGGCGAGGCGGCACCTGACCAGGCCGCGAGGATGTTCAATCCCGGCGCGATGACGTCCGGCTTCAGAATCTCGGGGGTAATCGGATTGGGTCCCCGCGAGGAGAAGCCCGCCACAATCGGCGCCCGGTTCTCGCCGGTGACCGTGTTGCAGGTGAAGTTGAAGGACGCCACCGGGTACGCCACGGACGACATGTAATCGGCCAGCTTCTTGCCGCCGGTGGAGCTGAGCTGGAGACCGGGAAGGTTGAAGGGTTCGGCCATTACCGTGTCCAAGAACTGTTCCCCACTATCGGTGGAAACTATCCCGGCTCCGCCCGCTCTCTGCACGTCAGCCGAAGCTACTCCACCCTGGGAGCACACCACGACCTTGCCCATTACCCTGTCGGGCGTCAGGTCATCCTCGTCGCAGTCGCTGCGCACTAGCGGGATCATGCCCGCGCCCTGGGAGAACGGGATGTTGTAGAGGGACTGCCCGGTGAGCACCACCCCGTTGCCGAGCCGGGGTGTCGCCGGGAACACCCGGTCCGTGGTGGCGGCGCCGACGGTCGTCATCCACGGGGCCACGTTGGTTATACATGACGCTTTCGGGCCGTCGTTGCAGTTGTTTAGTGATAATGTTCACTATATTGATTCATCTCATCAGAGTACATTATATACAGGTGGCGCCACACAGATCTCACCCTCCTCCTGCTGCTCTACTCCACCATCACCGACGGTCCCTACGAGGTCATCCGCGGCGAGGCGAACACCGCCTTCGTCGCCTGGGACAAGCTCCGGGAGTTCTTCCTCGCGAACCAGCCCGCTCAAGCGGTCCATCTCTCCGCCGAGTTTCGCGCCCTCACCCAAGGCGATCTGCGCATGGCGGAGTACTGCGCTCGTCTCAGGAGAGACGAAGTGCGGCGCCGCGTTCGGTGGAGGGGACGGCGGCGGATGAGGAGGCCGCAGCATCGGGAAGGATCGGGGGAGGAAGCAGAGTCATGGCGGAGGAGGTCGCGGCAGGTGGAGCTGTGGCGACGGGGGCGATGAGCTCGGGCGAGGTGGTCACCGGGGTTGGGGCAGGGGGTATGGGGGAGGTGAGTGCTGGATCGGAGGAGAGGAGAGTGGTGCCCGCGAGATCGCCGGAGGAGGAGGAGGAGGAGTCGCCGGAGTTCATGGCTCTGGAGAGGCTCTGATTACCAAGTTGTTTAGTGATAATGTTCACTATATTGATTCATCTCATCAGGTACATTATATACAGGTGGTAGTACAACGGGCACGAGCGCCACTCGGGGGCGACGTGCGTAACCAACGCAAGCTATGCGTGCGTGCATGATGGCGAGAAGGAGGGAGCCGCCGAGAGAACCGGTCAGGCAGGTGCTGACGTAGCCGTTTTCCAACAGTTGCCGCCCGACAGGACGACAAAGATGCCTCTGCGCTCAGCGCCGAACGTGGCGACGGCGAGGAGGTCGTCGTAGAAGGGTCTCGCGGTGTCTCCGATGGAGATGGAGATGAGGTCCACGCCGTCGCTCACCGCGGCGTCGATCGCCGCGGCAAGGGTCGAGTTAGGGCAGTCTTTCATGGGAATGCACGCCTTGTACATGGCGATCCTCGCCTTGCGCGCCACGCCGCTCGCTCTCCCGCCCGCGAACTTGAAGAGATTGGCCCCGGGGACCTCGGAGCCTGCAGCCGTTGACGCCACGTGCGTTCCATGCCCCTCGACGTCCCTCGGACTCGAATCGGCTGTGACGAAGGACTTGGCGCCGACGAGCTTGTTGTTGCACAAGCTGGCGTTGAACCCAGGGGCGTCCACGCACTTGCCCCTCCAGGTGGACCTGACGGGGCTGAGCCCGGCGTCGCTGAAGCTAGCGCGCTCCGGCCAGATGCCGGTGTCCACCAAGCCGATGATGACGCCGTCGCCGAACTCGGCGTCCGGCCACGCGCCGAAGTCGTCGTGGAGGCCCATGAACCACGGCGACCTCGTGGTATGGATGTGGTACAGCCTGTCCTTGTACACGCGGGACACGCCGGGGACGGTGGCCATGCGCTGGGCCTCGCCGTCCGTGAGACGAACGGAAAAACCATGCATGACAGTGCCGTAGGTGTAGCGGATGCGGTTGGAGTTCTTGCCCAGCATGGACGCGTACCAGCGATCGAGGGTGTCGAACTTGGATGGCTTGGCGAGGTGGTTGGTGAGGACGATGTAGGTGCTCGAGCTGGAAGGATGAGCCTGCTCGTGCTCCTCGGCAATGGCGTTCTTAGGCTTCGGGGTTACGGAGGAGTGCGTGGACTGGACAAGGAGGAGAAGTAGCAGGGAGCAGCGCAAGAGGATGGGGGTCATGGAAGCCATTGTTGAATTGGTGTGTGAGTGAGGTTGTGGTTGCAGTGGAGGGTTGCATTTGAGTGATGGGTTTTATAGGGGGCTTGAGCAGCTCAGCTCAGATCAGCACGAAAATGCATCGCCAAGAGAAAAAATATTTGCGTCGCATCGCCAAGAGAAAAATATTTTCTATCTTAGTTCTAAGCTTGCATTACCATCTCTCTTAGCTAAATATATCATCATGGTGGCTCAGCTACAGCTAGTGGATAGCAGACGTGGCTTCCTTCCAGACTAATCCTCAGCTAGTGGCAGCTAAATGGACCCCAAACAAAATTTTGATGCCACATGAATGAATTTTGATGAGCAAAATAAATCTCCATTTCAAGTCTTGGACGTAGCCACTTGGTCATTCGGAGCTCCATTATTTGTGATGAAACAGGCTTGCGAACGAAAAATGCAAATAATGAAACGGCATCCACTACTAGCCTTTTGTCTTTTCCTGAAGCTTTGCCTTGTCTCCACCGAGTTACACTACTAAAAGACACACCGCATGCATGCAAGCGCACTCGCTTTCAGTTAACATTCTCATTTTGTGCTACGAAGTATTGATCGCTCAGGGTCAGTTATATTGGAACATCTACTCCTTGTACCAGATTTACCCTTGTCACTGAAACCGAATATTACTGTCAAACAAGCTCTTATGATGGGCAGCTGGTACTTATGGTGGATAAGACGTGAACTCACTCATGATGGTAGACCACCACATCTCGCGCGGTGGCATATGCCTGTCCTGGCAATTGCTAGTAATTATCATGAAGCTAATCACAAATAGAATGATAATAGGGAGATGAAGTGGACGAAACCAGACCTCATGTTCATAAAGGTAAATGTTGATGCGGCCTATTTTGCAGATGAAAGTGCAGGAGCTTCGGCAGCTGTAATTAGAGATGATAAAGGGAACTTTTTGGCAGCACAATGCAAATATATACCTCATGTTGCAGATGCAATGATGGTTGAAGCAACAGCGATGCGTGATGGTCTAGTGTTTGCAAACTCCCTAGGGTTTCCTCGTGTGGAGGCTGAATCAGATTCCTTAAACGTCATAAACTTTTGTGATGGACAATCTAGATGGTGGGATGCTGCAACAGCAATTTTCGCGGAATGCGTGGATGTTTCTTCTTTAATAGGGAAGGTTGTCTTCAAGCATTGTTTTCGTTCTTCCAATCAAGCGGCGCATGTGCTAGCTAACTTTTCTTATTGTAATAAGACCTCTTTAAACTGGACAGACGAGCCCGGGGTTGTCTGATCTCTTCCCTTGTGGACGATGTAATGCCTATGTTAAATCAATAAAGCTAGCCATGATGGCCTTCCCTCAAAAAAAAGGAGAGGGACGAAACTAACCGCCTAATTTGTCACCGGGTTACACTAATTAACCGAGGGATGTTCCAGTCCGTGATGCAGAAACCGTCGAGTTGGCGTCGTCTCCTCCGAGGCGACTCGAGGGCCAACCCTAGCCACCGCCACCTAGTCCCCCCATCTCCCTTCCTCCCTCCGCCGCCGCCAGAGGTGGCCAGCGGCGCGGCCGCTCGGCACCCATGAAGGTGGCGGGGGGGACCTCAGCGGATCCACCCTGCGTGGAGAGCCTCGGCATCCGGGGCGGCGGCCCCGGGCGGCGGACAGCGGCGTGGCATGTGCGGCGGCGGCGCCGCAGGGTGCAGGTGGGCCGCCTTCCTGGTCGCGCGGTCGGCGTGGAGGCAGCGGGCATTGGCGGCTGCAGCAGCTTCCCGTAGGCCGGCTGTACCTTGGAGAATCGGCGTCCACAACCTGGATCTGCTCCGATCCGCGCCGCCCCCTGTCCCTAGTGGCCCCTGTCGCCGTTTTCTGGATGGCGGGTGTGCGGATCTGGTGGTTGGGTGCGGATCCAGGGGAAACCCCTGGCCGGCGCGGCGGCCACATTGAAGATGTCGCCTTTGGGCGTCGTTTTCCTTGCTGAAGGCTTCGGTGGGCTTCCTGCACCTCCCACCCCACCCAGTAGCTCAGGTGAAAGCCTCAGTTCCTCGATTCATGGCGACGACGACACCTTGGTGGCGTGATCCTTCCTGAAGGCGTCGTCAGGGAAGTGGTCAAGTGGTGGTGGAGTCGGTGGTGGTTCGACGGCGGATTGTATTGGTCTAATCTTCATCTTCGTCAACTTGCTCGGGTCCAAGTGTGGAGGGATTCGGCCGCTGGTGCAAGGGGATCGGGGTCCCTCTCTCGTGCCATGGGCTATGGAGACTCCTATTCTTGACCGATGCGTGGTGCTGCATTCTGTTGGCCTTCTCCGGGGGTTTTCAGCGCTTTCGTTTCGACAACTCTCGTCCGATGCTCTGCCTTGCTGCTGCCGGCAACGGTGACTGGGTGTTTGGCTCCCCGTTTCGTGCGGGTTTGTTCCTGGTGCCTCTCCTTTGGCTGCTTGGGAATTCTGATCTGGGTTCTAGGGTGAACCACTCCGCAGGCCGCCGGTGCGGCACCTATCGAGCCCGGGTGAAAGGGTAGAGGCCCTTTGCGGAGGCGGAGTCCAGTCATGTGTTGCCCCTGTTTTCCCTATGGTGGCAGTCAGTGACACAAAATATGCACGGTGGTGCCTTCCTCCCATAGCCTTGGTAGGTTAGCTGGTTTCGGCATAGCGGCGTTCGATGTCATTGTTCTATGCCTTTGAGTTGTTCTACCGAGCACAATGTATCTTTATTTCCGCTCTTTGTTTTCTTGTTGTAAGTGGCAGTTCTGTAATCCTGGCCGGTTGATGGCTTTGTTAATTCAAAGCCGGGCACTTCTTGAGCCTTCGTTCCCAAAAAAAACGTCGAGTTACTACTCTGGTGAAATCAGTCATGCAAAACAAAGCCCTAAGCAATACAACATCACATGTGGCAAGACGTAAATAAGCCAGTCACAGTGGGTGTTCATATGAATTGAAAAATTGGAACTAAATACGGGTACAAAGTTGGAACTAAATACGGGTACAAAGTTGAAACTAAATTCAGAGATGTAATCAGTCTTGAACAATGTGATTACTGACTACAGGTTACATTTACAGTTACAATGGTCTCTGAGATTAATTTACAGAGTTGTGTACGCCCATCTAGCAGGTTTCTGTTTCTGTACTAGTAGTACTTTTGATCTGTACTCAACGACTTGCTGAGTACCCTTCTCTGTTTGTCATCTAAGTTTGCTTATCCAGGCTATTCAGTAAAAGTAAATCGACAACATCTCTGAATTTGTTCACACACCTGCCCTACGACGACGAGGTTGTTTGTAGCTCCACACTACTCCAGTACAAGTGCTACCAGCGAAGAGCTACGCAAGAAGACGCTGGAATAGAGGTCTTCAAACACTCGGGAGCTGTGGACAAAAGCGGCAAACGGACGGCTGGAAATTCATGATTCTCGCTGATCTTGCTACTTCCTGTCACACAAAAAATAAAGCTCTCATTGTACTGCAAAGAGTATCAAATTCCATTTGTTATGATGATGCATCAGCGGGGTTCAGCGCCAAGAAGCTAGTAAGAGCATCTCCAACAGCCGCGCTATGCGCCGCGCGCAAAAAACCTGTTTGCCGCGCGCGCTTCGGCTGGTTTAGCGCGGCCGCGAGCGCTGGCTCCAACAGCCACGCTATAATGCAGCGCGCAAAAATGCAGCGCGCGCGACTCGCCGGGCGCGCGCGACTTAGCTACAAAATAAGTTTGAAACAATTATCAAAAAGCTATGAACATGTGAAATTTGTCACAAACATCTTCCAACCAAGTTCATGCCCACAAGTTCATCCAACCAAGTACAAAATGCAAAGTAAAGTTCAAGACATATAAATGAAAGACACATCAAACATCTTCCTCGTCTTCGTCCTCATCTTCCGAAGACGATTCTTCCGCCTCCGAAGATGAATCTTCCTCCCTATCCTCATCACGCATCGCATCACGTGAAGCTCCGACGGTGTTGGCAAGATCTTCAACGGCATCTTCACGGGAATGTGTGTGAGGAGGCACATCGAAAGACATTCCACCCATGGCCGGAGGTGCACCCATGCCTCCCATAAGAGTAGCGAAACTCATGCCTCCCATGGCGGCCATAGCGTCAGAGGGTGCTCCAAAGCCGCCCATGCCTCCCATGGCGGCCGGAGGTGTGCCCATGCCTCCCATGGCGCCCAAGCCACCCATGCCTCCCATGGCAGCCGGAGGTGCACCCATGCCTCCCATGGCGCCGAAGCCACCCATGCCGCCAAGGCCACCGCCACCCATGCCGCCAAGGCCACCACCACCCATGCCGCCAAGGCCACCGCCACCCATTGTGCGGATCATGGCTCTTTTTTGGATCAAGACTTCTTCACGAGCAAGGTTGACATATTCCTTTTGCGCATCATTGAACGAAGATGTGTCCAAGAAGAACAAGTGTTTCTCCCATTCCAACAACCTAGATCGCTCCTCCATGCCCACCTTCCTCTCCTCAAATGCCACTTTCCTCTCCTCGGCGGCCACCCTCCTCTCCTCGGCCGCCAACCTCCTCTCCTCGGCCGCGGCATCTTGGTTCCTTGCCATTTTCCTCACCTCGTTGGCTTCTTTTTTTGCCTTCACAATAGCTTCCATAGCATTTTTGAGCTCATCATCTCCTTTCTTCTTCTTCTTTTCGGTTTTGTCTTTCTTGCACCCATCCGGTCGTTTTGGCTTCGAGTATGAAACCGAGTTGGGTGTGGGGCTTCTCTTGCCGTCATCACTTGATGCATCATCCTCCTCATCATCATCGTGCACCTTGCGTTTGTTGCTCAAATGCAAATCATCCAAACCATCACGATTCTTCCATTTCTCATCATTCTTTAACACTTCATAGCAAGAGACAAGGTAAAGACCCTTCCTTTCTTGATCTTCCCCTTCTTGGTTTTCCTCGTCTCTTCTTTGAACAAGTTTTGTGCAATGTTGAACTACAAAAAAAACAAAACAAGTTAGCACTTCGGACACCAAAAACAATATGAGATGAACATATATGAGATGCCACTTACTCTATCATCCTCATTTGTGCCACTTGGGTTAATCTTGTCAACTGACTTTTGTGCGGCCGCCCACTTTTGACAATCCGAGTTGATTGTGGACCATCGGGACCGAAGTGATCTCTCCGAGCGGTCAATTCCACTCATGTTGTGAGCATCAAAGTATTCTTTCATTCGCCCCCAATACGCATCTCTACTTTAATCACCTCCAATTGATGGATCCCTTGACACTTGCAAATAAGTATTGCATAGTAACTTGTCATCGTTGGTGCTGCAATTGCCCGCTCTTCCTTTCGGCGCGTCGACAATGCTCTCACCCTCCTCGTCCACCTCAAACTCATGGTCTTCCAAATGGATGTCATTGGTTTGAGACCAATGCGAATTGTTGGACCCAACACCCATAGTTGACATGTATGCATCATCATTGAGACTACAAAATTTTTTGAACAATGCAAATAAGCTATCTATATGTGATGATGCATTGAAAAAACAAGAAGAAAATAAAAGTTGGAATTTTTTTCACCTTGGGGGCATTTCGTCGAACACATGGTGTGCGTCGGCGGCCGGCTCAACAAGTGAGCTCGCCGGCGCTTCGGTAGCCGCCGCGGCCGTCGAACGCCCTGCAAGCTTCTTTCCCCTCGTCTTCGTGCCGCCGGAGCCGTCCGCCGCCTTGTTTTTCTTCACCGAAGTTTTGCCCTTCTTCGGCCGCGCCGCATTGGGGAGCTTCGACGGTGCGGCGGCGGCACGGGACGGCGCCGGCGCGACGCCACCTGTCGCCGTGGTCATCCGCGGCGGCAAGAAGAGGTTGCGCGTGAGGCCGGCGCTCGGCGGAGCTCCGGCGGTGGCGACGCCAACGCT
>NC_041389.1:354855407-354860318 GCF_002162155.2 Triticum dicoccoides
ACAGCGGGGAGAGCGGGGTGCCGGTGTGCGCGTCCATGGGTGGCACCAGCGCCGGCGCGCGCGGGGCGTGGGAGAAGGAAAGAAGAGAGTGCGGCGCGAGCGGTCGAGTGTGCCGCGCGCTGTAGCAGGCGCCCGAAATACGCCGCGCGGGATGGCGTTTCCGACAGCGCGCCCAACTCGGTATAGCGCGCGCACCGTTTTTGCGCGCCCGCTGGAGCGACCCGCCGCGTTGCCCGCGTGCTAAAACCGACGAATTTGCGGCGCGGCGCTAGTTTAGCGCGGCTGTTGAAGATGCTCTAAGGGCACCTTACACTTTGTCCAGAAAGATTGTAACGAGCGCACAACCATTTAGATCTTCTCCTACTAAGGGCATCTTCCATGCTGATTACTTGTGATTGCGAAAAGATAAGAATGGTGACAAGTCAACTCCAACTCCCAGTCCATAACATGATCATGCATCACATACGGAAACATGTAGACAAGTTCAGTTGCATATCTACAGGAGGGCTATGAAATGCTCGCGGCAAGGCATACAGTTATCAACAGCTAAATTTTACCATGATGTGGTAAGAAAATAAGAACAGATACATTAAACTTTAAGAAGATACTGAGACATGTAACATGACAGATTTTTTTTACCGATAAAGGACATTTCATTGAATAGATATATCGAGATGATACAATCACATCAAAAGAAAGCCCGGTCTCTGCATAGCTAGATGCACATAGCCAAAAAGTCGAGAGTGCCCTAAGAATAAAAATAATTCGGTACAAATCGAAGCAAATAAATCATGTCGAGGCTAAGGTGCGGTAGATCCTATCCGCAGATCACACCGCCATCCATGGGGGTAGAAAATCTCCCTGGCCGAACGCTTCAGCCGTGTAGACACCATCATAAAAAGGTCTCTGTCCTCCGGCCTCTGCAGTATAGACCAAGTACGGAGCCATCATGTACAAATATGAATAACCTGCATAGGAGATGAGACACATTTGTTATTAAAGATCACATCATTCCTGGTAAGCCACAATGCCCAGCATAAGACCGCCGCTCCCACGAGAATGTGTGCAAAAAATTGTTTATCAATACCCCGCACCCAGTTGCCGAACATATTCCGTGCACTACGTGGTGGGTATAAATTAGAAGCTACTTGAACTATGGCCCAAACTGCCCGAGCGAATTTACACTCAAAGAATAAGTGTCTAATAGTCTCGTCATGTTGGCAAAAGACACGTCTTAGAACCATGCCAGTTTCGTCGTGCCAGATTATCTCTAGTTAGGATGACTCCTCTATGTAGAAACCAGAGGAAAATCTTCACTCTTAGAGGAATTTTGAGCTTCCACAATTTCCTGTTATCAACTGGAACATCACAATGAACCATTGCATCATACATAGATTTGACCGAAAATTTGCCATTCTGATGCAAGTTCCATCGAAAGACGTCCGGCTCACCTGACAGTTGAATGTCCTCCAGACGAGTGAGTAATTCATTCCATGCTGCCAGGCGAGGGCCAAGAAGGTCCCTACGGAAAGATATATCAGGGTTTTGTTGTCCTAAAACTTATTTGATCGTGACAAATTTATGTCTGACAATCATGTACAAGCTCGGGTATTGCACCATTAGTGGGTTGTTCCCTAACCAGGTGTCTTCCCAGAATCGAACCTGAGAACCATCCCTAACCGAGAAGGTCCCAAATTGGAAAAAGAATTCCTTGGCCTTCATCACGCCACTCCAAAAATGTGAATCCCCGGGTTTCCAATGAACTTGAGAAATGGCATTGGATCCCACATACTTGTTGCGAATGATCTCTTGCCATACCCCATTCTCAGAGAGTAGTTTGTAAACCCACTTGCTGAGAAGAGCAATATTTTTTATCTCAAGGTCTTGAATTCTCAGCCCCCCTTGACTTTTAGGTCTGCATAATACGCTTCACCTAACCAGTCTATATTTCTTGACAGATATCATCCAGCTGCAGACAGAGAGAAATAGCAGGTGCCTGAGAAACAAAATTCATGATGAAACGGCCTTCCAAACGAAACAGGGAAAGAATGAAACGGCCTCCACTTTAACTTTTTGTCTTTTCCTAAAACCTCAACTTGCCTTGTCCCCATCGAGTTACACTACTTAAACACACGACCATGCAAGAGCACAAGCTTATAGTTAACATTCTAGCTTTGTGCTATGAGGGATGAAACCAACTGCCGAATCTGTCAGCAATAGCACATGATAGCAGAAAAGGCTGTTCTCAGCCCCTAATCTGGAAACCAGATGTTCCTGTACAACTCTTGTGAAATCAGTCATGTAAAACCAAGCCCTAAGTAAACACTGCTCCCTCCGTTCCAAAATAGATGACCCAACTTTGTACTAACTTTAGACCCAACTTTGTACTAACTTTAGACCCAACTTTGTACTAACTTTAGTACAAAGTTGGGTCATCTATTTTGGAGGAATGGAGGGAGTACATTGTATTGTCTTGAACAATGTGATTAAGTTCTGAAGCTAAATCGGTTCACTATTGCTCTCTACAGGATCAGAAAAATAAGCTGTAATAGCTCAGTAACAAGTCATAGCAACCTGTAGGCCATCATTGCAAATATAGCAAAAGGGAAAGATGGGTAGTACTGAGAATAAATATTTTCAACTTCTGTTGATTACACTAACTAATACCTCTACCCAGGACCGAAATCCATGCACTGTTACTAAAGTTATGAACAGGCAGTTGTTTCTGAAAACTCTCAATAGATGATTGAACTAAAAAAAGTGATGATTGTCCACAGAATCTCTAACTTTTTTTAAGAATACCATATACCTACTGCTAGCACAAAAAAGCGTTTCGCACAGCAGACAGCAGAAAAGTCAAAGCTCATGTATCAGAGAAGAGGCCTTCACCTTGGTGAAATCCGAGGAAATATGCTCCTGCTCGGCACCACAACGACAGTTTCATAGCAGCAGGAATCCCTGTTCTTGGCTTCTCACGGGTAGAAGATGGACACTGTCAATTGGTCTTGCAAATTGTCAGTGAGTGCTGTTTGCAAGGTGTACTAAATTTACCTGATAGAATAGCACCCTCTGCAGCCGCACACAAATGATCTTCACCCGCCTGAGCCTGAATTGTGCATGTTAGACCTGCAAGAAGTCACCACAAGGAAAAACAACTCTGTAAATGCGGCTCCGGGATAACACAACATTTGACATGTCAAGCACACTGCAAGCACCAGTGATTAGACAATATAGACAGGTTGTAAGCATGCATACAAGAACTGCTAGTGCAAAGAAGCACTTATTGCGTAGCATATAAGGCAAAGCTCATTTGTACCAGAGAAGAGGCCTTAACCTTGGTGATTTCCGAGGAAATTTGCTCCTGCTCATGCCGCATTCGCCTGGCAATGGTCACAGCAGAGCAGGAATACCTTTCTTCACCTTCTCTTCCTGCCTGGAAGCTCTCCTTTTCTTGGCTTCCCACATTTAGAAGATAGACTGATAATTAGTATAGCAAACTGTCAAGTACTTGATGTTTGCAAGGTGAGGCAAGGCCGCGAGGGTGTCCTAAATTTACGTGATACAATGGCACTCTCTGCAGCCGCACACAGATGATCGTCACTGATGGATTTTCAATTTCAGATAATTCACAAGGCCAAATACCCATACCACCTGAGCTTGAATTGTACTCCCTCCGTCACATAATATAAGAGCGTTTTTTACACTAAACGCTCTTATATTATGGGACGGAGGGAGTACTACGTATAACCTGTAAGAAATCATGGCAAAGAAACCAAACTATGTAAATTTGGCTGATAGAAGATAACACACCTAGCATCTCAACTGCACTGCAAGCACACCAGTGTTTAAACATTATAGACAGGTTGTAAGCATGCGTACTAACCACATTTGGTTGTTCAGCTTTCGTTTGCAAATATTAAGTGAGTTCTGTGATGGTTATACTAGATTTAAATGAAGTAACAACCACATTTACAGAGAACTAACCTCTGTCACATCTTCATGGTCAGGTTATCAACATCCACCAGCATAAACAAAATTCAGAATCACTTCAAGCAGAGCTGAAAGCCCAATCGAGGAGTTCATCAGATCCCTGTTACAAACAACAAGCAAAAACACTGAATCACATGACCACCAATCAAAAATAACAGAGAACACTGGCAAAGTAATAAAATCCATGTGAGTTATTCAACCCCATCACTGGAGCAGCATGCTACATCCGACAAAACACCATAGTAAAATCACAGAGTAATCAAGCAGTAAAACAGAGGACAAAATTAGCACCAGATGATAACTGAACTTTTCATTGCAATTTCATTCCAGGCTACATAGGACAAGACGGCACATCATATCAACACCAACAGACAGAAAACACCAGACACGAGCAGCTACTACCCAGTATCGTCAACGGCGGCGAACGAAAACCTAGGCGCGCTCCCCGCGGATGCGGCGTGCGAGCTGGATGTCCTTGGGCATGATGGTGACGCGCTTGGCGTGGATGGCGCAGAGGTTGGTGTCCTCGAACAGGCCAACCAGGTACGCCTCGGCGGCCTCCTGCAGCGCCGACACGGCGGAGGACTGGAACCTCAGGTCAGTCTTGAAGTCCTGGGCGATCTCCCTCACCAGGCGCTGGAAGGGGAGCTTGCGGATGAGCAGCTCCGTGCTCTTCTGGTACTTGCGGATCTCCCGGAGCGCCACGGTGCCCGGGCGGAAGCGGTGGGGCTTCTTCACGCCGCCGGTGGCCGGGGCCGACTTGCGCGCCGCCTTGGTCGCCAGCTGCTTCCTCGGCGCCTTGCCGCCAGTGGACTTGCGCGCCGTCTGCTTCGTGCGGGCCATCGGAGAAGAGGGGTGGGTGAGGGTGTGGGCGCTTCGCCGGTGAGGGATTTGAGTTTGGGTGGAATGGGATGGAGGGGG
>NC_041389.1:354860826-354930839 GCF_002162155.2 Triticum dicoccoides
GGCGGCGGGGGTTAAATAGGGGAGAAGGGCGTGAGCGGGGGATCGGGAATTTTCGGAGCGAGAAGCCGCGCGGCGTCGGGGTGGGGGGTGGGGCTGGAGGAGGGAGATGAGGGTTGGAGCGTTGGATGGGTAGAGAATGGACGGATAGGATCCGGTTCCCGGGTGAGCACGCGGATCGTGGGGAACTGATCCGTGGGATGGAAGTTTTTTTTTTTTGAAAGGAACACCAAATGCATTCCATTATATAACAGTACAGGGCAAATCGCCCTTTACATAGTCCAGTACAAAGTCTGGGAGTTGGCCCAGTCAAGTCTCACACACATCAACTCCCAAATTAGCTCCATATGCAGCTAAAATATGTGTCACCCTATTACAATCCCGATGGCAAGACACAACACTACTACCAAAATACCCCACATGCATTTGGAATTTTATGCTTCTGATAATAGCTCCTAAATTCGCTAGATCATAATCTTTAGAGTTCACTGCCCTCATCAGCTGTGTGGAGTCAGTTTCAAACAAAACTTTGTCACATCCTATATTAATAGATATTTTTATAGCATACAACAAAGCCAAAGCTTCAGCGTGCAGAACATCTGAGAATTGCGTCAGTTTGCCGGCCCCTGCAGCCATCGATTTGCCTTGGTCATCTCTGATGATGAATCCCCAGCCGCCGGAGTTGGTTCCCCTGTGAAAAGATGCATCAGTATTAATCTTGAAAAAACCATTTGGCGGCCGAGACCATTTTTGGTCCATCTGCTGCTTTTGCCTTTTAGTAGTCTATTTGCTCTTCATGACTCTTGATACATGATAATTAATAGAACAGCAAACATCCTCAGGTGAGATAGAGGTTTCAC
This sequence comes from Triticum dicoccoides, assembly GCF_002162155.2. Lineage (NCBI taxonomy): Eukaryota > Viridiplantae > Streptophyta > Magnoliopsida > Poales > Poaceae > Triticum > Triticum dicoccoides. The sequence continues at coordinate 354,861,684 of NC_041389.1, forward strand.
CCAAGTTTGCCTTATTGCGTATATGCCACCAGTGCCAAAGAAGCAAACATGTTTTTATTTTAACGTCCTCCTCAAGATTAAGAATTTGTTCTATGGTGCTTAAGGCACTAGTGCAGCCAGCCAAAAGCAGTCTAACATGCCGTGGGATGGAAGTTCGTTGGTGTGATTGGCTGGATGAGGTTTTTTTCTTTTTCGAGAATCATTGGCCGGATGAGGTGAGGAGTGTATCAGGCATGGCACGGCCCGTGGAGGCCCGATTAATAAACGGATCGTGCCGCGTCTTCAGGCCCAGACACGGCTCCTATGCTAATCGGGTCGGCCAGCTGGCACGTTACGCATGGTTAGTCCAAATTATTTAAAAAAAATAAGAAATAGGAAATGATATAATGAAACAAAAAATGGCAAAGCGTCGTGTGGGATGAATCTTGAGCTTTATTAGTGGCTGCCTTGTTAAAACATCCCATCATTGAGAAGGAAAACGGGTGCAAAGCCACGCTCTGAAATTACAAAAGGAAATGAGAGGTCGCCCCATATTGAGTCATTTTCATAAGGAAAGTTCAACCACCTCATATGTTTTGAGCAAAAGAGAGGCCGCCCTCTCCTTTTTTTCATTTAAAGAAACCAAGCTTTGTTTACAGCAAACTGGCATACCATTCTACTCTTTTTTTTGGCGAGAACATACCATCCTACTCAAAAGACCAAACTCCCAGCAGAACATTCATACTTTGCATTGCTGGGTAGCGAAGAACTACAGGCAAAGAGCAACATGTTCATGCAAGATCCACAACAATACACCATGAGGACAGTCCAACCACCTCATGCAGAGAGATGATAACCGATTGAACGTGCAACAAACAATCAACCAAACTAATCTACTACTTTTACATCTATATTTATCTCTCACCCTAGTTGACTCCTTCTCATGCTTCGTTGTTCTTCATATTCAACGTCATTGAACCGTGAAGCTCTTGGGGCTTTTGTGCGTACAAGATTGAGTTGTCGAAGTCCTACGACCGTCTAGATTGGGACTTCTTGGAGAATATGATTGTCGGTGTCAAAACCGGCAGACCTCAGGGTAGGGGGTCCCGAGTTGTGGATCTAGGATCGATGGGGAACAAGGGACGATGAACACAGTGTTTACCTAGGTTCAGGCCCTCTCGAAGAGGTAATACTCTACGTCCTGCTTTATTGTATTGGATGTATAATGTGGTTTACAGAGTAGATCTACCTCGAGATCAGCACGAGCTAAACCCTAAGGAGATGAGGTGATGAATGTAGCTCTAGCCCTAAGAGTAAAAACCCTCGGTTTATATAGACACCTGTAGGGTTAGGGTTACCGAAGATAGATTACAATAAGGGTTTAAAGAGATCATGCGCCTTCTTGACTTGGAGGGCACACCACGGCTTCATAGATCTCATGTCACTATACAGCTCCATCAGTCCAGCCCATGTACAATGGGTCATCGCCCCAAGGACCCCTTAGTCCATGACTCCCTCAGTAGCCCCCGAACTTGCCTCCAATGTCAGGGCTTGTATCCGGCATCCGCTCATCCAACCAGTATTCGGCTTGCGAGGCGAGTTCTTCAGTATGTTTTACCCATGTTTGGAACCAAGTGATGTCCAGGATCTGAAATGGCAGTTTTACTTAACACCGAAGGCAATAATAAACAAATATCGTTCAGGTGTAAACGGCGTCTTCATCTGACAACTTTTTCTCCTCCAAAGAAGAGTCCCTCCGGTCATAACGCCGAGCAGTTACCGTTTCTCAAAGCGTGGCTCGAGGTCGATGCCACGCCTGGCACGTCCCCTCGAGGTGGAAATTGTGTCCCGCTTTTTGGGGGATATGGTTAATGATTTCGATCCCCCTCCCCACACATAACGTCACAGGCATATTGGGAAGTGGAGAATCCAATGGTGTGGAAAAAGGAATCATAGGCCTGTCAACAGTCTATAAAGGGGGAGCTATCACAGTCAGCAACCCACGCCTTCTTCCACCTCCCGCTCACGCAGGTCCTTAGAGCTCCAGCACCCCTTTCCTCTACTTCCATCGTGAATCCCTCTTTGCCTCCTTCGACCATGGATGGATATGGAGCCAATGGGAAGTGGGAGGCCTCCAACATCGCCGAGGGGGACATCTTGAAGCTAAAGGAGGCCGGCTATTTATCGGCCAACATCACCCATCGGGCCCCCGAAGAGGGCCAGATCATCCCAACGCCCAAGCCGCGCGAAAGGGTCGTGTTCCTCCCCCCATTTTCTCAAGGGGCTCGGATTTCCTCTACACCCCTTCGTAAGGGGGTTGATGTTCTTTTACGGGCTAGATTTTCACGGTCTAGCCCCCAATTCCCTCCTCCACATCTCGACCTTCGTCGTCTTCTGTGAAGCACTCCTTCGAGTTCAGCCGCACTTTGGTTTATGGCTGAAGGTGTTCAACATCAAGCCCAAGGTGGTTGGCGGCGAGCATGCGGACTGTGGAGAGGCCATGATTAGTAAATTGACGTGGGTCCAGTGGTCAGACGGCCACTTCGTCGACACCGTCCGGATGTGTCAAAAGGAGTGGTTTTACATCACCGAGCCGAGGGAGGCTGCATGGGGAGCAGGGCCCGCATTCAGGTCCGGACCCCCTACTAGATTGGCCTCATGGACCACCAAGAGCCCGGACTGGGGGTGTGTCGCTCACACGAAAGTGTTGCAGAAGCTCGTCGACAGCATAATAGAGACCGACGCGAAGCTGTTTGACGTGGTCCAGATCATGCTCCACCACAGGCTCCTCCCTTGCCAGGAGAGGGCCAAACCTATGTGGGAGCATGAGCCCGAGGATATGGGCACCGTGCGACGCCTTTTACGGTATGACTCCTGATAAAATATGGGGCCAACTATGCTAGCCCTAGAAGGAGTGGTCGGTCGAGGGGAAGGACATTGTTGTCGGTGTCAAAACCGGCGGATCTCGGGTAGGGGGTCCCGAACTGTGCGTCTAGGCGGATGGTAACAGGAGACGAGGGACACGATGTTTTACCCAGGTTCAGGCCCTCTTGATGGAGGTAAAACCCTACGTCCTGCTTGATCAATATTGATGATGTGTGTTACAAGAGTGGATCTACCACGAGATCAAGGAGGCTAAACCCTAGAAGCTAGCCTATGGTATGATTGTTGTTCGTCCTATGGACTAAAGCCATCCGGTTTATATAGACACCGGAGAGGGCTAGGGTTACACAGAGTCGGTTACAATGGTAGGAGATCTACATATCCGTATCGCCAAGCTTGCCTTCCACGCCAAGGAAAGTCCCATCCGGACACGGGACGAAGTCTTCAATCTTGTATCTTCATAGTCTTGGAGTCCGGCCGATGATGATAGTTCGGCTATCTGGACACCCCCTAGTCCGGAACTCCCTCAGTAGCCCCTGAACCAGGCTTCAATGACGACGAGTCCGGCGTGCATGTTGTCTTCGGCATTGCAAGGCGGGTTCTTCCTCCGAATAATTTATAGAAGATTGTGAACACCAGGATAGTGTCCGGCTCTGCAAAAATAAATTCCGCGTACCTCCGTAGAGAGAATAATATTACACAAGTTCAATCTGCTGACGTATTTAGTGGCGTGATGTCATGCCATTACCAAGCCTTTACTCAAATTGTTTTTATTGTTCCACCTCCGTGCGTTTAGCGAGGCAGTTTCCTTGGCACGTCTTGTTGAAGCAGAGACTGTGTTCCCCTTATTCCGGGATTCCCATCAATACGGACGTGGGTAACCCAACCGCGCCATTGATTGTGACGCTTGGGAGATAAGCGAGTTTTACCAGGCCGGTGGGGACACATGTTTTTGTCCGCCCATATAAGGGGATAAAGATCCAACCCTTTTACCTGCGCCTTCTTCCTCCTTGGCTTATCCATCTCCGCGAACTCGAGCTCCAGCGCCCAAGTCCGCACTTCTCACCTCAGCCTTCTCCAACTATGTCCGGAGCGGGAGGCAAGTGGATGGCCTCCTCCGTCACGGAGGGGCAGATCCAGAAGCTGCGCGACGCCGGATATTTGTCCAGCGACATCGCGCATCGGCTCCCCGACGAGGGAGAGCTCATCCCCACCCCCAGGCCCCATGAGAGGGTAGTATTTCTTCCCCATTTGCTCCGCAGACTGGGCTTCCCACTTCGTCCCTTTGTCCGGGGGCTCATGTTCTACTACGGCCTAGATTTCCATGATCTGGCCCCGAATTTCATCCTCAATATCTCGGCGTTTATCGTCGTGTGCGAGGCCTTCCTCTGCATCCAGCCCCACTTCGGCTTGTGGCTCAAGACCTTCAGTGTCAAGCCGAAGGTTGTGAAGGGCAGCCAAGCGGAGTGCGGAGGCGCCATGGTGGGCAGGATGTCCCACGTTACGTGGCTGGAGGGCACTTTTGTGGAAACCATTAAGGGGTGGCAATCGGGGTGGTTCTACATCACCGAGCCACGTGACCCTGATTGGGCAGCAGCCCTCGAATTCAGATCCGACATCCCCACATGGCTCACCTCTTGGAAAGAGAGTGGCCGGATCTGGGGGGATTCGGAGGAGCTGACCGGACTCCAAGCTTGTATCCAGAAGCTGGTGGACAAGAAGCTCAAGCTTGTCAACGTAGTCCAGGTCATGCTCATCCGCCGGATTCTCCCGTGCCAGCGATGGGGCTTCAACATGTGGGAGTTCGATCCGGCGCAGCACCAGACTCTGAGCGGGCTCTTCGACACTACGTACGAAGATGTCTGGAAGGTGTTGTTCAAAGGCGCCGAGGCTCCCGCATCCTCTACCGAAGATCGCGGATTCCACTCGCAGCATCCAGCTGACGAGGTAAGTGATTTTGCCACTTGTTTTCTATAGTTTGACTCTATGCGGGATCTAAACTCCCTTTACCTTTGACAGGACTGGCTGGCGAAGGCCGAACGGACTATCTGTCCAGCCCCATTGCCAGAGGACCCAGCGGACGCCCGCCTAACAGGGCTGCTGGCTCCGGCACCCCACGCGGTGTCGGAGAAGAAGGCCAAGAAGAAGGCCACGGGGACTCGGAAGAGTTCCCGTTTTCAGGTGCTATCGGATGATGAATCCGAGGCCGACTCCTCCCACCAAGGCGAGGAGGAGAAGAAGAAAGCCTCTCCCCCAGCGGGGGAAGGGAAGAAAAGGAAGGCCTCCCCAACAAGGGAGGCCGAAGGGTCCAAGAAGGGAAAAACTCTTCCCCCGGACTGCTCCACCAACAACAGTGACAACGACGAGGACTGGCCTCCAAGGGCCAAGCCCCTGGTGAGATCGTAAGTATCCGGACTCTCGAAAAACTTCAAGGTTTTTATTTTTTGCCACATAATGTCTTTCTAATGCCGCGTACAACCCTGCAGTCCGCCTAAGGATGATCTTCCCGCCTCGTCGAGCGGGTCCTTAGGTGCGTCGAATATGGATTCTCTTCCGACGGCCTCCACCCCCCGTGATGCGGACGATGCCGAGGTGGGATCCCAGGAAGGGACCCACTAGGAGGATAGGGCCCCGGAGGTGTCGCAGGACAACCTCCCGGACTTTGCACCGGACTCCGCCCCGGAACCTACAGTGGCTCCGGAGTCCGGCGGGCGACCCCTTCGCAAGAAGGGCAAGACCGTGACGCCGGCAGCCTCCGTCCAACCGGAGGTACCGGATAACTTGCTGGAGGCGCTCAACGGCGCCTCCATCGAAGAGGAACACCGCACTGTTATGAGTGCGGTGATTCAGAAGGTGCAGCTCGCCAAGAGCGGGTTGACCGAAGCCTGCAGCAACCTTCTAACAGGCTTCGAGGTAAGAATTTCAATATGTAGAAAATGGTACCGCATAGACAGTAGCCCCTGATGCTCGGTTCGGTGTTCGGAAAGAAAAGCCGGACTAGGATCTAAAAAGATATACGCAGGAGTTAAAAAATATGTCAATATGTGATTGCAGGCTGTGCTGCTGACCTCTGCCGCACTGACTGCGGAGGTCAATACTCTGAAGGAAAACCTCGAGCGGTCCGAGAACAAGCTCGGCCGTGCCAAGAAGCAGCTCGAGGACAAGGAAGGTGAGAAACACCTGAGTAAAATTGTACCTTACAGAAAAGGATTTTGGTTGCAAAAAGAAAGACAAGGATAACGTGGGTATTGCAGGGGCCACTAACGAGGTGGCGACCCTGAAAGAGGCGGTGGCCGCGGCCGAACGAAATGCGGCCGCAGAGCGCACCGAGCGAGAGAAACAGGAGGCGCGGGTGGCGGAGGTACAGCAAGAGCTCCAGGATCTCGTGAAAAAACATGAGAGCCTGGAGCATGACTCGAAGACTCGAGAGTCCGAGCTTGCAACGGCTCTTGAGAGTGCCAAAGCCGCTAAGGCTGAAGCCTACAAGGCCCTCCAGGAGATTGAGGCGGTGAAGAAAATAGCAGCGGGTAAGGCATTTTTCATGCAAAGTAAGCATGTGAGTGTTAATTAACTGTTGCTTACCCGAATTCGGAGCTCTCCAGGAGCGTTCGCAGATCTTCCTCGCAGCGTGTCCGATGCTGCCGCATTCTACCGAGCCGAGGAGGGGAGCTCGACGGAGAAGGTCTTCTGGTCTCAGTATGCTGAGGCCGGACATCCGGTGCCCCTTAGCGACCAGCTGAAGCAGCTGGTCGAGCTCCACAAGGCGACCGAACAGGCCATGAAGGGCCTCATAGTTCGGCTGTGGCCTAAGGAGGCCATGCCTAGGAGCTACTTCGGCCTGGTGCAGCGGCTGGTGGATGTGTGCTCGTGGGTTGAAGTCATCAAGCACTCCGCCTGTATTGAGGGTGCCCGTCGGGCCCTTGCCCGCGCAAAGGTGCACTGGGGCAAGATGGATGCCCAGAAGCTTGTGACGGACCCGCCACCAGAGGGCAAGGAGCATCGCACGCCCGAGATGTATTATAAGAGTGTGCTGAAGGGCGCCCGCACTATTGCGGGGGAGTGCTCCAAAGATGTAATTTTTTAGTAGACTCGCATTTTGTTATCCTGTGCGCTGAAAACTTAGTTCATATGCGCTAAGCAACGCTTGTTAATTTAAAATATTACCTTCTGTGCGGCTGTTTATCAAATCTGAGAGATGACAAGTCGTCGGCTTCAGCCCCCATGCCACGAGTGCTGGGGTGTTCGGGATAAACTTGAGCACTCTTGTTCCCATTTTTGGGTCCATCTAGGGAGGCGCTCAACACAGCGAACAAGGCAACCGGACTTATAATGCTTGAACACTCTCACTTAGCCATAGAATTCTATAATTTTAAATTTCGGCAAAGCCCCTAGTCTTCGGAAGGCCGAATTTGGGGCGCTATCCACACCTGGGCCGGACAAGATCCGGCTCCTCGCTCTAAGCGGCATAAGTCTTTAAGGACTCGCAAAAACCTCGAACAGCGACCGGCTCTCGCCTCATCATGACGGTCAGTTTTAGCTTTCTCCACTGAGGCGTTAACCCAGCTCAACTAGGGCGCAATCGCAGTGGTTCTCCCAGTGCTACCTTAGCCGATACAACGGAATGTAAGGTACCAAAACATGGGAGCCAGGCAAACCCAACTATTAACCCAAGACATGATTCGGAGCCGATGCATATAATGCTATAAGTTCGGGGTGCCGCACTTGTGAACGTTTTCGGACTTATCACACCATGCTGCGGGAAGCATAAGCCCCTGGTGTGTTTTTAGCCGTACCAAAGTGTACGGATGCGACATGTCATAAATGAACATATGTATGAAAAAGGAATGCAATTATAAGAAAAAAGGTGTTGCATTGTTTTATTCAATAAGTGCTGCTATGAATGCAGAACGATACAAATAGTGCGATAAGCAAGGGATGGGACTGTTAAACATATCCCCCTCCAGGGGTAGGCTGCGGATTGGTGTATAAAAATGCTCGTAATGGAGACCACCTGTATATTCGTTGTAGCCTGTATCCTTCCCTGGCTGTTGCATCGTGAGTTCGGCAGGTCTACTGCCGGACAGGGCCTCTGACGAACAGAGTCCTGTGGGTAAAAAATAAAAGGTAAAAAGAACAAAAGAACGACACACTTGAGAGCCCCTGGTGTGGTTGAGCCGCAGTCTGGGCTTATTGTGATCGTGCCCCTCTTCCCATGCACATGATATCTTCAGACCCCGAGGGTAGCTTTTGGAGGGGCGTTCGAGCTCATGCTCTTCGGCCGCGAGGACTTCAGTCCATCTGTCGGCTAGCAGATCTTGATCAGCTCTAAGCTGTTGCTGCTTTTTCTTGAGGCTGTTTGTCATGGCCATAAGCCTGCGTTTAAAACGCTCTTGTTCGACGGGGTCCTCAGGCACGACGAATCCATCGTCGTCGAGGCTTGCTTCGTCTCTGGAGGGAGGCATATAATCCTCTACCTCTTCTTTTGCCGCTCTCTCATGAGGGCTGGCGTCTCCATCCTCCTGCGCTGGATCTTGCTGGAGTGGGTTGTCTTCGGCACTGTCCGGTGTATTGTTATCTCCGGTGCCGGAATCTTCATTCTTGCTGTGGCGGTATTTAGAGCGGCGTCGCTGACGCCGGCGCTTGGGCTGTTTCTTGGAGGGGTCATCCTCCTCTGTTCCTTCGCCATTCCCATCCTTTGGGATATCCACCATGTATATGTCATATGATGAGGTGGCTTTCCAGTGCCCAGTAGGCGCTGGTTCTTGTTCGTCTCCGGCATCATCGTCCATACCATCGATGTCTTCGGAGTCGTAGTCTAGCATGTCGGTTAGATCGTCGACAGCGGCTACCAAGTGGGTGGTGGGTGGGCTTTGAATTTCTTCGTCATCTGCATCCCAACCGTCCTGGCCGCAGTCCGGCCAGGGCTCTCCTGATAACGAGATATACTTTAGCGAACTCAGGATGTCGCCAAAAGGTGAGTGTTGAAAGATGTCTGCTGCGGTGAACTCCATGATCGGCGCCCAATCAGATTCGATCGGAGGGGGCGCGGGAGGTTCGTAGTCCGGCAAGGAGTCCGACACCTCGGAGTCACGAGCTTCATGAGGGACAAGGTCGGTGTTCGGCTCTATCGCCGTAGAGGTTGCAGCTCCCGAGGCAGTGTCTAGCCATCCGTCCTCGATCTGCGCAGCCGGCTCCGAATCAAAGATCGGAGCGGGTTCGAGTGCGGCCTCCAGGGTACTGTCCGGCTGCAGAGCTAAATCATGCCCGTCATGACAGTGCGGCACGCTCGGCTGTGGCTCGAATCTATCGAGGATCAAGTCCCCGCGGATGTCAGCCGTGAAGTTCAAACTTCCAAATCTGACCTGACAGCCAGGGGCGTAGCTTTTGATCTGCTCCAGATGGCCAAGCGAATTGGCCCGCAGTGCAAAGCCGCCGAATACGAAGATTTGTCCGGGGAGAAAAGTCTCACCCTGGACTGCGTCGTTGATGATGGTCTAAGAAGCCACAGAGCCTATCGGTGACGACACAGAGGAACTCTCAATGAAAGCACCAATGTCGGTGTCAAAACCGGCGGATCTCGGGTAGGGGGTCCCGAACTGTGCGTCTAGGCGGATGGTAACAGGAGACGAGGGACACGATGTTTTACCCAGGTTCGGGCCCTCTTGATGGAGGTAAAACCCTACGTCCTGCTTGATCAATATTGATGATGTGTGTTACAAGAGTGGATCTACCACGAGATCAAGGAGGCTAAACCCTAGAAGCTAGCCTATGGTATGATTGTTGTTCGTCCTATGGACTAAAGCCATCCGGTTTATATAGACACCGGAGAGGGCTAGGGTTACACAGAGTCGGTTACAATGATAGGAGATCTACATATCCGTATCGCCAAGCTTGCCTTCCACGCCAAGGAAAGTCCCATCCGGACACGGGACGAAGTCTTCAATCTTGTATCTTCATAGTCTTGGAGTCTGGCCGATGATGATAGTTCGGCTATCCAGACACCCCCTAGTCCGGAACTCCCTCAATCGTTCTCGATGCTGTGACCCTCCCAAAGGAGGTGAGAGACACTCTTCCACGAGGAGTGTCCGGATATTCATACCGCGTTTGGTTTGGCCTGAGCTTGTTATGCGGATTTTGTAGGGCTGTCTTGCCAAGGCCCAGAAGATCAGTAGCCCGGTTCCACTACCGGAAGAGCCTCGATCAGAGCTGCTGGAAAAGCTGCTGGTCGTAGTGCCTTATAAGGCGCCCGCCAAGAAGGGCAAGAAAGAAGTACTGGAGGCCAGGGAGGGCCTTCACTGCAGGGTTCGTCTGGGCAACTGGTCCGGAGATGTTGTGGCCTCATCCGTACAGGATGGGCATGAGGACGAGGAGGAAAGAGCCTCCTCGCACTCGAAGAAGAGGGCGACATCCAGCAACGTCGAGGAGGTTCAACCTCCTCAAGCCCGGAAGAGACAGTGCCGGCCCAAGCTGGTTCTGTCCGATAGTTCAGACTCCGACAAGGAGTCCGAAGCGTCCGAGAAGGTTCCGGAGAGGAACCCAGGGTCAAGCCCCTAGCGGCCAGGTACGCACTGCGACATTTTCAATTGTTTATGCTTTCAGCAGTTCCTGATAGAACATAGATTGATTGTTTTTCTAATGGTGCAGCCCTTCGTGTGGCCACCCTGCCGAGGAAACCTCTTCGGGGATGTATCTGCCCGCCGAACTGGCGGACAGTGGCTCACGCTCGGCACCCCCCCCCCCAATCCCCGAAGAAGTTGGGGAGGTGGTGTCATGGAAGACCCCTCCTCCTCCGAATACGAGGGGGAAGGTCTATGCCACCATGGCCGAGGATGACGCATTGGTCATTGAAGACTAGGGGGATGCTTCCCTCCTGGCTAAAACAGGGAGGGAGTCCGGACCATCCGGACCCCCTCAGCCGATTGCTCCTGAGCCCCCAAGGCCCTCGATGGCACAAGCTCCCCCTTATAGCAGCGAAGGGGGCGGGGGGGCCAACGCCAGCGCCGAGCACCTCCACACAGGCGGCGGATGGCTGGCCAGATGCGCTGGAGGAGTTGGTGTACAATTCTGCCATCGTTGATGGGCAGTGCACTCTTATGAGTGCGGTCATGCAAGGTGTTCGGTCCATCCAATCCGGACTGAACGATGCGGTTCAAGGCCTTATTGTAGGCTTTTAGGTAAGTCAAGTAATGTTCCCTTCTCATAGAGCGGTTGTAATTTTTAGTTTGGGTAGGCCGTGTACGTAGCAGCCCCCGGGACTCTGCAGGAACTTCGGAGAAGCCTATAGAGGATCAAATTTGGTAGTCGATTAATAATCTTGGCATTTCTTTTGCTAATGCAGGCATCTTCCATGGTCGCGGCTGCTAATGCCGCGGCACTAGAGGAGATGGATCGGAATCTCAACCTTTTCGATAAAGAGCTTGACCTTGTCAACAAACGGCTTGACGAGTCGCAATGTAGGCCCTATAGCGAGATGTGTATTTGCTTGATGTCGGATATTGACTATCGGGACTGCATACTAATCCTTTATCGCGATGGCCCTGCAGCTGCCGCCGCCGAGGTCGAGGGCTTGAGGGAGGCCTTGAAGAAATCTGAGGCAGAGGCGACGACGAAGAAAACGGCCGCTGAGAAGGAGGTGGCTGAGCTTGAGAAGGCCAAACTTGCGGCCGAGCAGCACGAGGCTCGGGTGACCGAAGTCCAGGTGGAGCTCTAGGATGCCGCCAAGAAGCTGGAGGCCCTTGAGAAGGAGTAGGAGGAGCGATCCTCCCGGCTGTCCAAGGCGGAGAAGGAGCTCCAGGAGGCGAGGACCAAATCGTGAGGTGTCCACGAGGAGCTCCGCCAAGTCGGGCAAATTGCAAATGGTAAGAAATACTTACTGCAGATTGTGTTTAGAGGCAACAGGTTTGCCCTGCTGACACGGGTCTGGTGCTCCGCAGGCATCTTCGCCGAGCTTCCGAAGAATGTGGCGCCGCGGTGAAGCACTACACCACTCTTGAAGAGGACTCCACCCAACGGCTCTTCTGGTCACATTTTTCAGACTCTGAGCGCCCCCCTCTAAGCGATTAAATGAAGCAGCTGATGGAGATGCATCGGATGTTAGAGCTGGCCGTGAAGGACCTCTGTGTTAGCCTGTGGCCAGCCGAGCCCATTCAGACACCTACTTCGGCCTTGTGCAGAAGCTGCGGGAGGCGCCACTCCGGATTGATGCCGTAAAGCGGTCAGCGTGCCTTGAGGGGGGAGGCTTGCATTTGCGAAGACCATGGTGCATTGGCCGAAGATTAATCCGATGGAGATAGCCACTGGTCCTCCACCCAAGGGGAAGGAGCATCGCCGCCCTGAGTAGTACTTTGCATAGGTGATGAATGGCGCGCGGGCGATAGAGGGCCAGTGTCCGAAAGATGTAATGTTTGAGTGATTGTGTTAAGTTTGTAGCGAGTGGACCTTGTGCTTTATAATGCATCTGCCTGACTTGTTTTATATTGTCATGATTGAATTTTGACTCTTGTGCAGCCGTATGTTTATTCTGAAAGCTACCATTCATCGGCTTTAGCCCCCAAATGAATATCATGAGGGGTGTTTCGTCTCCGCACTATTACCCTTTGCTAACGTCTTGGTACCCGGAGGCGGTAGTGCAGGAGCGAAACCATGCAATTGGGCTATTTGGTTTTATTGCTTTCACTTAGCCGTAGGAGCTTGATGGTGGGGACTAGGGACTAGCCCCCGGTGTATTGTGATGTACTTGGGGATCAAAACATGCCCTTTTCGATCACATGGTTTGTGTTAATACGAACCCTTCGTGTGGCATGGTGAAATTGCCAACGATCTAGAGTCAAACCTCGTCATCGGGCCGCGGACCAGTTCGCGCTTACTATGATGGTCAATTTTCGACTTTTTCCTCCTGTGGTACTTGACAGGGCAAACCAAAAGTACAATCGCAGGGGTTCTCCCTTTGCCCTCTTAGCCGAACGTGCGGAACATAAGAGGTAAGAACAGGAGCAGGGCAACCCAACTATTGACCCAATACATAGTTCGAAACAGATGCATATAGTGCAATATTCGAGACGCCGAACACCTAGCGGAAAGCAGTGCCGGACTTGAAGATATTGAGCTGATATATAAATCAAACTCTTGACTAGTTAATATATTTTCATGCCGGGCTGTTCGAAGAGCGATGGGAGAATCGGAAAGAGAATAGACAAATCACAGGATGTGGATATCCGAACACCATAAAGGGTATTTTTATTATTTCTCATAAGCTCGAGACGTCTATCCGTACAATTCAAACTGCGAAGGCAGTACTTGTGAAAGAAAAAGAAAGTTTATAGAGTAAAGGTTGACGCATGGCCTTGATTCGTGAGTTGAAGCCTTCACTGTGCCCTGCTGCACGTCTGCACCTTTGCTTCTGATAGGTGGGGGTTGGGACCTTCGATGAGACCTTGATGGGCGAGGACCCTGCTGATGAAGCTTTATGCTTGAGGGTATCCGAAATTGGTCCCCGGGTCGTCTGAAGATGAAGTAATTCCGAAGTTTGATTTAACCGAACATATATTTTGGATTTGTTGATATATGCCTCACGGCTGCCTATGGTATTTTGAGTGCGAACTTGTGCTGACGCGGCATGTAGAGTGCAAAGAATGCGGGCGTGTCGTGGGGCATGCGTCCCTATTTGCAATGAACGCATGCGGGTTCCCATGATGGGGAACGGGTTCGAACCCATTTACTATTGTCGCCGGCCTTTATGTCGGGCCGGCATCCAGGCCTATATGGGCCGGTGTGGTCTTCGGCCGCTAGGGCCGCAGTGTTTTTTTTATTCGAAGCGAGTGTTTTGTGTTGCCGTTCATAGTTATGACACCCGAGGGACCAGACATCTTCAACTTGAGGTACGCATAATGCGGAACGACATTGAATTTGGCGAACGTTGTTCGGCCGAGGAGGGCATGATAGCCACTGCGAAAAGGTGCAATATCAAAAATCAAGTCCTCGCTTCGAAAGTTATCAGGAGATCCAAACACTACTTCAAGCGTCACAGTGCCCGTGCAGCGGGCCTCCACTCCCGGAATGACCCCCTTAAAGGTGGTGTTACTGGGTTTGATCCTTGATGGATCGATCCCCATTTTCCTCACTGTATCTTCTATATTAGATTGAGGCTACTACCTCCGTCCATGAGGACTCTAGTGAGGTGGAATCCATCGATGATAGGGTCGAGCATTAAGGCTGCAGACCCTCCATGGTGTATGCTAGTCAGATGGTCCCTGCAATCAAACGTGATCGGACAGGCTGACCATGGATTGAACTTCGGCACTGTTGGCTTGACGGAATATACGTCCCGTAGTGCCCGCTTCCTCTCCTTCTTCGGTATATGGGTTGTGTATATCATGTTTAACATCTCGACCTCGGAAGGGAAGGGTTTCTGGTCTCCACTATTCGGCCTGCAGGGCTCATCATCGTCCTCCCTTCGTGGGCTTTTGCCCGAGTCTTCGGCTGTGAGTTTGCTGGCATGTTTGATCACCCAACAATTTTGGTTGGAGTGGCTTGCGGGCTTCTCTGATGTGTCGTGGATCTGACAAGGCCTGTCCAGAATTGTGTCTAGTCTGGATGGGCTGTCATTGTTGCCTTTAGGGGCTTTTTTTCGGGGTCTGGATTTCTGGTTTCGAAATCTGGCATTTACGGTTGTATCCTCGGCCCCGTCATTGTGGCGATGTTTATTCTTGCTGAGTCGGGGCTTTCCATTTCCGTCCCGAACCTTAGAGGTACCGGGTGTGTCTGGGTTGGTGTTTTTGTGAGCAAGCCAACTGTCTTCGCTTGCGCAAAAGCGGGTGATGAGGGATGTAAGGGCTGCCAGAGTTCTTGGTTTGTCCTGGGCGAGCTGTCGTACAAGCCATTTGTCCTTGACACTATGCTTGAAGGCAGCCAAGGCTTTGGCATCCGGACAGTCGATGATCTGGTTTTTCTTGGTCATGAATCGGTTCCAAAACTGTCGGGCAGACTCTCCGGATTGTTGTGTGATGCGATTTAGGTCATGAGCATCCGGAGGCAGGACATAGGTGCCCTGAAAGTTTGCTCGGAAAGCGTCCTCAATCTCTTCCCAGCAGCCTATATAGTCTTCGAGGAAGGCTATTGAACTAGTGTCGAGCTGGACCTTTAAGCTTTAGCGGCAAATATTTGATGGCGTGGAGGTCATCCCCTCGCGCCATGTGAATGTGGAGGAGGAAATCCTCTATCCATACAGCTGGATCTGTGGTTCCATCATATGATTTGATGTTAACAGGCTTGAAGCCTTCCAGGAATTGGTGTTGCATTACCCTCTCTGTGAAGCACAGGGGGTGTGCGGCGCCCCAAACTCGGGCTACATCGCATCGGAGGTCTTCGGCCCTCCGAATCTGCTGCTACTCCCGGATTCTATTATTTCAGTTTAGCCGATCATAGTATCCTTCCCGGTAAGCAGGCGGGTCTTCTCTGGGTCCGTAGATGGACCTGGTACGGCCTCCTCGAGCATCTAGGTCCTGGCGGAGGTCATACTCGTAAGTGGGCTATACTTGATCCTTGTCGTAATAGCGAGGTGGGGCGGCTAGGTGTTCGGCCTTGTCAGCTTCTCTGTCCCGCCCTCTAGGGGGGCAGTCCGGCTATTCTACGCTTGTGTATATCGGACGCGTGGGCTCTACGACCTTGTCGTCGAACTGCGGCAGGAGTCTTCGCTTGGGATAGCTTTTGGTTGGCTATTCGCGGCCATACCCTTCCTCAACAGCTAGGACTTTAGTCCATCGGTCGTTGAGGAAGTCCTGTTCGGCCTTGATTTGTGTTTTTTTCTTTAGGCTGCAGGCGGTGGCTAAAAGCCTCCGCTTGAACCGTTCTTGCTCCAGAGGATCTTCGGGGACGATGAACTCATCCTCCTCGAGACTGACCTCCTCTTTAGAGAGTGGTAGGTAATTACTATCCTCGGAGTCATCGGGGTTTTCTATATTGAGCGGGTCCTCCTGTCCCACGGAATCATCCTGATGTTGTTCATTGGCTGCGTCTCCGATGAGGTCATCCGTATTATTTATGGTGCCGCTCTCCGCAGAGTCCATGTTGCTTGCATGGCTCTGGCATGGCTTTGATCAACGCGGCTGTTTTTGGCATCTGGATGGCTCATCTCCAGGTTTGCCTCGGTCCTAATCAGGAGTGTCGTCGTCGTCCTTGGGTGTCCACCATGTAAATGTCGTAGGTGGATGTGGCCGACCAGCGGTCGGTGACAAGGGGGCAAATCGGCATTGGTCGTGGCTCCGTCCTCCTCGCCCATGTATTCGGAATTTTCTGAATTATAGTCTAGCATCGATTAAACCATCGATAGTGGCTACCAAATGGGTGGTGGGTGGGATGCAAAATTACCTATGGTACGCCTCGAAGGGTTGGTG
This sequence comes from Triticum dicoccoides, assembly GCF_002162155.2. Classification (NCBI taxonomy): domain Eukaryota; kingdom Viridiplantae; phylum Streptophyta; class Magnoliopsida; order Poales; family Poaceae; genus Triticum; species Triticum dicoccoides. Next base: position 354,877,937 of record NC_041389.1, read on the forward strand.
GTTGAAGACGGAGGGCGGGTCCTCCTGATGGTCATTTTCTGGATTCGATCTATCGCCTCGTTACCATTGCGAGGGTCGCCGAACTCGGTGGCTCCGGGCCGAATTCCGTTGTGACGGGGTGAGGGAGTCAATGCCCTGTCCGGTCCTTGATTTCCGCTAGCCGTGGCAAGCTCGAGGTGCAAAGTCGGATCCTTGAAGGGGTCTGAAATGTCACTAGGGGTCAAGGACGGGCTTTGGTCCTTATTCGTGGCTTCCCCGTCAGGGTTCAGGATTGAGCCGCTTTGGGCCGGGGGTGACCCTGTTCGTTGGCTACCGCTTCGTTGTAAGGGCTCAAGGCAAGGTGAGCGTCATGACAGGGAGGTTCGGCCGAGATTGACTCCTAGCTTTTGCCTCCTGATTTCACCTCGAAGGTCGGGGATAAGTCCTCTGCGGTCATGATGTGCCCGGACAGAGGCGGAGCTTAGCCCTCGCTCGAAGCGGAGCTCTCCTGGATCGAAGCTGTTGAGGTTGATCCGCCGATTGAATCGAAAGGGGACTCTGGATCGGGTATGGCGAAGTTGCGGGAGGGGAAGTGAATCCGGTGAAAACCAGATCGCTCCCATGCATCTGCAACATATTCCAGAACACTAAATCAAATCTAGTGTCCGGGGGAGAAGGTGTCGACCTAACCCAGACGACCAGTCGGGTCTGTGTGCAGCACGATGCTGCCAAACGCGAAGAGTTGTCCGTGGATGAAGAAGTCCCGGATCTAATGCCCTCTCCTATGATCAGGCGAGCCATCGATCCTTTGGGCGACCCTACAGCGAAACTCTCAATGAAAGCACCAATGTCAGTGTCAAAACCGGCAGACCTCAGGGTAGGGGGTCCCGAGCTGTGGATCTATGATCGATGGGGAACAAGGGACGACGAACACAGTGTTTACCCAGGTTCAGGCCCTCTCAAAGAGGTAATACCCTACGTCCTGCTTGATTGTATTGGATGTATAATGTGGTTTACAGAGTAGATCTACCTCGAGATCAGCACGAGCTAAACCCTAAGGAGATGAGGTAATGAATGTAGCTCTAGCCCTAAGACTAAAAACCCTCGGTTTATATAGACACCGGTAGGGTTATGGTTACCGAAGATAGATTACAATGAGGGTTTAAAGAGATCATGCGCCTTCTTGACTTGGAGGTGAAGGAAATATGCCCTAGAGGCAATAATAAAGTTGTTATTTTATATTTCCTTATTCATGATAAATGTTTATTATTCATGCTAGACTTGTATTAACCGGAAACTTGATACATGTGTGAATACATAGACAAAACACTGTGTCCCTAGTATGCCTCTACCTGACTAGCTCGTTAATAAAAGATGGTTAAGTTTCATAGCCATGGACATGTGTTGTCATTTGATGAATGGGATCACATCATTAGGAGAATGATGTGATGGACAAGACCCATCCGTTATCTTAGCATAATGATCGTTCAGTTTTATTGCTACCGATTTCTTCATGTCAAATATATATTCCTCCGACTATGAGATTATGCAACTCCCGGACACCGGAGGAATGCCTTGTGTGCTATCAAACGTCACAACATAACTTTGTAATTATAAAGATGCTCTACAGGTATCTTTGAAGGTGTTTGTTGGGTTGGCATAGATCGAGATTAGGATTTGTCACTCGGAGTATCGGAGAGGTATCTCTGGGCCCTCTCGGTAATGCACATCACATGAATCCTTGCAAGCAATGTGACTAATGAGTTAGTTGTGGGATGATGCACTACGGAACGAGTAAAGAGACTTGCCAGTAACGAGATTGAACTAGGTATGAAGATACCGACGATCGAATCTCGGGCAAGTAACATACCGATGACAAAGGGAATAACGTATGTTGACATTAAGGTTTGACCGATAAAGATCTTCATAGAATATGTGGGAACCAATATGAGCATCCAGGTTCCGCTATTGGTTATTGACCAGAGAGGTGTACCGGTCATGTCTACATAGTTCTCGAACCCATAGGGTCCACATGCTTAACATTCAATGACGGTATGTATTATATGAGTTATGACCTAAGGTTGTTCCGAGTCCCGGATAAGGTCACAGACATGACGAGGAGTCTCGAAATGGTTGAGAGGTAAAGATTGATATATTGGAAGATGGTATTCGGACACTGGAAGGGTTCCGAAATGTATCAGGTACATACCGGAGTATCGAAGGGGTTACCGGAACCCTCGGGGAAAGATATGGGCCATATGAGGGAGGCCAACCAGCCCACAAGCCCCCCCCCAAGGGAGGAGTCCGAATTGGACTAGGGGAGGGGCGGCGTGCCCCCTTTCCTTCTCATACTCCCTCTCCTTCCCCGTTTCCCCCTCCGGTAAAAGGAAGGGGGGGGGGGCGAATTCTACTAGGAGCTCAAGTGGGACTCCTCCCACTTGGGGCGCACCTAGGGCTGGCCTCCTCTACCTCCCTCCTTTATATACGAGGGGGGCGCCCCTAGAAGACACACCAATTGCTCCAAGCCATGTGCGGTGCCCCCCTCCACAGTTTACGTGCGCCTCAGGTCATATTCTCGCGGTGCTTAGGTGAAGCCCTGCGCGGGTCACATCACCATCACCGTCACCACGCCGTCGTGCTGACGAAACTCATCTACTCCTTCGACCCTCTGATGGATCAAGAGCTCGAGGGACGTCATCGCGCTGAATGTGTGCAGAACTCGGAGGTGTCGTACGTTCGGTACTCGATCGGTCGGAACGAGAAGACATTCGACTACATCAACCACGTTAAGCAAATGTAACAACCTGGATTTTGCCTTTTTCTTTTTCTGATGATTTTCTTGGATTTCTAGATTTAGTTTGCTTTTCTATGGCTATGTGGTTCCAAAACTTGGGAAGATCATGTCTTCCTCGGTTTTATAGTGGCTTGTCATCCCCAAAACCATCCCTAGCTCATGTCATTTCCATCCTAGCCCAAATCCCAATATTCTTTATTGGGAATATTCCTCTTCTATTAAAGGAATTATCCTATGTGCCCTAGGTTGTGAAGCAACCCATCTTTCTCTCACTCCAGAAATTCCCAAATAATTCTCATAAATTGTTTGGGTCATATTTTGCTCAAATATGGCAAAACTTTTCATTGCCATGTTAAAAAATAATCCTCCAATAATTATTTTTCTATTCTGCCCTAAATGGCACTTTTCAAAGCAAGTGCTATTTATCTTTGCCCAATTGACCCCAAACTTCTTGGACATCTTTTCATGTCCATATCATTCCACCATGCCAAAATTCAAATCAATTTGCCTAGTAAATATTCCTGAGCAATTCAAAGTTCCTGTCTGAGGGAAGACATTGTGAAGGAAGTGCAAGCTAGGCATATCCAAATGAGTTTAAATTTTTCAAGGTCCTTTATATGATCAAATAACCACACCCCACCAAATTTGAGCTCATGTAACCTTTCTATGTGAGCCCAACTCCAAATCTTGGTTTCTGGTCATATTTTCAGTTTGTGAAGCAACCATATTTTATATTGCTTCATTTAAGCTGCAAATTTTCCAGGACATTCTCCTATCCATATCAACTCCCTCCACCAATTTTTGGCTCAATCCATTACTCCATTTGCCCTGTGCAATTTTTCCAAAATTCTGTCCAAAGAGATGCTTTGTGAAGCAAGTGCTATTTTGGTTCATCCAAATGGCATGAAACTTTTTGGGCATCTTGAAATCCTCAAATCATTGTGCCATGCCCAATTTCAGCTCAACTTGCCTCTTCATGCAGTGTAACTTCATCATCTCTAAATCTGGCCATGTTGGCAGTTTCTACAGACCCCCTCAATTGCTCCTCTTAAGCTAATTTTTGGTGATCAAAGTCACCTTAGTGTGTGATAAGCACCAGACAAATTAGTTCCTTCATTGCCAAGTTTGTGTCCCCTCTGGACAGCAGAAAGAGGTTGCTGCTAATATGTTTTGGCCGCTCCTACTTTTCTCTTCTTTGCCCCTGAACCGACTTATTGCTTCGTTTAGACTCAGGGTAGCATGGTCTTTCTACTAGACATGGTCGGTTCGGCCAGAACGCGCCGCGTACGCCACCTCACACGGTGATCACGGGGTGCATCAGCCCAGAACCGTGCTCTGGCTCATTTCGGGCACTGTTCCCATCGTCTTCCTCGTTGTCTCGACCTCAAACCTTGTCTAGGAGCTCACCTGTGCTCGACTGCTTCACCCTGAGTCACCGCCCCGCCCCGAGTCGCTGTCGTGAGGTTGCCATCGCCGAGCCCATGACGCTAGCTTCCCCTGTCCACCATTGGAGCTTAGTTGGAGCTCCCCTGTGAGCTCGAGAAGCCTCCCCGCGCCTATATAAGAGACCCCCGAGTCCTCCCGCAGCTCCCAAGGCCCTCCCTCGCCTCATTTGCCCACCGGAATCCTTGGTCCCCTCTTCTTTTCGCCGGAGATCGCCATGGCCGCCTCGGTTCCTCCTTGGTTCCGGCGAGCCTAGTCCCTCTTCACTCCTCCCGAGTTGTCCATCGTGTTCCTCTCCTCCCCGCGGTCCTCCCCACTCCCTCGTTCGTCCCCGGAGTCCACCCTGGCCGCGTGCCCCATGCACGGCTGCCGCCTCCGCTATTCGGCCTCTGCTCCATCCGGCCGCCCTAGCCACTCCCTCGCCTCCCGGACTCCACCACAAGACTCCCCGTGCCCCCGCGGACCGCCCCAACCCATCAGCCCTCGCCGGAGTTGCCCTCATCGCAGACTATCACCACCGCCCCGTTGGCTATGTTCTTCCCCGTCGTCGAGGCCTTCCCTCCACTCTGCTCCTCCCCGCACCTCCATTAGCCTCTAAATGGACGCGGTGGACCTCCGCACACCCGCCAGTAGTTTCGCCTTGGCCGAAGACGGCCGGAGCCGACCAGGTCGCCGCTCCCCTCCCTTCCATGTCTCGGCTCTGTTCCATGAGCAGAACAGGAGCGCGAGGAGGAGGAAGACGATGCCCAGCCAGCTGGCCAGGTGGGCCCCGCCTCACTTGTTGGTCCCACGTGTAAGTGACCTAACCCTCGGGCCTAGTCCTTAAGTGGATGCGTATTCTCATGTTTACGTTTTTGTTAAGCGAAAGCGTAAAAGGCTGCAGCCTCAGTCGGTAATACGTTTTCTCTGCTGTGAAAGCGCATTTCTTTTCTACTGCGGCTAGGAATACGTTTTCATAATTCTAAAAGCGTATTCTTTGAAATGTGTTTTCTGTTTTCAGCTCAGGGACTTGTTTGTGGAGAAAACATTTATAGATTGGTCCCTGAACTTCAACCCCTCACAACTTTTCAATCGTAGCTCCGATCGAGGTGAAACCAACGCTCACGTCTTCGTCTCGTTGAGCCCTTTCTTTTGGTAACCTTTTCACTAGGTGGTACCACTATGAAAATTACCATCTTGCCCTTGCCTCTAATCAGCCCCCTTCGAGAGAGAACCGTCTGACATTTCGTTTCCGCGACTTCACCGCACTTTTTCCCGGAGTCTCCGTCACCCCTAGGCAAGCCGCAACCACCATTTGCATGATAGCCATGTAGTAACATTGGTTTTCAACTTGAATCTTTAATAACTGTCTATTTGTTTTGCTACTGTTGTCATTATTTCGGTTATGCTTGTGGACCGGTGTTTACCGTCATGCTATGTTTTCTTGCACTCTGTTATCATGTTCTGACTGCTAGTATTAATTTCATATTGATATTCTTGGTAGTAATACACGTGGGTTGGTTATGCTCTTCGGTGCATGACTAGTGTCGGTTACCGAGTACCGATTATATACATTGTTCCTTTGCTGTTAATTGGTTAAGTGCTTACTTGGTATTGTTCTTGCTATGTCTTGCATGGTATTTATTCATGATGCTAGTGGTCATGCTATGCTTATTGTAGATTTATGCTTGTGTTATTCATGCTCATCAGTATGCAATGCTCATTTGGATATATGCTTCACTATGGTTATGCTTGATGATTATGTTGCACCTCCATGCTTATGATATCATGCTCATACAACGTAGTTGCATCATGTTACTTTAATATGACTCAGCTTATTGCATTCAAGTTTAATCGGAATTAATTGAACTTGAACAACTGTTGGCTGAGTCATGGTGCCGCTAAATCAAGCTGACCAGTGCAACCACATTTGCCTTTATGGGAAGGTCTTAACTGGGTCTATTGTCATGCCTATCGCCAGTGCCTCCAACACGGCAAGGTCATGCGCGGGCGCTACCTTGGCCGGGTAGGACGACATAAGCCTTGTGTGCCCATGTTTGGTTTTGAGCTCATGTCCCCGTTTGGGACCGTTTATTTTGCCACGACGGTGGTTGTTGATGCCTTTGGTAGGCACAGGGCCACCCATGACTTAGCCTAGAAGGAAGTTGGTCAGAGTGGCCGGGAGAGTGTCATGGGCAATAGAGCAGTTTGGTCGAAACGTAGTTGGTCCACCCGAATGGGAGTGCAAGGCCATGGGTTCTGTACAGTGTGCTAACCTCTGCAGAGTGTGTGTGTGTGTGTGTTAAATCTATCGATAGCCGCGCCCGCGGATATGGGCCCAGTTTGAAGTCGGTCACACTATGGGTCAACAGTAATAATAATGATGTGTTTAATAATAACCCTGGTTCGATGATGGAAGAAGTTGGTTGATCTTTATGTGATCATGAGAGGATCATCGTGGTATCGAGAATACCGAGTTGTTGGATATTTGTGGTGTTATGCGAGAATCATTGGTAAAAGTCAAGCTCCTTGTGGTCATGTAATGATTACTATGGTACTGGTATACCAAGCTTGATTTGATCCTGAGATGATCATGTGATGTCAGCGGTGGTACGTAATGCATGTTTGGTTACAAGGTAACCCGAGCAGAGTAAGTTTGTGCATGATTGTGTTAACCTGTTGCATGTAGTATCATCATATTCATATGATCGTACCATGATAAAATAGTATTATGTTCAGTTGTGCATGCCATGTTGTTCTGCTAGTATCATGTTCATGATTGATTTAACCTGCTAATGCCATGTTGTTGTTTGTCTTGACTGCTTTTGGTTATTGTGAGCTTGCAAGTACATTCAATGTACTGACCTGGCGTGTCATGCTAGTTTGCAGGTCGTTCCTGGATTGCTTGCTTGTTCGGTGTGGTTCCTGTGTTCGCGAGCTAGGATAAACATTCCAGCCAGAGTCCCTGCAGATTGGAGTCCATCATCGACGTTCGTTGTTCCGCTGCCAATAGTTGTTCTACTGCCAATAGTTCTTCTGCTGCCAATAGAGGTTCCGCTGCCTCGAGTTGCTATGCTGCTTGCATAGAGCAACTGTGGTTGGCATGGTGTCGCTGTGCCGGTGTTATTCATTGTAATATCGGAGACCTGGTATTCATATTCAGTTTGTAATAGAGAGTTGGTTTGTTCTATGCTAAGCAGTGTCGTATTCCAGAAGACTTCATCTCGATCTCTGGGCTGGAATACGGGGCATTCCGGTTTCTCTGAGCCGGGGTGCCACAGCAAACGCTTCCGCTTTTGGCCTACGAGGGTGCGTGGACACACTCTCCCCCTCTCAATGTTATGTAGGTGCTGGTTCTTGGTCGTCTCCTTCATCGGCGTCCATACCGTCGATGTCTTCGGAGTCGTAGTCGAGCATGTCGGTTAGATCGTCGACAGTGGCTACCAAGTGGGTGGTGGGTGGGTTTTGAATTTCTTCGTCGTCCGCGTCCCAACCCCGCTGACCATAGTCCGGCCAGGGCTCTCCTGACAAAGAGAGAGACTTTAGTGAATCCAGGATATCGCCAAAGGGCGAGTGCTGAAAGACGTCCGTGGCGGTGAACTCCATGATCGGAGCCCAATCGGGTTCGATCGGAAGGGGTGCGGAATATTCGGAGTCCGGAACGGAGTCCGGCACCTTGGAGTCACGGGCCTTGCAAAGGACTAGGCTGGTATTCGGCTCTATCGCCGTAGAAATTGCGGAGCCTGGGGCGGCGTCCAACCGTCTGTCCCCAACTAGCGCAGTCGGCTCCGAGCTAATGGTCGGAGCGGACACCTGAGCGGCACTCTGGGCGCTGTCCGGCGGTAGAGCTAGATCATGCCCATCGAGACAGTGCGGCGCGCTCGACCGTGGCTCGAATCCGTCGAAGATCAAGTCCTCACGGATGTCGGCCGTGTAGTTTAAGCTTCCAAACCTGACCTGATGGCCAGGGGCGTAGCTTTCGATCTGCTCCAGATGGCCAAGTGAGTTGGCCCGCAGTGCGAAGTCGCCGAATACGAAGATCTATCCGGGGAGAAAAGTCTCACCCTGGACCTTGTCATGGTTGACGATCGAAGAAGCCATCGGGCCTAAAGGTGACGACACAGAGGAACTCTCAATGAAAGCACCAATGTCGGTGTCAAAACCGGCGAATCTCGGGTAGGGGGTCCTGAACTGTGCGTCTAGGCGGATGGTAACAGGAGACAAGGGACACGATGTTTTTACCCAGGTTCGGGCCCTCTCGGTGGAGGTAAAACCCTACTCCTGCTTGATTAATATCGATGGTATGGGTAGTACAAGAGTTGATCTACCACGAGATCAGAGAGGCTAAACCCTAGAATCTAGCCTATGGTATGATTGTTGTTCGTCCTACGGACTAAAACTCTCCGGTTTATATAGACACCGGAGAGGGCTGGGGTTACACATAGTCGGTTACAATGGGAGGAGATCTTCATATCGTATCGCCAAGCTTGCCTTCCACGCCAAGGAAAGTCCCATTCGGACACAGGACGAAGTCTTCAATCTTGTATCTTCATAGTCCGGGAGTCCGGCCAAAGGTCATAGTCCGGCCATCCGGACACCCCCTAATCCAGGACTCCCTCACCAAGACTCCATGGGTGTTAGATTCATTACAATGTAATCTAGATTATTGACTCTAGTGCAAGTGGGAGACTGAAGCAAATATGTCCTAAAGGTAATAATAAAGTTGTTATTTTATATTTCCTTATTCATGATAAATGTTTATTATTCATGCTAGAATTGTATTAACCGGAAACTTGATACATGTGTGAATACATAGACAAAACACAGTGTCCCTAGTATGCCTCTACTTGACTAGCTCGTTAATCAAAGATGGTTAAGTTTCCTAGCCATGGACATGTGCTGTCATTTCATGAACGGGAGCACATCATTAGGATAATGATGTGATGGACAAGACCCATCCGTTAGCTTAGCATAATGATCATTCAGTTTTATTGCTACCGATTTCTTCATGTCAAATATATATTCCTCCGACTATGAGATTATGCAACTCCCGGACATCGAAGGAATGCCTTGTGTGCTATCAAACACCACAATTTAACTGGGTGATTATAAAGATGCTCCACAGGTCTCTCCGAAGGTGTTTGTTGGGTTGACATAGATCGAGATTAGGATTTGTCACTCTGAGTATCGGAGAGGTATCTCTGGGCCCTCTCGGTAATGCACATCACATGAAGCCTTGCAAGCAACGTGACTAATGAGTTAGTTGTGGGATGATGCACTGTGGAACGAGTAAAGAGACTTACCAGTAACGAGATTGAACTAGGTATGAAGATACCGACGATCGAATCTCGGGCAAGTAACATACCGATGACAAAGGGAATAACGTATGTTGACATTGCGGTTCGACCAGTAAAGATCTTTGTAGAATATGTGGGAACCAATATGAGCATCCAGGTTCCGCTATTGGTTATTGACGGGAGAGGTGTCTCTGTCATGTCTACATAGTTCTCGAACCCGTAGGTCCGCACGCTTAAAGTCCGATGATGATATGTATTATATGAGTTATGTGTTTGGTGACCGAAGGTTGTTCGGAGTCCCGAATATGATCACGGACATGACGAGGTGTCTCGAAATGGTCGAGAGGTAAAGATTGATATATTCGAAGGTGGTATTCCGACACCGTAAGGGTTCCGGAATGTATCGGGTACATACCGGAGTACCGGAGGGGTTACCGGAACCCCCCGATGAAAGATATGGGCCATAGGAGGGAGGCTAACCAGCCCATAAGGGGCTGGAGCCCCCCCTAAGGAAGGAGTCCGAATTGGACTAGGGGAGGGGGCGGCGCCCCCCTTTCCTTCTCCTACTCCCTCTCCTTCCCCCTTTCCCCCTCCGTAAAAGGAAGGGGGGCCGAATCCTACTAGGAGCCCAAGTGGTACTCCTCCCACTTGGGGTGCACCTAGGGCCGACCTCCTCTTCCTTCCTCCTTTACGGGGGGGGGGGAGGGGGGCGCCCCTAGAAGACACACCAATTGCTCCAAACCGTGTGTGGCGGCCCCCCATCCAAAGTTTACGCCTCAAGTCATATTCTCGCGGGGCTTAGGCGAAGCCCTGCACGGATCACATCACCATCACTGTCACAACGCCGTCGTGCTGACGGAACTCATCTACTGCTTTGACACTCTGCTGGATCAAGAGCTCGAGGGATGTCATCGCGCTGAACGTGTGCAGAACTCGGAGGTGCCGTACGTTCGGTACTTGATCGGTCGGAACGAGAAGACGTTCAACTACATCAATCGCGTTGAGCAAACGCTTCTGCTTTCGGTCTACGAGGGTACATGGACACACTCTCCCCCTCTCGTTGCTATGTATCTCCTAGATAGATCTTGCGTGAGCGCATGATTTTTTTTGAAATTGCATGCTACGTTTCCCAATAAGAGGGCACACCACGACTTCATAGATCTCCTGTCACTATACGACTCCATCAGTCTGACCCATGTACAATGGGCCGTCGCCCCGAGGACCCCTTAGTCCATGACTCCCTGAATGATGAAAGGTTTATGTTTCTCTCACCAATGGATCGAATGGATTATATCCTGTGAATCCTTGGTGAGTTACTCCGTCAAATTTAATGGAACCCCACCCGCGGCCTCAGACAAGGGGACCCTCTATCACCATTCCGTTTTCTGTTTTTAGCAAATGGGCTCTAGGTGTTGTTGCACATGGAAATTACTGATGGTAATATCACTTCTTTAAAGTTTTATCACGGTGCTCTAGGTATATCTTACATGTTGTTTACAGATGACATGTTACTTTTCCTCAAAGTAGATGTGGATCAAGCCTCATAGATGCTGCGAGTCATTAACTCATATGTTCAAGGCACTGGTGAATGTGGGTAAATGCTCTATTATGTTCGGGAAGTCGTGCCCTATTGAGATCCATGAGGAAACTAAATCAGTGATTCGTGTGTCACAAATATAATTTGACCCTAAGGACCTCGGGTGGCCAATGCCCGAGGAGAGGATGCACTAGTGCAGATTTGAAGATTTGCAGGCCAAGTTATTAAAGAGCATGGAGCAAGGAGGTGATTGTTCTTGAGTGGGAAAGGAAGAGCTTGTGAAAGCGGTCGCACAAGCCCTATCCACATACCTTATGGGTGTGTTTAAAATCCCAAATGGCCTGTGTGAGGACCTCACCAAGATGATACATTGTCCTATGAAATAACAAAAAGCATGTCAACATAAGCAATGCAAAATCATATAAAGGAAAAGATTTCTTCCCCATTAAGGTATACGTACCTTCGCCGGTCCAGCCTCGTCCCGCTGCTGGCTGCCACCACCTTGCACTTTGAACACGAAATGATTAGGTTTCTGTTGTTGCTGAAAATGTTCAAACTGCGCACCAAACGACTGTTGCGCCTGCTGCTTGCTCATGGTACCAAACCCGAATGGGTTGGGCTTCACCTGCTGCTGTTGATTACAGTTGGCCTGCACAGACCTGCACTGCTCCCTGTATTTACAACCGTTCGCACTATCCAAAGCCAGTGTTACATTCAAATACGTGGCGCACACGGCAGACTCAGGGCAGGAGCAACGAATCTAAATCAGTTGCCATGTTTGAATTAGAGAGGGGATGCATCGGGTTACTTACCGCGCCGGTACTTCCTGCAGAGCTCCGGCCGCCAGTTCATCACCGGCGAAGGGGATCAATCTGGAAACGACGCCCTAGGGTTTAGCCCGGGGACCAACTCCTCTGGGCGTGGCTGCCCCCCCTCCTCGTCTCCAGACGCAACTTGACTGGCGGCATAAGAGGGATATCTCTCTTCCGCGGCGAGGCCGGCATGGGCAAGTGGGATGTACCGGCGCGGACGGCCGAGAACAAGAGAAAAGGTGTGGCGGCAGCGCTAAATCGACAGAGGCTGCGAGCTGGGATGTGGCGGCCGCGGCGGCCGCGGTCGTGGTAACCCTAGCCGCCACTAGGGAGGAGAAAACAAGGGAGGGCGAATGAGGAAATGAGCACAGGATCGATGGTAACACGTTTTCACCTCTTTTATCTCTTCCTATAGGGCACAGTAAAAATCGACGTGGCGTAACTCTTTGCTCACCCCTGATGCGTAGCTTATTGTGTTTGATGTTTCAGTCGCTGAATGTAACTGTGCAGGTTGTGGTTCCTCAGGCCAATCTATAATATTACCCAAACAATGTCAAAAGGAGCTATGACATTCCATATTATGCATTGCATTTTTAATCAAATCAAGTTCATAGTATGCAAATGTGCCCGGATTTTGGCTAGTTGCCTCTATAAAAAAAGATCTCAAAACTCGAGCACATGCATCAGATAACAACACGTTAAATAGAGAAAAATTAAATTCACTATCGATGCTTCAGCTGAGTTCTAGGAATCCGGCATACCTGGTTTGCTGGTACCTGCTGTTCAGTTAGACAACCTTGAGCGCCAATTCATCAAACACCTTGAGCGCAGGGGGTGGCAAGGCAATGTGTGTCGATTAGCCATGGTGCATTACTTTTAGTTGGGTGCCTGCTGGCTACTGCTCAAGGCACTCCAAGCCGCCAGCCAAAATGGCTCGCCGCCACTTTGTGCCAGCAGCGCTCCTGCTGAGGAAGACTGCACCAGGCACACAAAAGGTAAAGGACATTGAGAAGTAGAGGCATAAGGTGCTTGGGGTTATTTCAGATTATCTCGTGCGTGTGGGCCATGTTGGGCCAGGAGTGGGCATAGTAGCCGTTGAGGCCTGTCGTCAGCGTCTTGTATAAAAATGGACGAGATCGACTATCAGCTCAGGACCTCCTATTCGGCGCGTTCGCCGTTCGGCGCCGCGGAAGCGAACCGGCGCCTACTGGCAACCCCTAGTGGGCCAGCCCACAGACGAAGAAGTAAACTATGTAGCAAAAAAAGAACGCAAAATTATGCCTGAACTATGTCTCGAACTCGCGCCGCTACATTGCACGGTTTTTCGGCTAACCACTACACTTACGAAACACTACTAATTGATAGCAAAAACAAAGACTTTAATAACCATAAGTGTAGAACATAAAAAAAACTTAAGTGTCGCACCATTTATTACGCAATACCATTTAGATTTTTGAACTATTCGTTTTTTTGTGGAAAAGTCGATTTTAATTAAAAAAATTCATAAATTTTTGAAAAAGGTTCATCAATTCTGAAAAAATGAAACAAAAGTTCACTGATTAGAAAAAAAAGTTCAACAAATTTGAAAAAAGTTCATTGATTTCAAAAAAAGTTCATCGAATTCAAAAAAAGTTCATCGATTTTCAAAAGAGGTTCATCAAATTTGGAAAAGGGTTCATCGATTTGAAAAAATGTTCATCAAATTTGGAAAAGGTTCATTAAAAATGAAAAAAGTTCATCGGTTTAGGAAAATAGTCTTCAAATTCAAAAAAAGTTCATCGATTTTGAAAAAAAGTTCATCAAATTAAAAAAAGTTCATAGATTCTGAAAAAATAATGAATTAAAAAAAGAGTTCATCGGTTTTAAAAACAAAATTGGAAAAATTAGAAAAGTTCATGGATTTGCAAAAGAAAAACAAAAAAGAAACAGAGAAAAAGATAAGAAAATGAAAAAGAAAAAAAACCAACAAAACAACGATCTGAAGAAAGAATAGAAGGGGAAAAACGAGTAACCTGACATCTGTTGTGGGCTGTCCCGAGTGGTTGATGCGATGCCACCTTATGTTGTATCTCTTATGTTCGAATATTTAGCTGCCCACCTTTTTTCCAGTTTTTACAGAAAAGGAGAAGGAAAGAAACTAGGCCGGCCCAAAACGCGGTAGGGATGTGCGCTACAGGCGCCCGTTTACCAAAATGCCCTATAACGGGCGCCGACAACACCAAATAGGTTTGCCTATCAGCTCGGGAGCGAGGAAATGAATATGAAAAATATTCCTTTGTACTGTCAAGTTTGTGATCTTATGGGGCACGACCACCCCGGATGCTATATCTCGCTTATAGCAATATAGCAGCCGTCCCGCCTGAAGTGTGCACGCAAATGGGCCAGCCCGTTAGCTATACTCACTCGTGTCGCTGTAGTTTACTCTACTTGGGACCTCCTATATGGCATGGTATGCGGGCATTCCCTAAACGGTGCCCGTTGCGCCTGCTATAGGCAGGGGCGCAAACGGGCGCACACCCCCGTGGCGCACTGGGCTGAACCATTTACGTGTTTTTATTTGTGTCTTAATCCGCAGAAAAGGCGATGACAGGATTCGAACCAGCTACCATCCTCGTCAAGGACTGCTAGTGTAACCACGCGACCACAGGGCAGGATCTGCTAACGTTTTACTTTTTTGGTCTATTATTCCTTCTTCTTCCTTTTTCCTTTTATTTTTTTTCTTTTTTTCTTTGTCTTGGCCAGATGAATTGGTTCACAAATACATAAACGTTTTCCTCAAATCGATGAACTTTTATTCAAATTTGATTAACTATTTTTCTGGTTTAATGAACTTTTTTTGAATTTCAATGAACTTTTTCCAAATTTGACGATTTTTTTCCAATTTCAATGAATTTATTTTCAAATTTGATGAGCTTCTTTCACCTTTTTGTAAATGTATTCCAAAACCAATGAACTTTTTTCAAATTCTTGACCTATTTGTCAAAATTGATGATGTTTTTTCAAAATTGTTGAACCTTTTTTGAATTTTGATGAACTTTTTTCAAAATTGACGAACCTTTTCTGAATTTTGATGATTTTTTTTTCAAAATTGATGAACCTTTTTTGAATTTTGATGAACTTTTTTTCAAAATCGGTGTACCTTTTTCAAAATCGATGAACCTTTTTTGAATTTTGATGAACTTTTTTCAAATCTATGAACTTTTTTCTCAAGGTTTGTGAACTATTTTTCAAAATCAATAGACATTTATCTCAAAATCGTGATTTTTTTCAAAACCAATGAACTTTTTTGTAATTCATGGACTTTTTCCAAAAAAAATTAAAAAAATAAAAATCAAAGCGTTACAGTAAATGTTTATGTGTGCAATAATTTACGTGACTACAAATGTACTTATAAGGTTCGCCCTGGAATTGGTTAGTAGCGCAAAGTAGTTCAGGTGGTTAGCCAGACTCGTACGATGTTCTCATGGTGCGAGTTCGATCCTCGCATAGAACCATTTTGGGGTCGCTTTTTTCGCGCTACCCATTTAACGATTGTATTTCGCTGGGTTGGCCCACTTGCAACTCCTTCGGGCGCCATTACGAGAAAACGGCGTTGAGAGCGCCGGTTAGGAGCTCCCTGGTACACGCTAGCGGTCGGGGAAGCGTGCACCCCTAGCTCCCCCTGCGCGCCCTATTAGGTCGGCGCATGCGCGGGCACGGACGCACCCTGTTTTTTTGTTTATTTTATTCTATATTAAAAGAATTTGGGATTACAAAAAGGTTCTAAAATTTCAAAGAAATTGTGAGTATTGAATTGTCCAAAAAAGTTCTTGAATTCAAAAAGTGGCAACGATTTCAAAATAAATAAATACTCTTAATTTTAATGAACTTTTTTTATTTTGATGAAAAAATTATGAGCTTCTTTAATAATGATGAACAATTTTTAAACTTGAAGATTTTTTTTTGAATTCAACGATTTTTTAACTTGATGAACAAAATTTCTATTCAAAAATATTTTTTGAAAAAAAGGATGAACAAAATTGGAAATTGATGAACATTTTTTGAGAATGATGAACTTTTTGAATTGAATGAACATTGTTTTAGGTCCGTAAACAAATTTTAAATTTTGATGAACATTTTTTAAATCCGATGAACAAAAAATTAAATGTGACGAACATTTTGTTTACATTGATGAACATTTATTGAATTTGATGAACAAAAAATGGTCGCAAATTTGAAAAGAAAATTCGAAAAAAAGTGAAAAGGTAAATATGAAAAAAGAGGAAAGAAAAAGGAAAACATAAGAGAAAAGAAAAGGAAAAAAAGAAAAAAAGAAATGAAAGAAAAAAATGAAAAATGTGGCAGCCCATGAGAACGCCCAGCACGCGAGGGGGTGCACGCGCTACCTCACTAGGGCCCTCGGTATGCGCCGCATAGGATTCCCCACTCTGCTCTAGTTTGCTGTTGTTCTTCACTGGTTTTCTTTGTTTATTCTCGGTTTTCGCTGATTTTTTCATATATTTTTTTTCATTTTTTTTCTTTCTTGGTCTTCTTGTTTTCTTTGATTCCTTTTCTTTTTGCGTTGGTTTTTCTTCAACTTCCTTGTTTGGAATCATCGGCACAGTCCCGTGCTAGATCGTCAAATGGAGGTGGTCTAGCTTGGAAGAAGCTTGATTTGGTTGCGACTGCAAGTTTTTGAACATGGAAGGGAAGTCGCTCCAAGTCTCACACCTTCTCCCGCTGGGGCATACACGTCTCCTAGGGAGCTAAAAAAGGCATCAAAGTCACAATCCCCGGAAAAATTGAAACTCTGGCATTATCAGCGACATCTCTCGAGGGGTGCCGTCGGGCCCAATGAATATTCTGTGATGGAACTGTCGTGGGCTTGGCGACCCTGCGATGGTACGAAAGTTGCACGATCTTGCGCGGGAGTGTGTGCGCCGACGATTTTATGCGATTTTGACGGTATCATGTTTATATGACTATTCTGGAGGATAGGAAGGATCTGTGAGGCTCACCTGTTGGTATGACGAGGCCAATAGAAGTTTGAGGGGCCAGACATGGGCCACGATCAATTTCATGCGTGTTGATGCGTTGAACTTGCTTTGGCTTTGTATTGGGGATTTTAAAGAAGTCCTTTATATATAGAGAGGAGCACATAGGTCCGTGTGAGAGAGCATGGTCTCAGATTGAACAATTTCGAGAGACAGTGGATATGTGTGTGCTCTCGAATCGTTCTAGTTACTAAGCTCCCACGAATTTGAGTCCCCTGGTGAATCGGGGTGTCCTGGGCAGTTGTGGGCCTGGCTGTAAGTCTTTGTTTCGGTTGTGAGTTGCGCACGGGCCTACTCTCAGGTGAGACGTGGCGGTCTTTTCTGGGTTTTTTTGCCTTACGTGTTGGCCTATGTTAGCTTCCTCTAGGTTTGTCTAAAAAAACCTCTAGGTCTGTGCTCGTCGGTGGCGTTGAGAAGTGCAGAAGGCGGCGGGTTCGCATTGACAAGCGCAGAAGGCGGCCGGTTCGCATTGACAAGCGCAGGAAGAGGGATCCCGCTTGGCTCCGCTGCCGTCATCATTTCCTCCATCGGTATTGTTCGCTCTGCTGCCTGGGCGGTGTTGTTCGCGGCGGTTTCTGCTTGAGGGATTCGTTGGCCTGTTCGTCATCTTGCACTGTGTTTGTAGGCTAATTCGATTGACTTCGTCTATCTACAGATTTTTATTTCCTTATACTTTTAATGCAGCATGGAAGTGGGGATTCTAGGTGTGATTCTGCGCGCACGCGGGGGAGGGGGGCTGCCGGAGAGGGTTTCTCATTTTTTGCAGGTGGGGTTGACGGGGTCTGTGTGGCCGAAATGGTTGGTTGATATGTGTGTTGTAAACCTAGGCAAACGTCGGGCCGGGCCGGGTTTCAGGCCGGGCTTGTAAAAGCCTGACCTTCATTTCTCAAGCCCGAGCCCGGCCCGAAGCCCGAAATATTCCTTGATTTCAAGCCCGAGCCCGGCCCGAAATCAAGCCCGAAGCCCGAAAGCCCGGCCCGAATGCTACTTTTTAGTATGTGTACGTGAAAGCCCGGCCCGAAGCCCGAAGCCTGGCCCGAAAAATAGAAAAAGAGAAGCTCGAGCCCGGCCCGAACTACATTCCGGGCTGCAAAACAAAGCCCGAGCCCGGCCCGAGTGTTCGACCCGGCCCGGGTTTTTCGGGCCGGGCTCGGGCCGGGTCGTCGGGCCGGGCTGCCCATGCCCGGGTTTATGTGTGTGTGTGTATGTGTGTGTGTACAACTTCTCTTAGTGTGGATTTTGCTGTGATTGCATGTATGGATTTGTCTATTCCTGCTATTTCAGCTGAGGTGTGTCCACAAAATCGATTGAGGAGGCGAAAGTTGTGTTGACTGCATTTGTTTGGTTAGATCGTTTCCTTTTTTGTGTTTATTTTGTTTACTTTTGTGGTTCTTCGATTTATTGTTTTGATAGGTATGTTTTGTCGAGTTGTAGGTCTGCTTAATTGTGAGGTCTAAATATGGTGTGGCGCTGCAGTCATCCAGGGGGGCTGCTCCTCGGGCTGAAGGTTGTGTTGTTGTATACCTTGTTTTTTTCCAGTGGTTGGTGCTGTGAGTTACAATATTTTTATGGTTTTTGTCTGATCTTTTTGTTTGTTGTTTTTGCATTCGTTTTATTGAACGGAGGGGCAAGAAGCACGGTGGTATGTGTTGTTTTTCTTTTGGTTCTGCTAGCTTTTTGTGCTTTTTGTTTGGGTGAAAGGAGGTGGGTAGATTTAGCAGCTGTTCTTTTGTGTTTGTGTCGTAGCAGCTTTCATGGTAGATGATTCTTTAGTTGCGGCTGTTCCTGGTTTCTTTTGGACGGCAGAGCTGTGCCAAGAGCTGCCCAATGGAAACTACTATAAGAGCAATTGCGCCACAACAGGAGGCCACGGTCAATACGTCTGGGGGTGTCTCTAGGCACAGAGTGTTGATCCGGCTTGATGGGGGCCCATATGTCGACTCTGACCTGCTAGCCATATGTGGCACCTTCTTGCAATAGGTTGGCATGGGGGTTGATGTGCAGTGAGGAAGAGGCCCTCAGTGGAGAGGATTGGGGAGGAGGCTTCCGGGAGTCAGAGGACGAAATAGGTGCAACCACCTGCAACATCATGCATGTGCTCGAGGATTCCATGCTCTGCAGGAGGAGGTCGTGTCAATTGAAGTTGGGCCCAGGTACATGTGGATGCAGTGCAGCGCTAGGTGGGGAGCTAATTAATGGAGGCCCTATGCTGAGCAGAACAGACCTGTCCAAATCATCTTCGAGGAGCATGAGAGAGCCGAGCTCATACTGCACATGCAAATTGGGCATCAAGTTGTTCCTATTTATTTTGTTATTACCATTGTAAAATGCTGGAAATGTAGTTTGGACATATAGGGTGTTAAAATGGTGGAGACAAGTGAGTTTCTTGGCAGCGATCCCCCTCGTTTCATTTATTTATTGGTGAGCTGCCATATTTCTAGATCACATATTGTTCCACACGAGCCTATTTAAGGCTTACAATGTTATTTGCGACATAAATTATCCATTCCCCAAAAATGATCAGATGATATCTTCCAGATTTTAATATAGGCCATTTGCCTATCTACGTCCATGTCCAATCTTATGCGTATTGGATTGATGCTTTTGGTTTGATTTAGTTTACCAGCATCATGATTTCTTACTAAGTAGAAAACATTTGGTACAAAAATAGATTTAGTTTGCCATCTTCACGATCTTCTCAATATATTTAAATCACACTATTAACCTACTGTTGTTGGTTAGTTATATTACCCTAGACCATGTAATTGTTTATCGAACGATTGGTTCTCAATGTTTCATTACATATTTTCTTTCATCGGTTGTTCTACTGTATTGCACAACTCTACCTCCTGGCTCCCTTGTCTAGGTAGTGATAGTATTATGTTGATTATTTACAAATAGAATTGTCTAATGCTGTTGTTGTTCCTGAAACTAGGTTTCTAATATTAGGCTGAGAAAGACTGTTTATTTTTGTTCCTAATAATAAATTTCTTTCCAGCTATTTCATTAATCCTACTTTCTCACTTATAAGCAACAACTTCAAAGACCCATTAATTTGCTAAACTCCTTCCTTTATAACATGTATGTTATGTGGATTTGGAGGGCCTTAATTTGCTAATCTTGATGCTAAAAGCATGTTTTATCTTTAGACCAGGATTCTGCAATTTGACATCTCATGCATAATAGTGATGTATTTTTATGGGAAAGTATTGCAACTACCGATTCTTTGCAGCTCAATAAGTATATAGATCGATAGAATCAGACAAGGACATAATTCTAATATTTATTGTATGTTTGAACTTGTCAAATTTCATCCTCACAAAAACCAAGCCATAAGATATTAAGACCCTTCCCCCAAGTTTTTGCAGCCTGGACAAAAAGAGCACATGATGCAATCTATATTGGATCTATATTGTACACAATACAAAGATTTATATTTGGTCAGTTCTATGCCTAGCTTGATGAAAACAATAATATATTTTATCATGTATTTAATCACACAAAATAAGGTGGGTATAAGAAGAGCTTCAGTAGGATGTGTACATTGCTAATTACCAATGCATCTGTACATATATTTTTGATCTATATGCATATTCAGGATAGAGACCCTCTACCTCTGTCTCTTGCTCTCAAAACAAAACAAAAATGCAAGGTCATGATGATTTTGGATAAATGTTTTATGTTTATACCTTTTTTAACAGAATGCCGTTGCTCTCTTAATACAAACATTACGAAGAGGTTGGGAGGTGTACAATTTTTTTAATCTATATGCATATTCAGGGTAGCTATCCTCTGTCTCTCCATCTCTCTCAAAACAAAGATGCATGGGTATGATGATTTCGGATCAATGTTAATTTATATCTTTACTAATAGGAACGTGTCGTGACACTGATCTCTCAGTACAACATTACGAAGATGTCAAGGGTGCACAAAAGGATTTTTTTAAATCTCTACAATGTGCTAGACGTGATGTTCCTGATAGGTATGAGCACTTCCCTACTGTCCTTATGTCGGAGCAATATGGTTTAAATCTAAGGTTTAAAATACTCCCCTCTACATGGATTGTTCAGGTAATGTTGTTTTTTCTTTCTGAACATTTACCAACAGGAATGCTGACTTTGATCTGCACCTTCTCATCCAAATATGGAAATCATGAACATTGATGCATATTTGAAAACAATGTGTTATCTATGATATAGCCTTAGAAAACCGATGAGATGTCTCATGCTGAAAATTTGGTTGTTGAGATAATCATATAGGTTTTCCTTATGCTACTCCTACATTTTCTTTTCACATGCACTCTATTTTTTGCTACTAGGAAACTTCTAGTAGAGGATCAAACCGGTTTGAGAAATCGTACTCTTCTAAAAATGATCCTACATGTATTCTCTTATACAGGATCCTTGCTTATGAATATATTTGCTACTCATGTGAGGCAATTTGGATGCTTCTAAGCCTCCATATTATTTTTGGTCGTCCGCAAGCTCATTGTACGCTGTTGATCCATTGTTGCTGCAGTCGAGTCTCAAGTGTACCAAGCAATGAGCTCTGGTGTGAATTGGAGAACAAGAAGAAATATTTTACCTTATAAGACTCAAGCCTACAAAGTTCTTTGTTCATATTCCTAGAAAGTGGAATGATGATACACCAATGAACTCGGAAGCACTGTGTCTTTATGTGCTATCTCTTTGATATAACTTGCCTTTAGGCCTTAGTGTAACATTTGCTATCATGAAATCTATCCCTCCAAAGTTTTTATTTCTCAAGAAAAAGGAATCGTATTGTCATGTAGGTATTTCTGTCTGAGCATCAGCAAAATCCCAACAAACTTTTCATCGATGGCTCAATGACCTCTACTATTCTCCATGATCATGATCTTTGGTGTTAGCGTCAGTAATCCATCATTCATATAAAAAATGTTTTTTAATATAGCAGAGAATGAGTGGTCCATCGCTCATATACATTGTTTGGTCTTCGGCTCCAATGTGAGAGTCGGGCGCCGAGGCCGCTGGGCCCGAGCTCGCGCTTGGGGGGGGGGGGGTTGACTGGCAGGGCTGACATAGGTCATGCGACGGTGTCCTGGCGGTGGGATGCAGTGGTGAATCATGGCCCACCCATGATGCTTGGGCGGCTGAAAGAGCATGGTGCTCCCATGCGTGGTTTTGGTAATTGATGGCATTCTCTATGGACTAATGGTTGCCTTGAGTTATATTCATAGGATTTGTTCATAGCATTTCTTGAAGTCCATTTGTTGGTTTCAAGGAGTTTATGTGTTAACCAAGGTGATATTCAAGGAATTATCCAAAGACTAGGCATAGGTAAGACATGATACAGGGTTGATCAAGACTAAGTCAAAGAGTGAATCAAGTTAATTAACACACAAAAGCGTACACGATGAATCGAGAGGGATCAAGTGATCCCATGGTATGGTAAGCATTGTCCATTACGCTACGTGTACTGACCCATTGTCTACGTGAGAGTTCTATGTGGGGTTAGATATCTTTTCATGGGCTTGCGTTAAGAGGAATATCTCATACAACCGATGAAGGATGACATAAAGTGGTCATCATCATCAAGATTGTGGCGTGCAAGTTCAAGTAGAGCATCACGAAGAGATCATGCTTGAAGCTTGCTGTCCATTGTGGTGACAATGGACTTGCGAAGATGTGCCGAAGAGTGGCTCATCCATAGTGGGGTATGAGGAAGAAATCAACTAGTCTTCATCATGCCAATGCAATCAAGAAATGTGCTCCAACTTGAGGAAATCAAGATCATCATCATCTAGCTCAAGTGGACCATGTGCAAGGCAAAGGTTGCCCTTGATAGGTTTTCCATTTTACCGGTCTCATGGTGGTAGTTAAGTGATCGGGTTATAGGATCGATTGCCATACTATCAAGGGGTGCCCTCAAGTAAGTAGCTTGATCGCATCGTTAGTAGAGAGCTCAAACCATTGCATCATCTTTCTTGGTTCTTATTTGACTCTTCTCTTTGTGAGGTTTTAGAGTTTGTGTTCCTCTTCCTTATCCTATTGGCATTTCTTCTCCATTGCTAGTTTGTAATTTATGTTGTCGCTGTTGGGTAGTACTTGTCGCCTTCTATCCAACAAGCTTGAGTTTGCTGATTCCGGAGTCCGTTTGCAGTAGTTATAGCTGTTTTAGTATTGGAGCATCCCTCTATTTTGCTTGGGCAGTTTTTTAGCTATGAGCGGTAGTACTGCTCCCTGAGCGGTAGTACCTCTTATAAGCTGTAGTAGTGGTAGTACCAAGCGGTACTACCGGCCAGCTACTTCCACTTCTACTTCTGCTCGTACTTACGCTTATGGAATTCGTCATGAATTTTGCGGTAGTACGTACCTCTTATAAGCGGTAGTACCTCCCCGAGCGGTAGTATCTCTTATAAGCGGTGGTACCTCTCTGGCATAAATTTTTTTGTCTCATTGGGCTATTTTGACCATGCTAAGCGATAGTACCTCTCCCCCGAGCGATAGTACCATTTGAGCACAACTTGTGTACCGTTTGAGCTAGTTCTTGAGGGAAAAGAGAGGAGATCCAGATCCACATTTCCACCAATCACTTTCTCCTCTATGTGTGGGGAACCCCTTGGATCAAGATCTTGGAGTTCTTTGTGTTCATTTTTTGTTCTTCCGTTCATATTCCTCCATAGCTTTCATTGCTTTGGTGGGACTTGAGAGTGAGGGACTTGGGCACTCCGTGTGCCCTTGCCATTGCATTTGGTGCATCGGGTTGAGTTCTCCACGGTGATACGTGGAAGTGAGCTAGTTAGTGGAGCCGACTGCTCCGAGTGGACCCTGGGCCCAGCCCTTCACGACGCAGCCCCCGGGCGCCTGTGTTCGGCTTCGTCACCTACCACTCTGCGTGGAAGAGCATGCACCTTGGTTCGGGGACCAGGCTGGATGTCGCATCTCCCAATGTTGTGGAGAAGGCTCTACACCGAGCCGCCGCGCAGAACCTTGATGCAGGTTTGTCTAACCCTAGTGCTGCTAATTTCAATAATGATGATGATTGCGATGCTTCCTATTCGGCATTGGTGGGTGTGTTCCCCTGGGCGAAAAGCGATCGGCGCTAGAGAAAATTGCAACCCTCTAGGCTAAGGAGATTCTTGAGGGGCGTCTTATGACAACTCATGCTCGCAAGGCCACCTCAACCGAGGAGGTCATGCTTCCCTACGCCTAGGCTGGTGGGCAAGTGAAACCATGCTGATGTGGTTCCCGAAGAGATTAGAGGAAGGACCCGATCTCGTATAACTCACCTTCAACGGGCGCTCAGCACTTCCACCACTGCGCGGTCATGGGAGGACCCCCTAGGTGAATAAACATGTATGCCCTCTTTTGGAACCTGCACGGTGTCGGTCATGATGGCCGTCACAGGCAGCTGATTGAGTACATGCATGAGGAGTCCATTGATGTGGTAGCAATCTAGGAGATGGTGAGAACTGAGTTCTCCTTAGCAGAACTTGAACACCTCAGTAGGCACTTGTTTGCTTGGCACTGGCTGCCATCTAGTGGAGTGGCTGGACACTTCGATAGCATCCTTCTTGGAGTGAAGGATGCCACCTTTGAGGTGGGCTCCATGGACCGTGGGGAGTTCTTCATCAGTATGGAGGTCTGGGAAAGGGCATCCAACTTCAAAAGGGAAGTGATTGTGGTTTATGGCCTGCTGATCATGGGTGACCGACTGCCTTCTTGGAGGAGCTTCGTACCAAGATTGGGTCCACCACACTTCCAGTGGTCCTCATAGGGGACTTTAACCTACTTCATATGGCGGCAGATAAGAATAATGCCCGGGTGGATCTATTGGGCATGCAGTGGTTTAACGATTGGATTGCGGGACCTCGGCCATCATGAGTTAGACAGGGTAGGGGCTAGGTTTACCTGGACTAATAGACAGATGTCCCCTACCCAGAGTGTCTTGGATCGTGTATTCATGTCCCTGGAGTGGGAACTTTCGTTCCCCCTAGCTACCTTACAGGCAATCATGCGTATTGGCTCCGACCATGTTCCCCTCTTATTATCCTCAAGGGATGAATGGCCACACACCCATCCATGCTTTCGGTTCGAGTCCTTCTGGCTCCGCCAGCCCGGCTTCACTGCGACAGTTAAGGAGCACCGGGTGGCAGCCAGGGCCGAACCACATGGAATGATGTCAGTTCTCGATGAGTGGCACCTCCTCGTCAAGTGCTCCAGACAATTTACGAAAGGTCAGAGTTGAAGGAATATGCCCTAGAGGCAATAATAAAGTTATTATTTTATATTTCCTTATATCATGATAAATGTTTATTATTCATGCTACAATTGTATTAACCGGAAACTTGATACATGTGTGGATACATAGACAAAACACCGTGTCCCTAGTAAGCCTCTACTAGACTAGCTCGTTAATTAAATATAGTTAAGTTTCCTAACCATATACATGTGTTGTCATTTGATGAACGAGATCACATCATTAGGAGAATGATCTGATGGACAAGACCCATCCGTTAGCTTAGCATATTGATTGTTCATTTTTTATTGTTGTTGCTTTCTTCATGTCAAATACATATTCCTTAGACTATGAGATTATGCAACTCCTGGATACCGGAGGAATGCCATGTGTGCTATCAAATGTCGCAACGTAACTAGGTGATTATAAAGATGCTCTACAGGTATCTCTGAAGGTGTTTTTTGGGTCGGTATAGATCGAGATTAGGACTTGTCACTCCGAGTATCGGAGAGGTATTTCTGGGCCCTCTCAGTAATGCACATCATAAGAAGCCTTGCAAGCAATGTGACTAATGAGTTAGTTGCGGGATGATGTATTGTGGAAAAAGTAAAGAGACTTGCCAGTAACAAGATTGAACTAGGTATAAAGATATCGATGATCGAATCTCGGGCAAGTAACATATCGATGACAAAGGGAGCAACATATGTTGTCATTACGGTTCGACCGATAAAGATCTTTGTCGGTGTCAAAACCGGCGGATCTCGGGCAGGGGGTCCCGAACTATGCGTCTAGGCGGATGTTAACAGGAGACGAGGGACACGATGTTTTCACCCAGGTTCGGGCCCTCTTGATGGAGGTAAAACCCTACGTCCTGCTTGATTAATATTGATGATGTGGGTTACAAGAGTGGATCTACCACGAGATCAAGGAGGCTAAACCCTAGAAGCTAGCCTATGGTATGATTGTTGTTCATTCTATGGACTATAGCCATCCGGTTTATATAGACACCGGAGAGGGCTAGGGTTACACAAAGTCGGTTACAAAGGTAGGAGATCTACATATCCGTATCGCCAAGCTTGCCTTCCACGCCAAGGAAAGTCCCATCCGGACACGGGACGAAGTCTTCAATCTTGTATCTTCATAGTCTTGGAGTCCGACCGATGATGATAGTTCGGCTATCCGGACACCCCCTAGTCCGGGACTCCCTCAGTAGCCCCCGAACCGGGCTTCAGCGACGATGAGTCCGGCGCATATATTGTCTTCAGTGTTGTAAGGCGGGTTCTCCTTCAAACTTCATGTTCCCATCGAATAGTGTCCGACTTCCTTATAAATGTTGCGCTCCTTGGCTTCTACGCCCAATAATGTCCCTCTTCCACGTGTCGTACGAATGCGAAAGGCTGGGGTATTTTTACATTTTACCCCCTAACCGTGCGAACGAGCCGCCTATAAGAGAGGCGAGGATCTAGATCCAGCTTACACCATCCTCCATCCGCAAGTTCTCATCGAAGCGCCTCTGACAAAAATCCATTCCATCATGGATAGTCGACGCGGCTCCTCCTCTCGCGCTCCCAGCCCTAAGCCAGGAGATTGGGGGAGATGCTCAGTTCCACACAGCGAGCTAGTGGCGCTCCAAACCGAGGGATATCTTCCCCCAGGTTTCATGGTTCCGATTCGAGCCGGACTAGCCACCTACAAGGGTGGGAAGCAGGCGGAGAGCGTCCCCAACCCCTCCAAAGGGGAGCGGATATTCTTTGTCCCCTACCTAATAAGGGGACTCGGATTTCCCATACATCCGTTTCTCCGGGGGCTCCTAGAGTTCTACGGACTCCAGCTTCACCACCTCAAGCCTGCCTCCATTTTGCACATCGCGGGCTTCGTAGCTCTTTGCGAGCTGTTCTTGGGCATCGAGCCCCATTTTGCGCTATGGAAGAGATTGTTTTGCCTCGTACCCCGTTCTCATGAGGGGTCGATATATCAAGTGGGCGGAGCCGAAATATGGCGCATCGCCGGGACCGGATATCTATCCGGCACCCCGAAGAAGGCGTCCGAAGACTGGCCTTCGGAATGGTTCTACATGGAGGACGCCCCTCTGCCGGATCCAGTTCGGATCGGCCTCCCGGAGTTCAGCAATGCTCCCTTGAAGAAACGCCTGAGTTGGCGCTCGCGGAGCCCTCAACGGAAAGATGATAGGAGCGTCCATTATCTGATGGGCCGGATTAGATTACTGGCCCACTCCGGATTGACCATGATTGGAGTCATGGCCACTTGCATTATGCGAGGGGTGCAACCACTCCAATATAGGGGCCACCCTATGTGGGATTTCAACGGGGAAGATGACGCCACCCGTCATGGCCGCAAAGGGCCAGGCTCGGTAGCCGATCTGGCAAAGATCCTGTCCGGCTTGTACAAGGGAGAGGAGGAGGACTTCCTTCGCACGAATCCGCTGAATGGATTCTCTATGAATAACCCTCGGAGCTGGGTAAGCGGATATTCATCCACCCGATCCATACTTTCAAAGTCAAGTATCTTACCCTGTGATTTTGACGCAGGAGCTGCACTGGGACGTGGAAGGCATACGAAGCCTAACTCCACAGCCCGAAGATCCAGAACGATCCCTTGATCCGACCTCCGAAGAGGACCCGGACATAAAGGTGGAGCTGATCGACGGGGTGTTCCACCAATTTAGCATGGACAATGCCCTAGTCGCCATTACGGCTGACTACCCCGGTTTATTTCCGGCCTCCAGGTGACTACGACCGAGGTCTTGACACCATCATTTGATCCGTGCTCAATTCTGACCATCCCATACCGATGGTGCATCGCAGGAGGTGCTTTTAAGGCGGGAAGCCGAACCCGCGGTGGCCGGCCAACAAGGGTCAGTCCGGCCCAGCAGGCGGAAGAGGAGTGCGACGCGAACTGAAACGTCGCCGCAACGGTACGGAGCACCGCTATTTTTAAGGGAAGGATTCCCAGGAGGTATATTAATGCTCATAACTTTTCCAGAAAGAGCGCTCGCCGGACAGTGTCCGGAAAGGTTACCAATCAAGCCTCCGCCAGCCATGCTCCAACGCATGGCCCGGGAGAGGAGGCGAATACAAGGCATGAGCCGGACGCTCCTCCGACGGAGGATGCCGACAGGCTGTCCGCCACCCGGTCTGAGGTGGAGAGCGCCATGAATCACAGGCGTCGCCGGACAGTTCTTCGTGATGCGTGTTTCTCCCCGGAGGCGTTAAATGCCTTTGATGCGGGAAACGCGCACCTCCGTGCCGCTCAAGATGGGTTAACCAGAGCCACGGAGCAGTATGTGAAAGACATACATGTAAGTAATTTTAATAGTTATCTATGCCAGTAGCCCCCGAGACTTAAAATAGTTAAAATAACTGATTTAAGGATCAATTTTTATGTAGGATCTTATGGAGAAGAATACCCATCTGTCCCAGGAGCTCCAAGAGTGCAAGGCCCAACTTGAGGCCGCACTGGCCGCCACAGGGGGAGCCACAGAGACCCCCGCTGGTAAGACGTACTTTGAAAAGATGATTAATTAACAAAGTGCGGCGTGAATCTGACAATAATATTGCAGAGGGCGCCGGACTAGATCCGGACAAGCAACATCTACTGCGTCAGCTAAAGGCCGGCTAGAGGGTGCTTATGAAGGTGCAGCAGGAGAGAAACAAGCTCCAAGATGCCCACACCCAGCTAGGAGAAGAGCTGAAAGGTGTTCGGGCCCAGCTGTCTGGCTCCGTGAAGGAGAATCAGCGGCTTCGTCGCGACATTTATAGTAAGTGCTTGAGGAAATTCCTTTGAAAAGAAGAATTTGGCAAGGAAGTCGATTGACAGAAATATGTCTTTAGGTGTGCTCACAGGTCGCCCTGCGGAGGAAATGCCTGGGTCAATGGGTGACCAACTTCCCGAGCTGGTGCAATTGTTCGAACGTGTTCGGCAGGCGATGAGTGGCGTCGTTCAGGCTTTATGGCCATCCGTCTCCCTACCCAAGGGCCTTGGTGAGCTTGCTGAGAAGCTCGAGGGAGCACGGCGACGCCTCCGTTTGTGGAAGATATCGGCCTGCCATCAGGGCGCCAGGGAGGCTTGGGCCATGGTGAAGACGCACTACCCGAAGTCTGACCCAAACCACATGGCCGAGGTCAGACCTGCGGGGCCTGATGGGAAGGAGATCCCTGTGAGCTTGATGTACGGCCAAGTAGAACTGGCCACGAAATATTCCCAACAGGACTGTAAATTAGACAGCCTATTAGATGGGATTGAGGAGGAGTACAATCAGTCGGTTTGACGATGTAATTTGAAATGACATGTAAAATGCCTTCTAGCCGGATTGTAGATCGTTTGTCTTTGCGGACCGTTTCGCTTCAACCTCGGGACCCAACAGTCCGGAGTGTGTCCGAATACCCTTACGGTTATAAAAGAACTGGGGCATGCATGGAGACAAGGCGTCGGGGTCATAATTGCTTTATCAGACAAGTGCCCAACTAGTTATGTTATATTACATGGTTAGTAAGAAACATCTTCCAGGGAGAATAGTTCCGTTAAGGGTTCCTTTCCCTGGGAGGCATGCCCTAAGGTGCAATGTCGGACTATGAAAATAGCAGAAAAAGCATCTGGGGGCAGATAAATAAGTAAGTAATAAATCATCTTTCAAGTCACTGACCGAATATTCTCTTAAGAACGCTAGCTTTCGGCTTCACCCAGTCTGAGGTACACATCCGGCTGACCCGGCAGTAACAATCGCAGAGGTGCTCCCTTTACCTCCTAGCCGAACAATCGGTAACGTAGGGGTAAGCACAGGAGCCAGGCAACCCAGCTTGGCCAAAACTTAAGTCATATCGATGCATATAATGGTGAATAAAAGGTACATGCGGAAGTATGACACATGTATTGGGCGTGAAGCCCATATGAATAAGCTTCTGGTAAAGAAGCCCCCAGGTATAATGAGTGCTAGGAGCACATCAAGTGTGTGCGAACAAAGCGCAAATCAGCCTATAAAAGGTATTGAAAAAAAGTGGGAAGAAGGAGGGGGAGAAGAGACAGTAAAAAATATAAAAAGGTGGACGGGGGAGTGAGACGAACTCTGAGTCCGGTGTTTAGGCGTAGAATCTTCGGAGACAGGCTGCGTTCCATGGGTTCGGCTCGAGTCGGTTGTCAGATGCTTTACGTAGACGGTATGCTTCGCCGGTCAGGACTTGGTCGATGATGAAGGGACCTTCCCACTTGGGCTTAAGTTTGTCCTTTTTCTTGTCCGGCAGGCGTAGAACGAGTTCGCCGACATTGTAAGTTTTGGCCCGTACTTCTCTGCTTTGATATCTTCGAGCCTGCTGCTGATAAAATGTAGAACGAGCCTTTGCCACGTCCGGCTCCTCCTCTAAGGCATCCAAACTGTCCTGCCGATCCAACTCGGCTTCTCTTTCTTCGTACATGCGCACACGAGGTGAGTCATGAATTATATCGCAGGGCAGAACTGCCTCTGCGCCGTATACCATGAAAAATGGTGTGAATCCAGTAGTTCAGTTTGGCGTGGTCCGCAGTCCCCAGAGTACGGAGTCGAGCTCCTCTACCCAGTGCGTGTTAGATTCCTTGAGGGACCGCACTAGTCTGGGTTTGATACCGCTCATGATTAGACCATTTGCTCGCTCGACTTGACCGTTAGTTTGGGGGTGATAGACTGAAGCGTAATCGAGCTTGATGCCCATGTTTTTGCACCAGAGTTTAACCTCGTCGGCCGTGAAGTTCGTGCCGTTATCAGTGATGATGCTGTGGGGGACGCCAAAACGGTGTACTACCCCGGATATGAAGTCTATCACCGGTCCGGATTCTGCCGTTTTAACCGGCTTGGCCTCAATCCATTTGGTGAATTTGTCCACCATGACCAATAAGTATTTGTGCTTGTGGGTTCCCCCTTTAAGGGGTCCAACCATGTCAAGCCCCCAGACCGTGAACGGCCAGGTAATGGGTATAGTTTTGAGGGCGGTGGGTGGCATGTGCCTCTGATTAGCAAAGAGCCGGCAACCGACGCATCGTTGGACTAAGTCCTGAGCATCTGCCCAGGCTGTCGGCCAAGAAAATCCTGTATGGAAGGCCTTGCCTACAAGGGCCCGGGCTGCAGCGTGGTGCCCACCGAGTCCGGCGTGAATTTCAGCCAGGAGATTCCGCCCCTCCTCTACGGAGATGCACCTTTGAAGGACTCCGGTTGTGCTTTTCTTATAAAGTTCTCCCTCATGGACCTTGTAGGCTTTAGATCGCCGAACTATGCAGCGGGCATCATTTTGGTCTTCGGGAAGTTCCTGCCGAATTAAGTAGGCTAGGAATGGTTCTGTCCACGGGGCAATTACTGCCATTATTTCGTGAGCTGAAGGTGTTATTTCATTGGCTGAGCCGCCGATTGTGTCAGAATGGTCTGAGTTAGGTGATGCAGCTGGCTCCGGATTGTTATTTCCGGACTCCTCTTCCCATAACACGGATGACTTAAAGAGCCGTTCCAGGAAGATGTTTGGAGGGACGGCGTCTCGTTTCGCGCCGATGCGTGCTAACACGTCTGCTGCCTGGTTATTATGCCGGGCTACATGGTGGAATTCGAGTCCTTCGAACTGAGCTGACATTTTTAGGACGGCGTTGCGGTAAGCTGCCATTTTTGGATCTTTGGCATCAAAGTCTCCATTTACTTGGGATATTGCGAGGTTTGAATCCCCACGCACCTCTAGGCGTTGAATGCCCATGGAGATTGCCATCCGGAGGCCATGTAGAAGGGCCTCGTATTCGGCTACGTTGTTGGAGTCCATGTACATTATTTGAAGTACGTATTGGATTGTGTCTCCAGTTGGGGACGTCAGGACGACGCCAGCCCCCAAGCCAGCCAAAATTTTGGATTCGTCGAAATGCATGATCCAATTGGATTATGCGCCGTACTCTTTAGGGAGTTCGACTTCGGTCCATTCGGCGACGAAGTTAGCCAGAACCTGCAACTTTATAGCTCGCCGTGGTTTATAGGTTATGTCAAATGGTAAGAGCTCGATAGCCCATTTTGCAATCCTGCCTGTTGCGTCGCAATTGTTTATAATATCGTTGAGAGGTATTTCAGAGGCCACCATTATGGAACACTCTTGAAAGTAGTGTCGCAGCTTCCGGGATGCCATGAACACCGCATACGCTATCTTTTGATAATGTGGGTACCGGGACTTGCATGGAGTTAGAACAGTGGATACGTAGTACACTGGTTTTTGAAGAGGGAATCTGTGCCCTTCTGTCTCTCGCTCGACGACGAGTACCGCTCTGACAACTTGATGTGTTGCTGCGATATATAATAACATATGTTCGCCCAGGTTGGGCGCGGCCAGGACCGGATTTGTTGCCAGTATGGCCTTTATTTCTTCGAGTCCGGCTGTGGCAGCATCCGTCCATTCGAAATGTTCGGTGCGCCGGAGGAGGCGGTAGAGGGGCAGAGCCTTTTCTCCCAAATGGGAGATGAAGCGACTTAAGGCCGCTACGCATCCGGTTAGTTTTTGTATTTGCTTGAGGTCCTTTGGAATATCCAATTGTGACAGAGCTCAGATTTTGGCCGGGTTTGCTTCAATTCCTCTACCGGATACGATGAAGCCCAAGAGCTTTCCGGCTGGTACGCCGAAGACGCATTTTTCCGGATTGAGCTTAATGTCATATGCTCGGAGGTTGTCGAATGTCACCCTCAAGTCTTCTACTAGAGTTTCGACATGTTTGGTCTTGACGACCACATCGTCTACGTATGCCTCTATTGTTTTGCCTATCTGGGTAGCCAGACATGTTTGAATCATGCGCTGATATGTTGCGCTGGTGTTTTTGA
This sequence comes from Triticum dicoccoides, assembly GCF_002162155.2. Lineage (NCBI taxonomy): Eukaryota > Viridiplantae > Streptophyta > Magnoliopsida > Poales > Poaceae > Triticum > Triticum dicoccoides. The sequence goes on from NC_041389.1 coordinate 354,910,856, forward strand.
GTCCGAAGGGCATTGTGTTGAAGCAGAATGGCCCATATGGAGTAATGAATGCCGTTGCGGCCTGGTCTTTCTCCGCCATCTTGATTTGATGGTATCCGGAGTATGCGTCGAGGAAGCACAATGAATCGTGCCCTGTGGTAGCATCGATGATTTGGTCGATGCGAGGGAGGGGGAAAGGGTCCTTTGGACAGGCCTTGTTAAGGTCTTTAAAATCGACGCAGAGGCGCCAGGATTTGTCCTTTTTTGATACCATTACTAAATTGGCTAGCCAGTTCGAATGTTTTATATCTCTGATGAATCCGGCTTCTAAGAGTTTGGCTAGCTCCTCTCCCATTGCCTGTCTTTTGGGTTTGGAAAATCGCCGAAGAGCTTGTTTGACCGGCTTGAATCCTTTTAGGATGTTTAGGCTGTGTTCTGCCAGCCTGCGTGGGATTCCTGGCATGTCTGAAGGGTGCCAGGCAAAAATGTCCCAATTTTCCCGAAGGAATTCTCGTAGTGAGGCTTCGACATCAGGACTTAATTGTGCCCCAATGGAGGACGTCTTTGTGGGGTCCGTTGGATGGACCTGAAATTTGACTATTTCGTCTGCTGGTTTAAAAGAGGTGGACTTGGACCTCTTATCGAGTATCACATCATCCCTATCCACCATGGAGCGCAGCGTAGTTAGTTCCTCTGCCGCTAGGGCTTCGGACAATGCCTCTAGGGCCAGTGCGGCTGTCTTATTTTCAGCGCGGAGTGCTGTATCTGGATCACTAGCAAGAGTGATTATCCCATTGGGTCCGGGCATTTTGAGCTTCATGTACCCGTAGTGGGGTATAGCTTGGAAGATTGTGAATGCCTCTCGCCCTAACAAAGCGTGATATCCGCTGCCGAATGGGGCCACTTGGAAGGTGACCTCCTTGGACCTGTAATTGTTCGGTGAGCCAAACACTATATCTAGTGTGATTTTTCCTGTGCAGCGTACTTCTCGACTAGGGATTATCCCTCTGAAGGTTGTGCTGCTTCGCTCAATGCGGCTCCAGTCAATTTCCATTTTTTGAAGGGTTTCCTCATAGATGAGGTTTAGTCCGCTGCCGCCATCCATGAGTACCTTGGTAAGACGGAAACCGTCCACTATCGGACTGAGGACCAATGCGGCTGGTGCTCTAGCTGTTCGGAATTTAGGTTCGTCGCTGGCGTTAAAGGTGATAGCCGTGTCGTTCCATGGATTTGTTGTTGCTACTTGGTAGACTTCGGCGAGGCTGCGGACTGTTTGTTTCCGCACGTTATTTGATGCGAATGTCTCGAAGACTGTTAATACCGTACTGGTACTGCTGGGTTGGTTGCCCGGGGCTAAAAAGCCCACGCCACTTTTGGCCACCTGCCGTAGTATCCAACATGCTCGAAGGTTGTGTGTTGGAGTGGCGCCCTCCGTACTGTGGATTTTGCAGGGTCCGTTGAGCCATCCCTCTAGTACGGTTCCGTACCCTTTAGGGTTTTTTTGCTTTTTGGTTTTAACCCAGGTGCTTGAGTATGACGCACCCTTTTAGTTCGGACTGGGGTTTTATTCAGGGCCGGATTGTCCCAAAACATGGTTTCGGTTTTCCAGGTACTCTCCATCGCGCAGTATTTTTGTACAATGGTCGCTAGGTCGGTGAAGCGTGGAACTTCATGACGACTGATGGCATTTATGATTCCATTTTCCGTGCAATTGTTGCAGAAGATTGAGATCGCGCTTTCTTCACGGCAGTCCTTTATCCTGTTCATAACCAGGAGGAATCTGGCCCAGTAATGATGTACTGTTTTAGCGGGCTCTTGCCGTATTTGAGATAGATCGCTTATGTTTGGGTGGGCGGGTGGAATTAAGTTCGGAACCCCGCCCGATCCAAGGCTCAAAGGCCAAGAAGCTTCCGGATTCGGAAGCTTGGTTTGCTGAGCGCTTTCCAACAGATCTGGTCCGATGCCTGACTTTAGGTTTAGTATTTGATTAGTGTCCGTCCTTCCGCGAGAATCCGTCATGGAGGGATCCGGAATCCGGACATAGTTGGATTTTAACATAGAAGAAGAGTTGCCGCATTTTTCCTCTACCACAACAACGTGGTGGGTAGCCCGGGGAGAGTTAATTTCTCTCAGATCGGTTTTAAGCCCAATCTGATCGTAGTCGGTGGCGACTCCCAGGGCGGCGATGCGATCCAAGAGCTCGTTTACGGAGGAGAGCTCAATCGGATCTAGCTGCTCGGCGAATTCCGAGCTGACGTGAAGATTGCTTTCAATGACTTGAGAGGTCATTGTCGGGGCGGTGGCCGAACAGGCGGTCATGAGAAAACCGCCTAGCCGGATAGTCTGGCCGGTGGCCAAAGCTCCCTTGACGACGGCGCCGTCTTTAAAGACGGGAAAAGGCATCCTTCCTGATGGTGACGGCATAGAGGAACTCTCAATGAAAGCACCAATATCGGTGTCAAAACCGGCGGATCTCGGGCAGGGGTCCCGAACTGTGCGTCTAGGCAGATGTTAACAGGAGACGAGGGACACGATGTTTTCACCCAGGTTCGGGCCCTCTTGATGGAGGTAAAACCCTACGTCCTGCTTGATTAATATTGATGATGTGGGTTACAAGAGTGGATCTACCACGATATCAAGGAGGCTAAACCCTAGAAGCTAGCCTATGGTATGATTGTTGTTCGTTCTATGGACTACAGCCATCCGGTTTATATAGACACCGGAGAGGGCTAGGGTTACACAAAGTCGGTTACAAAGGCAGGAGATCTACATATCCGTATCGCCAAGCTTGCCTTCCACGCCAAGGAAAGTCCCATCCGGACACGGGACGAAGTCTTCAATCTTGTATCTTCATAGTCTTGGAGTCCGGCCGATGATGATAGTTCGGCTATCCGGACACCCCCTAGTCCGGGACTCCCTCAATCTTCGTAGAATATGTAGGAGACAATATGAGCATCCATGTTCCTCTGTTGGTTATTGACCGACGAGGTGTCTCGGTCATGTCTACATAGTTCTCGAACCTGTTGGGTCCGCATGCTTAACGTTCGATGATGATTTTGTATTATATGAGTTATGTGATTTGGTGACCGAATGTTGTTCGGAGTCCCAGATGAGATCTCGGACATGACGAGGAGTCTCAAAATGGTCGAGAGGTAAAGATTGATATATAGGACGATAGTATTCGGACACCGGAATTGTTCCGGAGGGTATCGGGTACATATTGGGTCACTGAAAGGGGTTCCGGTCACCCCCGACAAAAGATATGGGCCTAATGGGCCAAGAGGGGAAACGCAGCAGCCAGCAGGGGCTGCTACGCGCCCATATGGGCCGAACCAGAGGAGAAAGGAAAGAGTGGAAGAGAGAAGGAAGGGGAGGGATTCGGCCTCCCCCTTCCTTCCCTCCTCCCTCCTCCTTCCTTCCCCCTCCGGAACTTATGGAAGGGGGGAGGCCGAATTTGGGAGGTGCCCAAGTAGGATTCCTCCTACTTGGGGCGACCTCTTGCTGCTACCCTCCCTCTGCCACCTATATATACATGGGGAGGAGGCGCCTAGAATGCACACCAACATTTGTTAGCCGTGTGCGGTGCCCCCCTCCACAGATTACACCCTCGGTCATATCTTCGTAGTGCTTAGGCGAAGCCCTGTGCGGATCACTTCATCATCACCGTCACCACGCCTTCGTGCCGATGGAACTCATCCACTCCCTCAACACTTTGCTGGATCAAGAGTTTGAGGGACGTCATTGAGCTGAATATGTGCAGAACTCGGAGGTGCATCGGTGCTTGATCGGTCGGAACAAGAAGAAGTTCGACTACATCAACCGCGTTGTCAAACGCTTTCGCTTTTGGTCTACGATGGTACGTAGACACACTGTCCCCCTCTCATTGCTATGCATCTCCTAGATAGATCTTGCGTGAGCGTAGGAAATGTTTTGAAAATGCATGCTACGTTTCCCAACAGTGGCATCCGAGCCATGTCTATGCGTAGATGATATGCATGAGTAGAACACAAAGAGTTGTGGGCGGTGATAGTCATACTGCTTACCACCAACGTCTTATTTTGATTCGGCGGTATTGTTGGATGAAGCGGCCTAGACCAACCTTACATGACCACGTTCATGAGACCGGTTCCACCGATAGACATGCAACTAGTTTTCCATAAAGGTGGCTGGCGAGTGTCTGTTTCTCCAACTTTAGTTGAATCGAATTTGACTGCGGCCGGTCCTTGTTGAAGGTCAAAACAACAAACTTGATAAATCACTATTGTGGTTTTGATGCTTAGGTAAGAACAGTTCTTGCTAGAAGCCCATAGTAGCCACGCAAAACTCGCAACAACAAATTAGAGGACGTCTAATTGTTTTTGCAGGGCATGTTGGGATGTGATATGGTCAAGACATGATGTGATATATGTTATTGCATGAGATGATCATGTTTTTTTAAAAGTTATCGGAAACCGGCAGGAGGCTTATGGTTGTCTCTTATTGTATGAAATGCAAACGCCATGTAATTGCTTTACTTTATCACTATGCGTTAGTGATAGTTATAGAAGCAATAGTTGCTGAGACGATGATGTCTGCTAGAACTACGTCGGTATTTCCCCAAAGAGGAAGGGATGATGCAGTATAGTGACGGTAGGTATTTCCCTCAGTGATGAGACCAAGGTTATCGAACCAGTAGGAGAATCTCCTAAGACCACGTAAACAGCACCTGCACACAAATAACAAATACTCGCAACTCGACGTGTTAAAGGGGTTGTCAACCCCTTTCGGGTACGACGCCTCAAGTAGGCAAGATAACATGAGATAGTTGTGTCAGATAGGATAAATAGGTCGCGGATAAAATAAATTGCAGCAAGGTATTTTGTATTTTTGGTTTAATAGATATGAAAATAAAAGCAAAAGAAAATAGACCGCAAAGGCAAATATGATGAAAAGAGACCCGGGGGCCGTAGGTTTCACTAGTGGCTTCTCTCGAGAAAAATAGCAAACGGTGGGAAAACAATTACTGTTGGGCAATTGATAGAACTTCAAATAATCATGATGATATCCAGGCAATGATCATTATATAGGCATCACGTCCAAGATTAGTAGACCGACTCCTGCCTGCATCTACTACTATTACTCCACACATCGACCGCTATCCAGCATGCATCTAGTGTATTAAGTTCATGGAAAAATGGAGTAATGCAATAAGAACGATGACATGATGTAGACAAGACCGATTTATGTAGAAATAGACCCCATCTTGTTATCCTTAATAGCAATGGTACATATGTGTCGTTTCCCTTTCTGTCACTAGGATCAAGCATCGTAAGATCGAACCCATCATAAAGCACCTCTTCCCATTGCAAGATAAATAGATCAAGTTGGCCAAACAAAACCCAAATATCGGAGAAGAAATACGAGGCTATAATCAATCATGCATATAAGAGATCAAAGAATACTCAAATAACTTTCATGGATAAAAACATAGATCTGATCATAAACTCAAAGTTCATCGGATCCCAACAAACACACCACAAAAAGACTTACATCATATGGATCTCCAAGAGACCATTGTATTGATAATCAAGAGAGAGAGAGAGATAGATAGATAGATAGAGAGAGAGAGAGAGAGGAAGCCATCTAGCTACTTACTACGGACCCGTAGATCTACAAAGAACTACTCACGCATCATCGGAGAGGCACCAATGGACATGATGAACCCCTCCGAGATGGTGTCTAGATTGGATCTGGTGTTTTCGGACTCTGCGGTGGCTAGAATTGATTTTCGTCGGCTCTCCTAGGGTTTCTGGAATATTGGGGTATTTATAGATCAAAGAGGCGGTGCGGGAGGCCAACGAGGAGGGCACAACCCACTAGGGTGCGCCTAAGCCCCCAGGCATGCCCTGGTGGGTTGTGCTCCCCTCGGAGCTCCCCTTAGGTGCGTTCCTGGCCCATTGGATGTCTTCTGGCCCAAAAAAATTCCAGAGAAATTTCGCTATGTTTGGACTCCCTTTGGTATTGATTTCCTGCGATGTAAAAAACATGCGGAAAACAACAAGTGGCACTGGGCACTATGTTAGTAAAAAATGATATAAAATGACTATAAAATGATTGTAAAACATCCAAGAATGATAATATAAAAGCATGGAACAATAAAAAATTATAGATACATTGGAGATGTATCAGCATCCCCAAGCTTAATTCATGCTCGTCCTCGAGTAGGTAAATGATAAAAATAGAATTTTTGATGTGGAATGCTGCATAACATGTTCATCACATTTCTTTCTTTGTAGCATGCACATTTGGATTTTTATATGGTTCAAAGCAATAGTCTAGTTTTGACATGAAGACTTCAATACTCAAGCATACCAAGAAGCAACCATGCCTTCCAAAATATCAACACTAAAGCAAGTTATCCATAGCCCATTATTCGAATATTAGCTACACCTAATGCTCAAATACAATCATAGTGCCCCTTAATTGGTGCTTTATAAGAGAATATAGAGACAAAAATTCAAAATAAAAATTGCATAAAGTAAAAGATAGGCCCTTCGCGGAGGGAAGTAGGGATTTGTAGAGGTACTAGAGCTCAAAGCGAAAATTGAGAGATAAAAACATTTTGGGAGGCATACTTTTCCCACCAACAAAATGACTTAGAGCTCCCAACACTTTCCATGCTAGATACATCATAGGCGGTTCCCAAACAAAAAAATAAAGTTTCTTCCTTTTTCCACCATTACTTTCACTTTCCATGGCTAACTGTATCCACGGGTGCCCTCCATACCAACACTTTCCAAGGAATTTATTATTTAACAACATAAAGTAAATTCATTTTTCATTTCGGGCTGGGCATCCCTAATACCATTGTCGTACTCTCGTGCAATGACAAGTGAATGAACACTCATCGTGAGAATAACACATCTAGCATGGAAAATATTGGCCACCCCTCACCGCCTCGCGAGCGGTAGAGCACACAAAAGAGAAATTTATTTTGAAAATTAGAGATGGCACATGCAAATTTGCTTAGAACGGCATGGAAATACTGCATATAGGTAGATATAGTGGACTCATATGGCAAAACTTGTTTAAAGGGTTTTGGATGCACAAGTAGTGATCATACTTAGTGCAAAACGAAGGCTAGCAAAAAGATTGAGAAGCGACCAACCAAGAAACAAAAAATCTCATACCCAAGCATTAAGCATAAGTAACACCGAATAATGCACCACAAGTAGGATATAAATTTCATTGCATAACTATTGACTTTCGTGCTTGCATAGGGAATCACAAACCTTAACACCAATATTATTACTAAAGCACAATTACTCATCAACATGACTCACATATCATATCGTCATATCTCAAAACCATTACTAAGAATCAAGTTTCTTTTGTCCAATGATCTCCATGAAAGTTTTTATTATATCCTTCTTGTATAACTATCACTTTGGGACTACTTTTATATGTTGCTTTTGATAAGCTCAAACAAATATAAGTGAAGAACATGAGCATAATATTTCTTTCTCTCAAAATAATCTAAGTGAAGCAAGAGAGAATTTCTATTTTTTTACTAACTCCCAAATAAATCTAAGTGAAGCATGAGAGAATTTCTTCAAAAATAACAAGCACACCGTGCTCAAAAAGATATAAGTGAAGCACTAGAGCAATTCCAAGGCTCTAAAAATTTAAGTGAAGCATATGAGCAAGCATAGCATAATTTTTGGCTCTCTCAAAAATGTGTGTCCAGCAAGGATTCAAGACTTAAAACACAAAGCAAAACAAGCAAAGACTCATATCATACAAGACGCTCGAATCAAAACTCATAATATGTGACGAATAAAAATATAGTTTCAAGTAAAATACCGATGGTTGTTAGAAGAAAGAGGGGATGCCACTCGGGGGCATCCCCAAGCTTAGTTGCTTGCTACTTTTTTGAATATTATCTTGGGGTGCCTCGGGCATCCCCAAGCTTAGCCTTTTGCTAATCCATATTCCTTCATCCATCCTAAGATCACCAAAAACTTGAAAACTTCAATCACACAAAACTCAAATAAAGCTTCGTGTGATCCGTTAGTATAAGAAAGCAAACCACTACTATAAGTCTGTTGCAAACCTATTCATATTTTATTTTTGAATTATATATAATGTATTCCAACTTTTCTATGACAAAAACTCATCAAAGAAAACCATAGAATCATCAAAACAAGCACACAACACAAAGAAAACAGAATCTGTCAAAAACAGAACAATCTGTAGCAATCTGACTACTTCGAATACTTCTGTAACTCCAAAAATTCTGAAAAATTAGGCGACGTGAATAATTTGTTTATTAATCTTCTGCAAAAAGAATCAACTCAAAAGCACTCTTCTGTTAAAAATTAAAAATAATTTTGTGAGCGCAAAAGTTTCTATTTTTCAGCAAGATCAAATCAACTCTCACCCAAATCATCCCAAAGGCCTTGCTTGGCACAAACACTAATTTAAACCACAAAAACACATCTAATCAGAGGCATAATTGTGTATTTTATTTAAAACCTCAAGAAAACCAAAAAGCAAAAAGATACAAGTTGGGTTGCCTCCCAATGAGCGCTATCGTTTTACGCCCCTAGCTAGGCATAACGCGTAGGATCTATGTTTTGTCATCCTTATCCTCCAATTCTTTGGAGCTGTTTGTGTCGGGAGGTTTTGTAAATAAAACATAAAACACATTATCCATGGAAACCTTAGCACTATCAAGCTGCTTTTTATCATAACCCTTTGATTTCCGGCAGTGATCCAAGAATAGTGTTGATTAACATCATTAAAAACTTGTTGGATAATATCTAAAACGGGGACTTGCCTTTTAAGATTCTCATCAAAGATTTGGTTATCTCCAAGCAAATGTCTCAAAGCATAATCACTATTAAAAATAATTTCATCAATCACGGGTTTTTCATGATTCATGCCATAAAAATCAAAGATTTCCTTAGCTTCCCGTATTATGTAGTCAAATTCATTCATCAGAACAAGAGTGGCTAACTTTTTAGCTTTAGGATTCTTTATAACGGGCAACTCATAGAACAATCTTTGCAAGGTAGGATGAGCACGGATAAATCTTGTTTCAAGTTTTAGAACAAGTGCCGAAATAGCTTCCGCATAAGATTTAGTCCTTTTAAGCTTCATCAAGACTTAGTTTTCTGACACAATTGAAAAATTCTTGGATATGTTCTTTTCCCATAAAATTCCCTTGCCCCAAGGCAAAAGTTTTGGCATCCAGATTACCCGTACGCTCCATTTTAGGAGTTAGGCCATCATCTGTTTCTGCCATACCGAAATCACTCATGGTAACTTCACAACAAGATTGCACTCAAAAACAGATCTGACGAGAAAACGGCGAACGAAAAAGAGGGCGAATAAAAAGGAATTTTTTTGTGAAGTGGGGGAGAGGAAAATGAGAGGCAAATGGAAAATAATGTAAATTGCGAGGAGATGAGATTTGTGATTAGGAACCTGGTTGATGGTGAAGATCCTCCCCGACAACGGTGCTAGAAATTCCTTTTGATGTCTGCTAGAACTACGATGGTATTTCCCCAAAGAGGAGGGGATGATGCAGTATAGCGACGGTAGGCATTTCCCTCAGTGATGAGATCAAGGTTATCGAACCAGTAGGAGAACATCCTAAGACCACGTAAACAACACCTGCACACAAATAACAAATACTCGCAACCCGTTGTGTTAAAGGGGTTGTCAATCCCTTTCGGGTACGGTGCCTCAAGTAGGCAAGACAACATGAGATAGTTGTGGTAGGTAGGATAAATAGATCGCGAATAAAATAAATTGCAGCAAGGTATTTTTTTTTATTTTCGGTTTAATAGATCTGAAAATAAAAGCCAAGGAAAATAGATCGCAAAGGTAAATATGATGAAAAGAGACTGGGGGGCCGTAGGTTTCACTAGTGGCTTCTCTCTAGAAAAATAGCAAACGGTGGAAAAACAATTACTGTTGGGCAATTGATAGAACTTCAAATAATCATGACGATATCAATACAATGATCATTATATAGGCATCACTTCCAAGATTAGTAGACCGACTCCTACCTGCATCTACTACTATTACTCCACACATCGACCTCTATCCAGCATGCATCTAGTGTATTAAGTTCATGGAGAAACGGAGTACTGCAATAAGAACGATGACATGATGTAGAGAAGATCTATTTATGTAGAAATATACCCCATCTTGTTATCCTTAATAATAACGATACATACGTGTCGTTTCCCTTTCTGTCACTAGGATCAAGCACTGTAAGATCGAACCCATCACAAAGCACCTCTTCCCATTGCAATATAAATAGATCAAGTTGGCCAAACAAAACCCAAATATCAAAGAAGAAATATGAGGCTATAATCAATCATGCATATAAGAGATCAAAGAAGACTCACATAACTTTCATGGATAAAAACATAGATCTGATCATAAACTCAAAGTTCATCGGATCCCAACAAACACATCGCAAAAAGACTTACATCATATGGATCTCCAAGAGACCATTGTATTGATAATCAAGAGAGAGAGAGAGCGGAAGCCATCTAGCTACTAACTACAGACCCGTAGATCTACAAAGAACTACTCACACATCATCGGAGAGGCACCAATGGACATGATGAACCCATCTGAGATGATGTCTAGATTGGATCTGCTGTTTCTGGACTCTGCGGCGGATGGAATTGATTTTCATCGACTCTCCTAGGGTTTCTAGAATATTGGGGTATTTATAGAGCTAATAAGTGGTGCGGGAGGCCAACGAGGAGGGCACAACCCACCGGGGCACGCCTGGCTCCCCAGGCGCGTCCTGGTGGGTTGTGCTCCCCTCAGGTGCGTTCCTAGACCATTGGATGTCCTATGGCCCCAAAAAAGTCCACAAAAAGTTTCGGTGTGTTTGGACTCCGTTTGGTATTGATTTCGTGCGATGTAAAAAACATGCAGAAAACATCAATTGGCACTGGGCACTATGTCAATAGGTTAGTACCAAAAATGATATAAAATGACTATAAAATGATTGTAAAACATCCAAAAATGATAATATAACAACATGGAACAATAAAAATTATAGATACGTTGGAGATGTATCAGATGACCATGACGCTACGATGGATATCAAGGTGTCGAGCCGGTGACGATGGAGATCATGAAGATGCTTTGGAGATGGAGATCAAAAGCACAGGATGATGATGGCCATTTCATGTCACATATTTTGATTGCATGTGATGTTTATCTTTTATGCATCTTATTGTGCTTAGTACGGCGGTAGCATTATAAGATGATCCCTTAACTAAATTTCAAGGTATAAGTGTTCTCCCTGAGTATGCACTATTGCGATAGTTCTTTGTGTTGAGACACCACATGATGATTGGGTGTGATAGGCTCTACGTTCACATACAACGGATGCAAGATAGTTTTTCACATGCGGAATACCAGGTTAAACTTGACAAGCCTAGCATGTACAGACATGGCCTCGGAACACTGGAGACCGAAAGGTCGAACGTGAATCGTATAGTAGATATGATCAACATAGAGATGTTCACCATTGATGACTACTCCATCTCACATGATGATCGGACATGGTTTAGTTGATTTGAATCACGTATCATTTAGATGACTTGAGGGATGTCTATCTAAGTGGGAGTTCTTAAGTAATTTGATTAATTAAACTTAATTTATCATGAACTTAGTCCTGATAGTATTTGCAAATTATGTTGTAGATCAATAGCTCGCATTGTAGCTCCCCTACATTTTTTGATATGTTCCTATAGAAACTAAGTTGAAAGATGATAGTAGCAATGATGCGGACTAGGTCCATGATCTGAGGATTATCCTCATTGCTTGACTGAAGAATTATGTCCTTGATGCACCGCTAGGTGACAAACCTATTGTAGGAGCAGATGTAGATGTTATGGAAGTTTGGCAAGCTCCATATGATGACTAAACAGTTTAGTGCGCCATGCTTTACGGCTTAAAACCGGGACTTCAAAAACATTTTGAACACCACAGAGCATATGAGATGTTCCAAGAGCTGAAATCAGTATTTCAGACTATGCCCGTGTCAAGAGGTATGAGACCTATGACAAGTACTTTGCCTACAAGATGGAGGAGAATAGCCCAGCCAGTGAGCATGTGCTCAGATTGTCTGGGTACTACAATCGCTTGAATCAAGTGGGAGTTAATCTTCCAGATAAGATAGTGATTGGCAGAGTTCTCTAGTCACTATCACCAAGTTAATAGAACTTCGTGATGAACTATAACATACAAGGGATGCCGAAAATGATTCCCGGGCTCTTCGCGATGCTGAAATTGGCGAAGGTAGAAATCAAGAAAGAACATAAAGTGTTGATGGTTAACAAGACCACTAGTTTCAAGACAAAGGGCAAGGGAAAGAAAGAGAACTTCATGAAGAATGACAAGCAAGTTGTCACTCCTAGGAAGAAGCCCAAAGCTAGACCCAAGCCTGAAACTGAGTGCTTCTACTGTAAAAGGAATGGTCACTGGAAGCGGAACTGCCCCAGATACTTGGCGGATAAGAAGGATGGCAAACTGAATATAGGTATATTTGATATACATGTTATTGATGTGTATTTTACTAGTGTTCGTAGTAACCCCTAGGTATTTCATACCGGTTCAGTTGCTAAGATTAGTAACTCAAAACAGGAGTTGCAGAGACTGTTAAAAGCAAGGTGACGGCGTGTGTTGGAAATGATTCCAAGGTTGATATCATCACCATCACACACTCCCTCTACCTTCGGGATTAGTGTTGAACCTAAATAAATGTTACTTGGTGTTTGCGTTGAGCATGAATATTATTAGATCATATTTATTGCAATACATTTATTCATTTAAGTTAGAGAATAATTGTTGTTCTGTTTACATGAATAAAAACTTCTATGGTCATACACCCAATGTGAATGGTTTATTGAATCTCGATCATAGTGATACAAATATTCATAATATTGATGCCAAAAGATGCAAAGTTGATAATGATAGTGCAACATACTTGTGGCACTACCATTTAGGTCATATTGCTGTAAAACGCATGAAGAAACTCCATACAGATGGATTTTTGGAATCACTTGATTATGAATCATTTGATACTTGCAAACCATGCCTCATGGGAAAGATGACTAAAACTCCGTTCTCCGGAACAATGGAGCGAGCCAATGACTTATTGGAAATAATACATACCGATGTATGCGGTCCAATGAGTGTTGAGGCACGCGGCGGGTATTGTTATTTTTTGACCTTCACAGATGATTTGAGCAGATATGGGTATATCTACTTAATGAAACACAAGTCTGAAACATTTGAAAGGTTTAAAGAATTTCAGAGTGAAGTGGAGAATCATCGTAACAAGAAAATAAAGTTTCTATGATCTGATCGCAGAGGCGAATATTTGAGTTACGAGTTTGGCCTTCATTTAAAACAATGTGCAATAGTTTCATAACTCACGCCACCTGGAACACCACAGCGTAATGGTGTGTCCGAATGTTGTAACCATACTTTATTAGATATGGTGTGATCTATGAGGTCTCTTACCAATTTACCACTATAGTTTTGGGGTTATGCATTAGAGACAACTGCATTCACATTAAATAGGGCACCATCAAAATCCATTGAGACGACACCCGTATGAACTTTGGTTTGGCAACAAACCTAAGCTGTCGTTTCTTAAAGTTTGGGGATGCGATGCTTATGTCAAAAGGCAAGCTTGAACCCAAATCGGAGAAATACGTCTTCATAGGATACCCAAAGGAAACTGTTGGGTACACCTTCTATCACAAATTTGAAGGCAAGATCATTGCTAAGAATGGATCCTTTCTAGAGAAGGAGTTTCTCTCGAAAGAAGTGAATGGGAGGAAAGTAGAACTTGATGAGGTAATTGTACCTTCTCTCGAATTGGAAAGTAGCTCATCACAGAAAACCGTTCCCGTGATACCTACACCAACTAGAGAGGAAGCTAATGATGATGATCATGAAACTTCAGATCAAGTTACTACTGAACCTCATAGTTCAATCAAAGCATGTTCCGCACCAGAGTGGTGCGGTAATTCTGTTCTGGAAGTCATGTTACTAGACCATGACGAACCTACGAACAATGAAGAAGCTCTGATGAGCTCAGATTCCGATAAATGGCTTGAGGCCATGAAATCTGAGAGAGGATGCATATATAAGAACAAAGTGTGGACTTTGGTGGACTTGCCCGATGATCGACAAGCTATTAAGAATAAATGGATATTCAAGAGGAAGACGGGCGCTGATGGTAGTGTTACTTCTACAAATCTCCAATTGTCGCAAAAGGTTTTCTACAAGTTCAAGGTGTTGACTATGATGAGATTTTCTCACTCGTATCGATGCTTAAGTCTGTCCGAATCATGTTAGTAGTTGCCGCATTTTATGAAATCTGGCAAATGGATATCAAAACTGCATTCCTTAATGGATTTATTAAAGAAGAGTTGTATATGATGCAACCAGAAGGTTTTGTCAATCCTAAAGGTGCTAACAAAATGTGCAAGCTCTAGCGATCCATTTATGGACTGGTGCAAGCATCTCGGAGTAGGAATATACGCTTTGATGAGCTGATCAAAGCATATAGTTTTATACAAACTTATGGTGAATCATGTATTTACAAGAAAGTGAGTGGGAGCACTACAGCCTTTCTGATAATTATATGTGAATGACATATTGTTGATCGGAAATGATGTAGAATTTTCTGGAAATCATAAAGGGGTGTTTGAAAGGAGTTTTTCAAAGAAAGACCTCGGTGAAGCTACTTACATATTGGGCATCAAGATCTATAGAGATAGATCAAGACGCTTGATAAGACTTTTGATGAGTACATACCTTGATAAGATTTTGAAGGAGTTCAAAATGGATGAATCAAAGATGCAGTTCTTGCCTGAGTTGTAAGGTATGAAGTTGAGTAAGACTCAAAACCCGACCACGGTAGAAGATAGAGAGAGAATGAAAGTCATTTCCTATGCATCAGCCATAGGTTCTATAAAGTATGCCATGTTGTATACCAGACCTATTGTGTACCTTGCCATGAGTTTGGCAAGAGGGTATAATAGTGATCCAGAAGTAGATCACTTGACAGCGGTCAAAGTTATCCTTAGGTACCTAAAGAGGACTAAGGAAATGTTTTCTCGGTTATGGAGGTGACAAACAGGTCGTTGTAAAGGGTTATGTTGATGCAAGCTTTGACACTGATTCAGATGACTCTGAGTCTCAATCTGGATACATATTGAAAGTGGGAGCAATTAGCTGGAGTAGCTCCATGCAGAGCATTGTAGACATAGAAATTTGCAAAATACATACAAATCTGAATGTAACAGACCCGTTGACTAAATCTCTCTCACAAGCAAAACATGATCACACCTTAGTACTCTTTGGGTGTTAATCACATAGCAATGTGAACTAGATTATTTACTCTAGTAAACTCTTTGGGTATTGATCACATGGCGATGTGAACTATGGGTGTTAATCATATAAAGATGTGAACTATTGGTGTTAAATCACATGGTGATGTGAACTGGATTATTGACTCTAGTGCAAGTGGGAGACTGAAGGAAATATGCCCTAGAGGCAATAACAAAGTTGTTATTTTATATTTCATTATATCATGATAAATGTTTATTATTCATGCTACAATTGTATTAACTGGAAACTTGATACATGTGTGGATACATAGACAAAACGTTGTGTCCCTAGTAAGCCTCTACTAGACTAGCTCGTTAATCAAAGATGGTTAAGTTTCCTAACCATAGACATGTGTTGTCATTTGATGAACGTGATCACATAATTTGGAGAATGATGCGATGGACAAGACCCATCCGTTAGCTTAGCATATTGATCATTTAGTTTTATTACTATTGCTTTCTTCATGTCAAATACATATTCCTTCGACTATGAGATTATGCAACTCCCAGATACCGGAGGAATGCCTTGTGTGCTATCAGATGTCATAACATAACTGGGGTGATTATAAAGATGCTCTACAGGTATCTCCAAAGGTGTTTGTTGGGTTGCCATAGATCGAGATTAGGATTTTTCACTCTGAGTATCGGAGAGGTATCTCTGGTCCCTCTCGGTAATGCACATCATAAGAAGCCTTGCAAGTAATGTGACCAATGAGTTAGTTGTGGGATGATGTATTACAGAAGGATTAAAGAGACTTGCCGGTAACGAGATTGAACTAGGTATAAAGATATCGACGATTGAATCTCGGGTAAGTAACATACCGATGACAAATGGAATACCGTATGTTGTCATTATGGTTCGACCGATAAAGATCTTCATAGAATATGTAGGAGACAATATGAGCATCCAGGTTCCGCTGTTGGTTATTGACCGGAGAGGTGTCTCGATCATGTCTACATAGTTCTTGAACCCATAGGGTCTGCATGCTTAACATTCGATGATGATTTTGTATTATATGAGTTATGTGATTTGGTAACTGAATGTTGTTCGAAGTCCCGGATGAGATCACGGACACGACAAGGAGTCTCAAAATGGTCAAGAGGTAAAGATTGATATATAGGACAATAGTATTCGGACACCAGAAGTGTTGCGGAGGGTAGCGGGTACATTTCGGGTCACCGGAAGGGGTTTCGGGCACCCCCGGCAAAAGATATGGGCCTAATGGGCCAAGAGGGGAAACGCAACAGCCAGCAGGGGCTGCTGCGCCCCCCATATGGGCCGAACCATAGGAGAAAGGAAAGAGTGGAAGAGAGAAGGAAGGGGAGGGATTCGGCCTCCCCCTTCCTTCCCTCCTCCTCCTCCTTCCTTCCCCCTCCGGAACTTATGGAAGGGGGAGGCCAAATTGGGGAGGCGCCCAAGTAGGATTCCTCCTACTTGGGGCCCCGAGGGAGTCCTGTATTAGGGGGTCCTTGGGTGTCCGGTCTATTTGATATGGGCCGGACTGATGGGCCGTGAAAATACAAGCAGAAGACTTTCCCCCAGTGTCCGGGTAGGACTCCCATATGCGTGGATGGCAAGATTAGTGTTCGGGTATATTATTTCCTTCCTCTACCAACCGACTCTGTACAACCCTAGGCCCCTCCGATGTGTATATAAACCGAAGGGTTTAGTCCATAGAGGCTATCAGAATTCCCATAGGCTAGACAACTAGGGTTTAGCCATTACGATCTTGAGGTAGATCAACTCTTGTAACCCCTATACTCATTAATATAATCAAGTAGGATGTAGGGTTTTACCTCCTTTAAGAGGGCCCGAACCTGGGTAAACATTGTGTCACCATCGTCCCTTGTTACCATTGATCCTCAGATGCACAGTTCGGGACCCCCTACCCGAGATCTGCCGGTTTTGACACCGACATTGGTGTTTTCATTGAGAGTTCCACTGTGTCGTCGACAGAAGGATTGATGGCTCGACTTGTAGTGAGCAACGATGCTGTTTCCTGGAAGACTTTTCTCCCTGGTCAACTCTTTGTGTTTGGCAGCTTTTCTCTGCGTGCCAATTCAACTGGTCACCTTGAGCAGATCGACAACTACGCCCCTGGTCATCAGATCAGGTTTGGAAGCTTGAACTACATTGCTGATATCCAGGGAGACTTGATCTTCGTAGGGTTTTCGGCCTCAGCCGCCACTCCTCATCTACATGGAGGAATCCCGTCGGACCCACCATCAGATTTCGCTCAAGGATCGACCCTTGTACCTGCCCTGGCCTTAGCTCCAGAGCGGACCAATCTGTCCGAAGATGGGAGGATAAGCCCCGTCGGACCCTCTCCCATTACTGAGCTTCCTGTCGAGGACCCAGAGGTGACCATGTCGTCAGCAAGCCCGAAGTCAAATAGGACTATCCCTGTCATCGGGAAACCGAACACATCTCTAGATGTCAACTCCGAACTCTCAAGGTCTGCATCGACTGAGGTCGGTCAAGCCGTGATTACCGGATCCAGCTCCACAGGTCCTCAGTCATCTATCCAGCTTTCGCTCCTAAACAAGGCATTGGACCTAATGCGATCTCTCGCCATCACAGAAGTATTACTTCCGAACTACGCCTAGCATGAACTGGGGGTTGAGAGCGGGGAATTTTGCGTCCCACCCACCCACTTAATAGCCACTATCGAGGACTTAACCGACATACTATACTACGGCTCCGAAGACATCGACGGTATGGACGATGATGCCGGAGCCGAACTGGGCCAAAACCCGCCTATCACTGGGCGTTGGACGACCACTTCTACCTACGACATATACATGGTGGATACGCCCGAGAAGAAGGACGATGATGGCACTCAAGGTCCGATTGAGGACAAGCCCATCGATGCGCCACCAAAGCACCAACATCAGTGGTGCCGCTCACGATCACGCCGGGAAAAGGAAAGAAATGCCGGCACCGGAGACAATGATACCCCAGACAATGCCGAAGACTCCGACCACCCCGTCGAGCCTGCGTTCGAGTAGGATGAGAGGGAAGAGGGACAAGTCAAGCTCGACGAACTCGTCGATAATGAGGATTCAGAGGATAGTAATTATCTACCGGCCTCCGAGGAGGATGTTAGCCTTGGTAACAAAGATTTCATCGTGCCAGAGGAACCTCTCGAACAAGAACGCTTCAAGGAATAGCTCATCGCCATCGCGAGGAGCCTGAAAAAGAAAAAACAACAACTTCAAGCTGAACAGGATACGCTCAACGACAAATGGACCAAGGTCCTGGCTGCTGAAGAATACGACCTCGAGCCCCAACAAAGAGCTACCCAAAACACAGGCTGTTACCACAATTTGACAACGAGGCCCTTGAGCCAGTACCGTCAAGATACAATCACACTGATCAACTGGACCGACTACCACGTGGACGGGACAAAGCGGCTACCTATGCCGAACACCAGCCCGCGCCACCTCGCCATAGAGGCAAAGAGGTAGCGGCTCTGGGCTGCACCAATGACTTATGTCAGGACCTGGAAAATAGAGCTGGCCAGAACAGATCAATCTACGGATCAAGGGGACGTGCTCCAACACGAGACGACGGCCATCAAGCCTGGCGTGACAAGCATAACCAAGTTCGGGCTGAGAACCGAACACGGATGTCATCCGAACTCCGTCGTGATATTACCCGATATAGAGGCGCCGCAAACCCCATGTGCTTTACTGGTGAGGTAATGCAGTACCAGTTTCCGGAAAGGTTTAAACCCGTAAACATCGAGGCATATGATGGAACGACAGATCCCACTATATGGATTGAAGATTTTCTTCTCCACATTCACATGGCTTGCGGTGATGATCTCCATGCCATCAAATACCTCCCCCTAAAGTTAAAAGGATCAACACGACACTAGTTGAATATCCTCCCAGAGAACTCCATTGGCAGTTGGGAGGACTTGGAGGATGCTTTTCAAGACAACTTCCAAGGTACTTATGTCCGGCCACCGAACGCTGATGACCTTAGTCACATAGTCTAGCAACCCGGAGAGTCAGCCCGCAAACTCTGGACTCGGTTCCTAATAAAAAAGAATCAAATCATCGACTGCCCGGACACCGAAGCCTTAGCGGCCTTTAAACACAGCATCCGTGATGAGTGGCTCGCCCGACACCTCGGTCAGGAAAAGCCAAAAACTATGGCACCCCTTACCGCACTTATGACCCGCTTCTGCACGGACGAAGACTATTGGTTGGCTTGTAGAAGCAATAGTACCAGCGATCCTGGCACCTCTGAGGGCAGGGATGGCAATGGAAGGCCACGACGCAGCAAAAAATAAGCGTCGGAACAACAATGAAGAAACTGAGGATACAACAGTCAAAGCCGGATTCAGCGGCTCAAAACCCGGCCAGCAGAAGAAGACGTTCAAAAGAAATAGATATGGTCCATCTAATTTGGACAAAATATCGGATAGGCCCTGCCAGATTCACGGCACCCCTGACAAGCCTGCCAACCACACCAACATAAATTACTGGGTTTTTAAACAGGCCGGTAAGTTAAATACCGAACATAAGGGGAAGGGACCTCCAAGCGAGGATGATGATGAACCCCGCCCTCC
>NC_041389.1:354931389-354939660 GCF_002162155.2 Triticum dicoccoides
CCCGTTGTGAAAACAGTGAACATGATATATGTCATACATATTCCAAAGAGGGAGTTCAAGTTCACACTAAGGGACGTCTACGCCATAGAACCTGTCGCCCCAAAGTTTAACCAATGGTCGTCTTGTTCGATCACTTTTGATCGCAGGGACCACCCAACCAGTATCTGTCACGGCGGTTCGGCGGCCTTGGTACTCGATCCCGTCATCAATGAATACCATCTCACTAGAGTCCTTATGGACGATGGCAGCAGTCTCGACTTGATTTACCAAGACACTGTCCGCAAAATGGGCATTAACCCGTCAAGAATCAAGCCTAGTAACACTACCTTTAAAGGAGTGATACTTGGTGTAGAGGCCTGCTGTCAGTGTACAAAAGTAGGGGTTCTCCTTTTGACCCCTTTACTTGTGCACGGGCAGTCAGAGCCACGCACCGCGGCCACACATAGTAGGGTAAAGGAGGGAAGCTGCAGAGAAGCCGAAGGTTCGAGACAAACAAGGCAACATCAAGGACCAAGGCCACAAAGTGCAGATGGGCGAAGCAGGTTTCCCCGACAAGGCCCTTGCCGGGGGTAGCCTCCGCAGCCCTGGTAAGCCCCTTGCCAGGGCAGCTCGCCCACACCAGTGGAGCGGGCCACCCTCGAGCCACGGTCTCCAATGCCAGCAACCACGTTGGACCAGGGCTCGGGAGGCACCTCCATGGTGGCATGCAGATCTTTGTGAAGACATAAAATGCTCAAGATCAGATGAGGATTGGAAAGCAACAATCCTCACCAAGACCCTTACCGAAGGAATCCACAAGACCCCCGGCAAGATCCTTGCCGGGGACACCAGCACGCCAGGGCAGGGCCCTTGCCGGGCTACCTGGAAAGACCCTTGTCGGGCCACCCGACAAGACCCTTGCCAGAGGCGACAGCAGGGCCACTGCTAGGCCTGCACCAACCAACTCCCCGCCGCCGTTCGCATGCAGCTGCCAGCCCAACCAGCTGGGTAGGCACCTGCGTGGCAACATGCAGCTTCCAGGCCAACTCAGCATGCACCTGCGTGGCGGCATGTAGATCTTCGTGGAGGCTCCACCACCGCACCACCTCAGCTGCTTGCCTGCCTACATGGTACCGCATGCATCGCTAGCCAGGACGCGTGTTGAAGCAAGGAGGAGCAGCGACGGATGGGACGGGCCTCGCTCCCGTCCCCGATAAAGTGAGGGACACCTAAGCCATGCATTAAATGCATCTTTTCCTGTAATACGGGTGATAAGCTCGCAATACTGCAGACCTTTCCACCTCCTGTGTGCCACTGTGGCAGCCCCTTTGCCTATAAAAGGAGGCCCATGGCGTACATGAAAAGGATTTGGCTCCTTCGAAGCACGCAGCACCCGTAGCTAGTTCGAGAGCTCAAGAACACTCAATACACCAGGAAGGACTAGGGCTTTACGCATCCTCGCGGCCCGAACCTGGGTGAACGATCCCCGTGTCAACTACTAATCCTACTCTCCTCACAACCCCGCGCCCCGCAACCGTAGTAGGGATTCTTGTGATCCCATTGGTGTCGTTTCCCACCTACATCTTTGGCGCGCTAGGTAGGGGGCGCTATTGTGAGAATCTGGTCTGGTAGTTGGCCTGGCAGTTCTTCGTCGCCACGACTCCCGCGGAGAAGGCGACCAAGAGAGCAGTGCTGCCTGCAAGCGCAAGGGATGCCAGGGCGGCGACAAAAAAGCTAAGTCATGCTAACCTTTAAAACTCTTCTCCTTAATATGAGGTTATCATCCTCGGAGATTCTGCCTATGTATGGAAAACATGTATGCAGAGGGGCCCTCCCGCGATTGGCAACGCCTTTGCTCTGCTTCGAGTCTGCTCAACAGTTTAGACGGCCGCGTCGAGAGCAGCAGGGTAGCCTTCCACCTTCAGCAACACTCTCGGCTCTGACTCGAGTCAAACTCGACAGATCGAGCAACCGCGTTGAGGGCGGTAAGGTGGTTTGCTCAGCAGCAAGCACACCCGGCAGGCTAATGAGGACCCGTCCTCAAGATGCTGCCCTGGGTTTACGCACTGGCAAGCCTACCCAGTTAGCACAGGGTGGACATACAAAGGAAAATTGAACAGGAAAATAACATGCATAATGTTAAGAGTACTGTAGAGTTATATTACATAAATTGTCACCGCGGTTCTAACTAAAGATAGCAATTGTCTTGGTCATGAACTTGCAGCGGCGGTAAGGAACGGGGTGCCTAGTCCCGGCGCTGGCCCTCCAACCTGTTGATTTTGTTGATGCGGCTGAGGATGGGCTTGATACGCTCATTGAGAGCCGCAATGTCAGCATCCTCCGGCAAGCTCTTCAGCACAACTTCGAAGTCGAGGTCGGCATGCCAGTGCACTATCCTGGCAAGCACCCTGGTCATGACACCCTGGCAAAGCATCCGGGACTCCTCGGCCAGGGAGGCCGTCCGGTCGGAGTGAAGCCGCTCCAGAGCGCCGCCGACCTTCTCAAAGTACAGGGTCAGGTTGGCGTTGGGGCTCAGGCTCGCCTCCGGGGCGTACCTCATGTCCGGCATCCCGATGATGCCCAGCTGCGTGGCGGCCAATTCCGCAACAACGACGAGGCGTTCAAGCCAACGCTTCTCGCCTGCCACATGGTCCTCGAGGTTGGCAGTCTCATTCGTCCACAACTACTTCTCGGTCTCCAGCTCCTTGGTCAGGGTCCCCTCTCGGGCTTTGGCCTCTGACAGCATCTTCTCGAGATCCCCCAACTTCTGCTTGAGGTCTCTGATGGAGTTGTTGGCTTCGGAGAGTTCTCCGGCCTTGCCGATGTACGCGCCCTGCGCCTCCACCAGGGCGCCGTTGAGCGTGTCCTTCTCCGTGGACAACTTCAAAGCTTGCTCCTCCAGCTCCTTCACCTTGCCGGCATGGACCAGAGCCTGGGCATTGAGTGCCTCCTGATGCATCTGCTCCAGCTCTTGGGTCTGTCGCACGACGAGCTTGTCCACCTCTTCATCCTTGCCGCGGAGCATGGCGGCAAGCTTCTTCTCGCGCTCGGCAAGATCCTCCTCCTGGGAGTTCGGTGCGGCCTCACGCTGGGTCCGGACGACCGCGGCTTCATCGGCCAATTTCTTCGTCGTCTCCTGGGCCTTCTCGACGTCGGCCAGCTTCAGGGTGAGCTCTACGCTGCGCTTGGCCAGTTCGCCCCGGGCGGCCTTTAGCTCGCCCAGAGCCTGGCGGAACCAGTCTTGCGCCTTGGCGACGTGCCCCTTGAAGTCCAGCTCTGCCTTCTCCACCACCACCGTCCTGGACTTGGCCTTGTCCAGACGAGCGCGGTGGAGCCCCTGAAGCTTCCGGAAGCTGGCGCCCATGGCTTGGAGAAGCCGCTCCTCCTAGGAGCCGTCACCGCCGATGCCCGACTCGTCAACGACCTCGAGCCCGGCAACGGCAAGCACCTCCTCGTCGAACACCTCCCCCTCGAGGGGAGCCCTGGTGCTCGACTTGCCTAGGAGGTGGACGAAGAGGTCGTCGCTCACCCTCAAGTACCTACCGGAGCCGGAGGCAGCGGAGGAGGAGGGCAGGTCATCAAACACCACCTCCTCGGCAGCGCCCTTGCCGGCTTCCCCGGCAGGCTCCTTGTCGGGCTCCCCGGCAGGCTCCTTGGTGGCATCCTCAGCAGCGCCCTCGGTGCTCTCCTCGGCAGCGATCTTCTCAGCCTGCGCCGCGGCATCCGTGACGACGTCCTTGATGATGGTGTCGATGTCCCCCGAGTCCATCAAGGAGGGGTCTGGATGCCAAGAAGGGGCGGGACGGAGCCAAGATCAAAGCCAGTAAAAAAAGAAAAGAAAGAAAGCAAGCAGAAATAAAGGACGAGAGGCTTACCCGTGCTGGGCCAAGAGGCAGAAGTCCCTTCTCCGCCAAGGTTTGGCGTCCAGGCGAAGCCACCAACACCCGTGCTCTCCTCCTCCACCTCCGTGTGCATGGCCTCGGTGCTTGGTGCCCTTGCCGGGGACGCCCTTTAGGGCGGCATGGTCGATTGGGGTGGCACGATGGGAGAAGCCCTCTGCGGCTCCCCTTGGTGTTGCTCCCCTCCTACATCCGTAGAAGGGTCAGTACCAAAGCCTCATGCCTCACACACATTAACTAAGGATGGGCGATGGACTCATGCTGGGGGCTGGGCTGGGGGCTGCTGTCCGGACTGCTCAACACCACCATTGGCGTGCTAGAGGTGCCTGCCGGGGGCTGGCCACTCGTCAAAATCCTGTCCCTCTTCACCCTCTGGGCCAGCTTCTCCACATCCCTGCAAGATAAGGGTAATTCAGGATGGGCGGCACCATTGGAGGAAAAAAAGAGAGGGCAGGGAGAAAGCAGGACTTACTCTTCCTCCTCCTCCTCCTCCTCCTCCTCCTCTGCTATCTCCCTCTTCCTCTCCGGGCTGAGGGGCCCAAAGTCAAACGCAATCCCCGCGCCGATGTTTGCCGGCGAAGGGGGAGGCGATGGCATCCGGGCGCGCTTGGACGATGAAGAAGTAGATGCTTTCTTCTTCGATGCCACAACCTTCGCCGCTTTCTTCGTTTCCACCACCCTCGTCTGGCGCACAGGCGCCTCCTGGGCTTGCCGCAGCTGTGCGGCCCGGTCAGGGTGGACCGGCTCGCCGGAGGTGGCCCGCCGTAGGACCCGCCTTTTTCCGGCGATGGGGGGATCGACAGTCGCGGTCTTCTCCCCCTCGCCCTCTGCCTCCGATGCCCTATCGGCTGCATCCTCAACAAGGGGAGCCCCGGTGCCGGTGCCGTTGGCCTCCCCAGCGGCCGCTGCCCACCGAGCGAGCTCCTCTTCCTCCGCCTCCACCGCGGCCTTGTCCGCCATGCCGCCGGTGCTGCCAGCCTCCTTGACGAGCTTTGCCTCCTCCGCGGCAAGCCTCGCCTCGTCCACCCTGACGGCGATGTAGTCCAGTTCCGCCGGAGAGGTGGCCTGGATAAGCCGCGGCTCGACGGTGACGTACACCTCATGCAAGGTGTCGAAGAACTCCTGCACCTAGAGCTCGTCTGGCTCAACCCAGTTCGTGTCAAGGCCATGCGCGTTGAAGAGCGGCATCATGGCGTTGATCTCGGACCGGCGAGAGTTGTTGCTCAGCGGGACCACCCCTGCCGGCAACTTGAAAATAGGCTCCTTGACGACCTTGCCGGCCTTCGCGGGAGCCCTGGCAAGCTTGCCAGACCGCTCCACCTCGCCGTCGTCATTAACATCGAGCTGGAAGATCCGTTGGCAGAGATGGGCATGCCGCAGCACCGTTAGGTTGTTGTCGAGGCTGGGGCGGAGCCTCATGATGTGGGCGGCGTTCACGAAAAGCCAGGCCGGCCTCCCCTTGTCATGCAAAGGGAGCAATCCGATGGCGGATGAAGTCCGCCCGATCATCTCAAGGGTGAGCCCGGCCTGGGTTAGCCGAAGAATCCTGGTGGTGGCGATCGTGAGCTTCACGTCATCGACATCGACGTCGCCCCAATCGCTTTCACGGACCGGCGACTCCTGGCGAACCGCGCAGAATGCTGGCAGGTCCTTCTCCTCAATCCAGCACCACCGACCTAGCCATTCTTCCCACCTCTCCTTCGTGGCGCCGTCCGGGTATGCCCCCTTGGCCCTCGAGATCCAGGCGACACAGCCAGAGATGGCGCTCCCTTTTTGGATCCGAGGGGAGAAGTAATGGCGGAAGAGTGCCGTGTTGGGGTGCACCACGGCGAAGCCCTCGTAGAGGTGTGTGAAGAGAGCCATGCACGCCATGACATTTGGAGTGAAATCCAGAAGACGTAAGCCATAGGTGTGCATGATGTCCTTGAAGAAATCAGAAAAGGGTGGACAGAGCTCATAGGATAAGTAGTCGACGAAGAAGGGGTACCGATTTGGGGAGGCCCCGGCACTGCCGGGGACGACGTGCGTGGCCGGATGCCCCGTCTTCTCTCCTCCCATCTTCACCCCCGCAGATCCTTGTACATCTCCTGGAGCTCGAACACATCGACCGTCGAGGGGAAGTAGGCGAACTACGCCCGTCGCGCCACCGGCTCGCTCTTTGGCTGCTCCGTCGCCTCGACGTCTTTAGCCACCCCCTTGCTTTTGGTGGATTTGGGCGCCATGGCGAATGCGAGAAGCAAGAAAGCAGAGGATGGCAGAAGCACAATGGCGATGGAAGCAGAGGGGCTCGAGAAGATGGAAGAAAGGGGGTGGCGGTTCTGAGATTGGAGAAGGCGCAAGGGGGGGGGGGGTAAAGTGAGCAGCGCGTCCGCGGTTATTCCTTTTTACGGAGAAGGCGCAGGCCACCTCCTTTCCCATTAATTGTGATGCGACGCATGCGTGCGAGAACCGTCCCACACACGCCACCCACGTCATGCACGCGCGCATGACCCCCACGTTGCGCGTTCAATGCAGGTTGTGGGGAAGCACAACAGACGGAGCAGTTACCGCGGTAAAATCCGCTCCGCCTGCCCGCGCACCGTTCTGGGCCTGGCCCAACAACGTGGCATGCTTATGTATGGCCCAGGCCCGTGGGCTTCTATCGGTGTACAAAAGTAGGGGTTCTCCTTTTGACCCCTTTACTTGTGCACGGGCAGTCAGAGCCACGCGATGCAGCCACACATAGTAGGGCAAAGGAGGGAAGCCGGAGAGAAGCCGAAGATTCGAGACGAACAAGGCAACATCAAGGACCAAGGCCACAAAGTGCAGATGGGCGAAGCAGGTTTCCCCATCAAGGCCCTTGCCGAGGGCAGCCTCCGCAGCCCCGGCAAGCCCCTTGCTGGGGCAGCTCACCCACACCAGCAAAGCGGGCCACCCTCGAGCCACGGTCTCCAATGCCAGCAACCACGTTGGACCAGGGCTCGGGAGGCACCTCCATGGTGGCATGCAGATCTTTGTGAAGACATAAAATGCTCAAGATCAGATGAGGATTGGAAAGCAACAATCCTCACCAAGATCCTTACCGAAGGAATCCACAAGACCCCTGGCAAGATCCTTGCCGGGGACGCCAGCGCGCCACGGCAGGGCCCTTGCCGGGCTACCCGGTGCTACCTCTTGAGCACTGCGTTGGATTTCCCCGAAGAGGAGAGGATGATGCAGCAAAGTAGCATAAGTATTTCCCTCAGTTTTTGAGAACCAAGGTATCAATCCAGTAGGAGACCACACACAAGTCCCTCGTACCTACACAAAACGATAGCTTCTCGCAACCAACGCGATTAGGGGTTGTCAATCCCTTCAGGTCACTTACGAGGGTGAGATCTGATAGAGATGATAAATAATATTTTTGGTATTTTTGATAGATAGATGCAAAGTGAAAAGTAAAAGGCAAAGTAAAAACAAAGCAAGTAATAAAGCGATAGAGATTGATATGATGAGAATAGACCCCGGGGCCATAGGTTTCACTAGTGGCTTCTCTCAAGAGCATAGATATTCTACGGTGGGTGAACAAATTACTGTTGAGCAATTGACAGAATTGAGCATAGTTATGAGTATATCTAGGTTATGATCATGTATATAGGCATCACGTCCGAGACAAGTAGATCGAAATGATTTTGCATCTACTACTATTACTCCACTCATCGACCGCTATCCAGCATGCATCTAGAGTATTAAGTTAAAAACAGAGTAAGGCCTTAAGCAAGATGACATGATGTAGAGGGATAAATTCATGCAATATGATAAAACCCCATCTTGTTATCCTCGATGGCAACAATACAATACGTGCCTTGCTGCCCCTTCTGTCACTGGGAAAGGACATCGCAAGATTGAACACAAAGCTAAGCACTTCTCCCATTGCAAGAACTACCAATCTAGTTGGCCAAACCAAAAAGGATAATTCGAAGAGACTTGCAAAGATAACTCAATCATACATAAAAGAATTCAGAGAAGATCAAATATTTTCCATAGATAATACTTGATCATAAACCCACAATTCATCAGTCTCAACAAACACACCGCAAAAAGAAGAAGATTACATCGAATAGATCTCCACGAGAGAGGGGGAGAACATTGTATTGAGATCCAAAAAGAGAGAAGAAGCCATCTAGCTACTAGCTATGGACCCGAAGGTCTGAAGTAAAGTACTCACACTTCATCGGAGGGGCTATGGTGTTGATGTAGAAGCCCTCCATGGTGGATGCCCCCTCTGACGGAGCTCCGGAACAGGCCCCAAGATGGGATCTCGTGGATACAGAAGGTTGTGGCGGTGGAATTAGGTTTTTGGCTCCTCATCTGATTGTTTGGGGGTACATAGGTATATATAGGAGGAAGGAGTACGTCAGTGGAGCAACAGGGC
>NC_041389.1:354939940-355010516 GCF_002162155.2 Triticum dicoccoides
GGGCGCCCTCCACCCTCGTGACCGCCTCTGGCACTTCTTGGAGTAGGGTCCAAGTCTCCTGGATCATGTTCAGTGAGAAAATCACATTCCCGAAGGTTTCATTCCGTTTGGACTCCGTTTGATATTCCATTTCTTCGAAACACTGAGATAGGCAAAAAAACAGCAATTCTGGGCTGGGCCTCCGGTTAATAGGTTAGTCCCAAAAATAATATAGAAGTGGAAAATAAAGCCCAATATGGTCCAAAACAATAGATAAAGTAGCATGGAGCAATCATAAATTATAGATACGTTGGAGACGTATCAGGCATCCCCAAGCTTAATTCTTACTCGTCCTTGAGTAGGTAAATGATAAAAAGGAATTTTTGATGCGGAGTGATACTTTGGCATAATTTCAATGTAAATCTTCTTAATTGTGATATGAATATTCAGATCCGAAAGATTCAAGACAAAAGTTCATATTGACATAAAAAATAATAATACTTCAAGCATACTAATCAAAGCAATCATGTCTTCTCAAAATAACATGGCCAAAGAAAGTTATCCCTACAAAATCATATAGTCTGGCTATTCTCCATCTTCCCCACACAAAATATTTAAATCAAGCACAACCCCGATGACAAGCCAAGCAATTGTTTCATACTTTAACATTCTCAAAACTTTTTTGATCTTCACGCAATACATGAGCGTGAGCCATGGATATAGCACTTATAGGTAGAATAGAAGGGTGGTTGTGGAGAAGACAAAAAGAGGGAAGATAGTCTCACATCAACTAGGCATATCAATGGGCTATGGAGATGCCCATCAATAGATATCAATGTGAGTGAGTAGGGATTGCCATGCAACGGATGCACTAGAGCTATAAGTATATGAAAGCTCTACAAAAGAAACTAAGTGGGTGTGCATCCAACTCGCTTGCTCACGAAGAGCTAGGGAATTTTGAGGAAGCCCATCATTGGAATATACAAGCCAAGTTCTATAATGAAAAATTCCCACTAGTATATGAAAGTGACAAAATGAGAGACTCTCTATCATGAAGATCTTGGTGCTACTTTGAAGCACAAGTGTGGTAAAAGGATAGTAGCATTGTCCCTTCTCTCTTTTCTCTCTCTTTTTTTATTTGGGCCTTTTTTATGGCCTCTTTTTTTCATCCGGGGTCTCATCCCGACTTGTGGGGGAATCATAGTCTCCATAATCCTTTCCTCACTTGGGACAATGCTCTAATAATGATGATCATCACACTTTTATTTTTCTTACAACTCAACAATTACAACTCGATACTTAGAACAAAAGTATGACTCTATATGAATGCCTCCAGCGGTGTAGCGGGATATGCAATGAATCATGAGTGACATGTATGAAAGAAATATGAACGGTGGCTTTGCCACAAATACAATGTCAACTACATGATCATGCTAGCAATATGACAATGATGGAGCGTGTCATAATAAACGGAACGGTGGAAAGTTGCATGGCAATATATCTCGGAATGGCTATGGAAATTCCATCATAGGTAGGTATGGTGGCTGTTTTGAGGAAGGTATATGGTGGGTGTATGATACCGGCGAAAAGTGCGCGGTATTAGAGAGGCTAGCAAAGGTGGAAGGATGGGAAAAAGTGCGTATAATCCATGGACTCAACATTAGTCATAAAGAACTCATATACTTATTGCAAAAATCTAGAAATTATCAAAGCAAAGCATTACGCGCATGCTCCTAGGGGGATAGATTGGTAGGAAAAGACCATCGCTCGTCCCCGACCGCCACTCATAAGGAAGACAATCAATAAAGAAATCATGCTCCAAGTTCATCACATAACGGTTCACCATACGTGCATGCTACGGGAATCACAAAATTCAACACAAGTATTCTTTAAATTCACAATTACTCAACTAGCATAACTTTAATATCACCATCTTCATATCTCAAAACAATTATCAAGCATCAAACTTATCTTAGTATTCAACGCACTCAAAAGAAAGTTTCACATATCTTGAATACCAAGTATATTAACATTAAGCAAATTACCATGCTATTAACGACTCTCAAAATAATCTAAGTGAAGCATGAGAGATCAATAGTTTCTTTAAAACAAATCCACCACCGTGCTCTAAAAGATCTAAGTGAAGCACTAGAGCAAAAATTATCACGCTCAAAAGATATAAGTGAAGCACTATGAGCAAAACTACCAAGCTCAAAAGATATAAGTGAAGCACTATGAGCAAAACTATCAAGCTCAAAAGATATAAATGAAGCACTATGAGCAAAACTATCAAGCTCAAAAGATATAAGTGAAGCACTATGAGCAAAACTATCAAGCTCAAAAGATATAAGTGAAGCACATAGAGTATTCTAACAAATTCCGATTCATGTATGGCTCTCTAAAAAGGTGTGTACAGCAAGGATGATTGTGGTAGACTAACAAGCAAAGACGCAAATGATACAAGATGCTCCAAGCAAAACACATATCATGTGGTGAATAAAAATATAGCTCCAAGTAAATTACCGATGGAAGTGGACGAAAGAGGGGATGCCTTCCGGGGCATCCCCAAGCTTTGACTTTTTGGTGTCCTTGGATTATCTTGGGGGTGCCATGGGCATCCCAAAGCTTAGGCTCTTGCCACTCCTTGTTCCATAATCCATCAAAAGAATTCACCCAAAACTTGAAAACTTCACAACACAAAACTCAACAGAAATCTCGTGAGCTCCGTTAGAGAAAGAAAACAAAAGACTACTTCAAGGTACTGTAATGAACTCATTCTTTATTTATATTGGTGTTAAGCCTACTGTATTCCAACTTCTCTATGGATTATAAACTATTTTATTAGCCATAGATTCATCAAAATAAGCAAACAACACACGCAAAACAGAATCTGTCAAAAACAGAACAGTCTGTAGCAATCTGTAACTAACGCAAACTTCTGGAACTCTAAATATTCTACCAAAATAGGAAGCCCTGGAATTTTTTTTATTGATCAGCAGCAAAAAGAATCAACGCAAAATCACGTTCCTGTGATTTAACAAATTATATTCGTGCACGCAAAGTTTCTGTTTTTCAGCAGAATCAAATGAACTATCATCGTTGGTTATCCTATAGGTTCTACTTGGCACAAACACTAATTAAAACATACAACCACATCCAAACAGAAGCTAGATGGATTATTTATTCCTAAACAGAAGCAAAAACAAAAAACACAAAATAAAATTGGGTTGCCTCCCAACAAGCGCTATCGTTTAACGCCCCTAGCTAGGCATAAAAGCAAGGATAGATCTAGGTATTGCCATCTTTGGTAGGCAATTCTTCAATGAGGTATCTACCTCTTTTAGAATTTTCTTTATTTCTAATAATTGTCAAATTTTCAGGCAAAAGATCGAAAAATTCATTTATAGCAAAAGGTTCCTTAATGATGGTAAAAAGATTGGGATGAACACTTATAGATTTAAGATCCGCAGTTTTCTTACTAGATGATTCACCCTTATTCTTAGGCACATAAATAAGCTTAGTATTTTTATTAGACGGACTTGGAGTGTTTTGAACGGAAGAAAAAGCGGTTCCCAAGTTGGTAATGATACCCTCAAGTTCATCAATTCTTGTGAATCTAGATTAATTTTCTCATTGACTGTGGGTTCTTTTTCTTTAATATTCTTCAAAGTAATTCCTACCTTAGATCCATATTGGGTAATTTGATTGTGGATCTTTTTATCAAGATTTTCAATTGATTCAATGTAGCAGCTTTATTCTCAATAGTTTCAAGTCTTTGCATAACATGCTCCAAAGTTAACGTAGTTCCATTAATCAAAAGAGGTGGTGAGCCAAATAAATCTATTAAAGCATTATAAGAATCAAAAGTATGTCTAGCCAAGAAATTCCCTCCAGTAATGGTATCAAGGATATATCTATACCAAGGATTAGCGCCTACGTAAAAATTACGAAGAAGAATAAAAGTAGATTGCTTCCTCGTAGATCAATTTTGAGCATTGCAAATTCTATACCAAGCGTCTTTTAGATTTTCTCCCTCCCTTTGTTTAAAATTTAGAACTTCATTCTCGGGAGATAACGGAGAAGATATGAGATTAGCCATAACGACAGGCAAGCAACTAACACACGAGCAAACAAAAAGGCAACGGGAAAAAGGCAAACAGGAAAGAGAGGGCGAATAAAACGGCAAGGGTGAAGTGGGGGAGAGGAAAATGAGAGGAAAATGGCAAATAATGTAATGCGAGAGATAGGGATTGTGATGGGTACTTGGTTTTGTTGACTTTCTTGCGTGAGCCTCCCCGGCAACAGCGCCATAAATTCTTCTTGCTACCTCTTGAGCACTGCGTTGGATTTCCCGAAGAGGAGAGGATGATGCAGCAAAGTAGCGTAAGTATTTCCCTCAGTTTTTGAGAACCAAGGTATCAATCCAGTAGGAGACCACGCACAAGTCCCTCATACCTACACAAAACGATAGCTACTCGCAACCAACGCGATTAGGGGTTGTCAATCCCTTCACGGTCACTTACGAGGGTGAGATCTGATAGAGATGATAAATAATATTTTTGGTATTTTTGATAGATAGATGCAAAGTGAAAAGTAAAAGGCAAAGTAAAAACAAAGCATGTAATAAAGCGATAGAGAATGATATGATGAGAATAGACCCGGGGGCCATAGGTTTCACTAGTGGCTTCTCTCAAGAGCATAGATATTCTACGGTGGGTGAACAAATTACTGTTGAGCAATTGACAGAATTGAGCATAGTTATGAGTATATCTAGGTTATGATCATGTATATAGGCATCACAGTGACACCCGAAAAATTTAACCATATTTTGTTTATTAAATTTTTTGCCAGGAACTTAATTTTTCATTTTTTTTGGATTTGTTTTTGATCTCAGAACCTCTCTTTTCTTCTAAGTCATGGAGTTTTCACCCCAAGTGAAAACTTTCCAATTATTGTTGGACTCACATGTTCTCTCAATAAAACATTTCTTTTATCAGTGGGATTATTTTATATAATTATTTTTCCCCGAGCCTTATTTCTCTAAAATGGGTTTTATAAGTTTCAGGGTCCCACTTGCACTGCAACCTTTTGATAAATTCATTTAAAAATCCCACCAAAATTTGGGGATGATATATGATGTCCCTAAATCACTTCTACGAAAAAATACCCTTTGGTCATTTGGAGATTTTGAGCTTTACCCCTAGTTTTCAAATCTGGTCCAACTTCACTTTTTCACTACAACCTATTTAAATATTTCTGTAAAACTTCCACCAAAATTAGGGGAGGTCAGTAGGAGTATATTATTCATCTTGGTGCAAAAACCCACTGATGTTCTATGAAAGATTTGAGTATATCATCCTCATCTTGAATCTGGTTCAACTTGGTGATTTGTACTGCAACCATACATTAACTTACCCTTTTTCCCATGATTCTTTTTTCTGCTTGTAGTACACCCTACCAAACCCTTAAGTCCAGGAGAGTGAACCCATTGGAGTATGTTTGGTCCATGCAATGATGCCATTTACCTTTTGACCAGAACTGAAGATTTGCAAAACTTGCACTAGCAAGTTTCTGGTTTTGCCCAAATGACCTTGCCACCATGACCTACATCTAAAGAGAC
The DNA here is from genome assembly GCF_002162155.2 of Triticum dicoccoides. Lineage (NCBI taxonomy): Eukaryota > Viridiplantae > Streptophyta > Magnoliopsida > Poales > Poaceae > Triticum > Triticum dicoccoides. The sequence continues at coordinate 354,945,540 of NC_041389.1, forward strand.
ACTAGTCTGGAGAGTTTGGCCACCCCAAGAAATGCCTAGGTGCATGTGGCATTCTGTCAAGCACCTTGTGTGCATGGTCAGATTTGACATAAGTTTTAGTTTGCACACTGGACCTGCTTGCTTTGCCTAACCACCATGTCCACTAAGCCTCTAGACTACCCTAACCTAATCCTGTTAAACCCCAGCTCCACCCTAGCCTCCTGGCAAGCCCTGGCATTTCCCCGAGCACCTGGTGGGCATGCTCTGGGCGCGGCCAGAGCGCGTGTTTTGCACGTGCGTGCGCCCGAGCCGCCGCGTCCCACTGCCGCCTCCCCGTGCCTGTTCTGGTCCCCTCCTGCTTCCAGCCGACGCACCCGACCCCTCCCTCACCGCAGAGCCGCCCCTGGCGCCCTACAGCGTTGCCGTCAGGTCGGCCACGACGGCTAGCGGCCGGCCACAGTGGGCTCCTGCCCCGGACGGCGCCGCCCGAGCCACCCCAGCGTGCCAGCTGCCCTCTGGAATAGCGATCCCATCCGCAAGCCCGTCCTCTAGCTTGCGTCGCCGCCACGTCGCCCTGCAGCATAGAATGGCGGTTCGCCGTCGTTCTTATCTCCGGCCGCCACGGGACCGACCTCAACCGCCTATAAAAGGAGGTCCAAGCCCACCCGGACACCCAGGCAACCTCGTGCCGTTCCCCCAGGGCCCCTACAGCCAGCAGACGACGACGGGAGGCCGTCTTCCTCGCCTCCGGCCGGTTCGGCCGCCGCCACTCTCCGGTCCATCCAGTCGCAACCCGAGCCCCTCCCGTCCATCTAGCACCACCATTCTCTTCCCCTCGACCTTGCGGAGCTGCCCAGACCCTCAGCCTCGACGGGGAGCCACCATAGCGCGGACCACCAAATCCACCCGTAGCTGCCGTCCGCCGCGGAGCTCACCGCCGGCGACTCCCTTCGTCCCCACCTACCTAACGACCACTGGGAGGACCGCCCCGGACTGGCGGATCCATCCCTGCCCTCGGGAGCCCGCGAGGAGCCGCCAATCGCCGGCGACGATCACCGGAGCCCCGCCTTCGCGCGGCCAGAGGAGGAAGGAGGCGGGGGACGACTAGTCAAACCTGACCAGTGGGCCCTTGGACCCACTGTCAGCGACCCCGAGTTGATTCTTTTTCCTACCTCTCTCAAATATTGTCTAGTTTATTTTTAGATTTATTTGAAAAAATTTCAGACCACTTTTTTTGTACTGTTTTGAAACTATGTTTTAATTCAATATTTTCAAAAATAGGATTTTTGGAGAAGAAGAAAAACTTTCAAAAGTTTTAGGATGCACCCTGCCTCTACACAACTTGAAGGCAAGCATTCTGAACTCGGGCATAATATTTTTGTGTGTCGTTTGAATACGGTTACAACACTCCTTGTCTCGGAATTTTCGTTATTTTCATGTGACGGTATGAACATACTCATAAGTGCATATTGATGATTCTGTGCTACTGAAATTTGATACGTTGTGATAGTAATCACCCTCGTATGCCTTCCATACATACCAGAAGGAAGCCGGGAAAGTATCTGTCTTGCGTAGACATGAGCTTGTCCCTAGTTCCTCGTCGAGACGAGTGTGTCCGGTATGGCATGATGAGATGTGATGAGGGGTGATTCTGTTCGTTGGATGAAATATATTCGTTATGCTAACCATGCAGGGAATACTTAAACCTCCTGAGTCGACCATAGGTCGAGTCTTGTTCTAGTAACCCCCATACTTGTTTCGTACTACCACTTGTCCCTGCAGCAGGTAGGGTACGGTTCAGTAAGTTGTCAACCCCTTTCTAGCACACACTGTACAAAGAGGCCATGGTGGAAGATACCGACTGCAGCCGGTAGGCAGGCCACCTGGTCCGGGGGCATGGGTGTTTCCGGTTGGGACCGAGAGGGGGGCACCCCTTAGAACGTGCGATATAAATTTGATCCCATGCTACGCGAGGTTGTAGCCTCCCCACTTAGAGTTTTGCTTGACACGTGTCGTGGGTGATTCGAGACACCGGTAAGTTAAGCTGGTGTGTGCGGGTCAGATGCGTTTTCAACTAAAAGACCGTAGACGGAATTAGTCCCGATGGACTAAAGGAATCCGTTACTCGTGGGTAAAGAGTACACCCTCTGCAGAGATTAAATCTGTTCAAATAGCCATGTCCATGGTTAAGGACTCTAGTCTAGGATGGGTCAAGTGTCGGTCTTAGTGTCGGTCTTCGGAGGAGAAACTGCTAAACCAGAACATGGATCATGACTTGTGACTTGTGATGATTATGATGATTATTATTATGGACTAACCGTTTATATTATTGAGCACCCCTGGGACGGTTCTACCTCCTGGATATTCACTGTGATTGTTTTCTTATAAGCCCTTTATGTGGTGTCGCTGAGACGCCCGACTGTGGCATGCTTGTTATTTCTATTATTTATAAGGCCTTTATGTGGTGTCGTTCAGACGCCCGACTATGGCATGCTGTTATTTATTTTATAAGCCCTTTGTGTGGTGTCGCTCAGACGCCCGATTGAGGCATGCTCGTTATTTACTATCCTTTCGAGGCGTCGCTTCAGACACCCGATCGGTGCATCTTATTACTGCTCTGTTATTACATATTCATGTTGCATATAAATAACCTGCTTGCATGCATAAGGGATTTTGTTTTATGACTAACGTTATGATCATAGAATATTTCAGAGCATGATTATCATTTGTTATATTATACCCGTGTTCATAATGTTTGCGAGTACATTCAAAGTACTCACTGGCTTGTCCCTGGCTATTGTCTTGGCCAGATTTCTTGCTTGGAGAGGAGCGTTGCGATGTCAGCCCCAGAACCCACGCAATGGTAACAACCGCCTCGCGAGGATAGGAGTTAACCTGGTCAGTTGTTCCTGTGGGAACTGGAGTCCCATGGCCACTGATGAACCACAAACCGCTTCCGCCATCAACCATTAGAAACCAATTGTTGTACTCATAGGCCAAAATGGTCTTGTACTACATATTATGTATTTGGCTTGGACCTTCTGTATCAAGTTGGTGTCTCATCAGCTAACAGTAATCTTGGGGCTGGTGAGCGTAAGGGCCATTTTCTGGGAAATTGATATCCCGAAAAACCGGTCCTGACAAACTTGGTATCAAAGCCAGGCTGACCATTGGCTAATCCTATCCTATCCAGGTCAATAAACCTAGGTTAACCAACCCACCAGACCTTAACCTAACACCAGCCAAACTTCGCGTGCAAGATAGCCACACAGTAACCCCGACACCTTTGGCAGTCGGTGCCCAACCTGTCAGCCTAGCCTGTTGATCACACGCCAGTGACCGACATCTAAATTGTCTCATTCACAAGCGTGCAGAGGAAAACTCCGTCCCCTTCTTTCTATAAAAAGGGCACGCTAGCCTCAACACAACACAGCAGAAACTCTTTTCCAAACCGAGCTATAATGCTAGGACCCATTGTTCACAATGAGACCACAACAACCAACCTTGGAGGTTTTGTGACCGTGCTAGCAAACCTCACCCGCCGTGCCTTTGCATTAGAAGAACCCCCAGAATATGTGGTGTACCAAGGGCCCATGAGCAGTGAGAGCCGTCAATTCTGGGCCACCGTGCACATCTATGGTAGGGGTCTATCTCCAGAACGCCCCTACAGGTTCACCAGAAGGACAACTTCCTTTGAGCCACAAGCCATCCAGCTAGCTGCTCGAGAGGCTGTAGTTCAACTCTGGCACTTGTCGCCCAGAGTTAACTGTCGCTCGTTCTACTACTACCCCAGCCATGATGGGTATGGTAGGCCACCCCAGGTTGCCAATGGAGATCACGAGACGGATCCTGCATTGCTGCACCTGGTGCGCTATGTAAGTGCACTAGAGGAACTGCTCGATCAAATCACTCTTGATCTGATCGCAGATCATGGAGAACTGATCCGCCGAGCCCCGGCAAGAGGAGAAGATGAGCCCAACGCCGGCAACCCAGTCGTGTTGTTCGGACAACCGATCGAGTCCTTGAGGTCTGCCCCAGTCATCGACCAAAATACCTTGATGACCCCAGAAGTGCATCGTCGCCTTTTGGGAACACGCTCCAGCGGGATAGTGGCCAACAATCCCCGAGATGGTCATCATCACTACCCCGACCCTGCAGTCCCTCAACCCCTTCCAGCTAATCCCGACAGTGAAAACCGTGGAGAAGCCTCGACGTCCACAAGGCACGCCCACCTAGATATTAACAAAGTAGACTAAGTCACTCGAGCAGTACCGAGTCTTAGTATGTCCACGCCCAGTAATTGTGTGATCCAGTATCACCGTAATTAAATGTTGTTTGCTCGTGCGCCCCTATTTTAAATAGTAGCCACACATAAGTATGTTGATGTGCGATTGCAATTTTTAACCCGGGCGTAGCTGCCAACCCCGACGACACAAAATTTGTGCTATGAGTAAACTTTTTGGTTTCAACTAACAGGAATGTTGTTTTCGAAAACAACTCTTAGCAAATCTCAAGGACGAGATTTTTTCTTAAGGGCGGTAGTGTTGTGACACCCCAAAAATTTAACCATGTTTTGTTTATTAAATTTTTTACCAGGAACTTAAATTTTCATTTTTTTGGATTTATTTTTGATCTCAGAACCTCTCTTTTCTTCTAAGTCATGGAGTTTTCACCCCAAGTGAAAACTTTCCAATTAATGTTGGACTCACATGTTCTCTCAATAAAACATTTCTTTTATCAGTGGGATTATTTTATATAATTATTTTTCCCTGAGCCTTATTTCTCTAAAATGGGTTTTATAAGTTTTAGGGTCCCACTTGCACTTCAACCTTTTGATAAATTCATTTAAAAATCCCACCAAAATTTGGGGATGATATATGATGTCCCTAAATCACTTTTATGCAAAAATACCCTTTGGTCATTTGGAGATTTGAGCTTTACCCCTAGTTCTCAAATCTGGTCCAATTTCACTTTTGCACTACAACCTATTTAAATATTTCTGTAAAACTTCCACCAAAATTAGGGGAGGTCAGTAGGAGTATATTATTCATCTTGGTGCAAAAACCCACTGATGTTCTTTGAAAGATTTGAGTATATCATCCTCATCTTCAATCTGGTTCAACTTGGTGATTTGTACTGCAACCATACTTCAACTTGCCCTTTTTCCCATGATTCTTTTTCCTGCTTGTAGTACACCCTACCAAACCGTTAAGTCCAGGAGAGTGAACCCATTGGAGTATGTTTGGTCCATGCAATGATGCCATTTACCTTCTGACCAGAACTAAAGATTTGCAAAACTTGCAATAACAAGTTTCTGGTTTTGCCCAAATGACCTTGCCACCATCACCTACATCTAAAGAGACACTAGTCTGGAGAGTTTGGCCACCCCAAGAAATGCCTAGGTGCATGTGGCATTCTGTCAAGCACCTTGTGTGCATGGTCAGATTTGACATAAGTTTTAGTTTGCACACTGGACCTGCTTGCTTTGCCTAACCACCATGTCCACTAAGCCTCTAGACTACCCTAACCTAATCCTATTAAACCCCAGCTCCACCCTAGCCTCCTGGCAAGCCCTGGCATTTCGCCGAGCACCTGGTGGGAGTGCTCTGGGTGCGGCCAGAGCGCACGTTTTGCACGTACTTGCGCCCGAGCCGCCGCGTCCCACTGCCGCCTCCCCGTGCATGTTCTGGTCCCCTCCCGCTTCCAGCCGATGCACCCGACCCCTCCCTCACCGCAGAGCCTCCCCTGGCGCCCTACAGCACTGCCGTCAGGTCGGCCACGGCGGCTAGCGGCCGGCCACAGTGGGCTCCTTCCCCGGACGGCTCCACCCAAGCCATCCCAGCGCGCCAGCTGCCCTCTGGAACATCGCGATCCCATCCGCAAGCCCGTCCTCTAGCTCGCGTCGCTGCCACGTCGCCCTACAGCACAGAATGGCGGTTCGCCGTTGTTCTTATCTCCGGCCACCACAGGACCGACCTCAACCGCCTATAAAAGGAGCTCCAAGCCCACCCGGACACCTAGGCAACCTCGTGCTGTTTCCCCATGTCCCCTACAGCCAGCAAACGACGATGGGAGGCCGTCTTCCTCGCCTCCGGCCGGTTCGGCCGCCGCCACTCTCCGGTCCATTCAGTCGCAACCCGAGCCCCTCCCGTCCATCTAGCACCACCATTCTCTTCCCCTCGACCTTGCGGAGCCGCCCAGACCCTCAGCCTCGACGGGAAGCCACCATAGCGCGGACCCCAAATCCACCTGTAGCTGCCGTCCGCCGCGGAGCTCACCGTCGGTGACTCCCTTCATTCCCACCTACCTAACGACCACCGGGAGGACCGCCCTGGACTGGCGGATCCATCCCTGCCCTCGGGAGCCCGCGAGGAGCCGCCAATCGCTGGCGACGATCGTCGGAGCCCCGCCTCCGCGCGGCCAGAGGAGGAAGGAGGCGGGGGACGACTAGTCAAACCTGACCAGTGGGCCCCTGGACCCACTGTCAGCGACCCCGAGCCGGTCCATGCTGGCTAAGTGGAAACATAGAGCGCAGAGTACTCCTTCCCCTCGAACCGTTTTTCTTTTCTGTTTCTTTTATTTAATTTTTTTAACAGAAATTTGACTAAACTTTGACTTGCTCTAACTTTTTAAATATAACTCCAAACGAGTTGATTCTTTTTCCTACCTCTCTCAAATATTGTCTAGTTTATTTTCAGATTTATTAGAAAAAAATTTCAGGCAACTTTTTTGTACTGTTTTGAAACTATGTTTTAATTCAATATTTTCAAAAATAGGATTTTTGGAGAAGAAGAAAAACTTTCAAAAGTTTTAGGATGCACCCTGCCTCTACACAACTTGAAGGCAAGCATTCTAAACTCTGGCATAATATTTTTGTGTGCCGTTTGAATACGGTTACAACACTCCTTGTCTCGGAATTTTCATTATTTTCATGTGACGGTATGAACATACTCATAAGTGCATATTGATGATTCCGTGCTACTGAAATTTGATACTTTGTGATAGTAATCACCCTCGTATGCCTTTCATACATACCGGAAGGAAGCCGGGAAAGTCTGTGTCTTGGGTAGACATGAGCTTGTCCCTAGTTCCTCGTCGAGACGAGTGTGTCCGGTATGGCATGATGAGATGTGATGAGGGGTGATTCTGTCCGTTGGATGAAATATATTCGTTATGCTAACCATGCATGGAATACTTAAACCTCCTGAGTCGACCATAGATCGAGTCTTGTTCCAGTAACCCCCATACTTGTTTCGTACTACCACTTGTCCTTGCAGCAGGTAGGGTACGGTTTAGTAAGTTGTCAACCCCTTTCTAGCACACACCGTACAGAGAGGCCATGGTGGAAGATACTGACTGCAGCCGGTAGGCAGGCCACCTGGTCCGGGGGCATGGGTGTTTCCGATTGGGACCAAGAGGGGTGCACCCCTTAGAGCGCGCGATATAAATTTGATCCCATGCTACGCGAGGTTGTAGCCTCCCCACTTAGAGTTTTGCTTGACAGGTGTCGTGGGTGATTCCAGACACCGGTAAGTTAAGCTGGTGTGTGCGGGTCAGGTGCGTTTTCAACTAAAAGATCGTAGACGGAATTAGTCCCGATGGACTAAAGGAATCCGTTACTCGTGGGTAAAGAGTACACCCTCTGCAGAGATTAAATCTGTTCAAATAGCCATGTCCATGGTTAAGGACTCCAGTCTAGGATGGGTCAAGTGTCGGTCTTAGTGTCGGTCTTCCGAGGAGAAACTGCTAAACCAGAACATGGATCATGACTGGTGACTTGTGATGATTATGATGATTATTATTATGGACTAACCCTTTTTATTATTTGAATTATTGAGTACCCCTGGGACGGTTCTACCTCCTGGATATTCACTGTGATTGTTTTCTTATAAGCCCTTTATGTGGTGTCGCTGAGACGCCCGACTGTGGCATGCTTGTTATTTCTATTATTTATAAGCCCTTTATGTGGTGTCGCTCAGACGCCCGACTGTGGCATGCTGTTATTTATTTTATAAGCCCTTTGTGTGGTGTCGTTCAGACGCCCGATTGAGGCATGCTCGTTATTTACTATCCTTTCGAGGCGTCGCTTCAGACACCCGATTGGTGCATCTTATTACTACTCTATTATTACATATTCATGTTGCATATAAATAACCTGCTTGTTGCATCAGGGATTTTGTTTTATGACTAGTATTATGATCATAGAATATTTCAGAGCATGATTATCATTTGTTATATTATACCCGTGTTCATAATGTTTGCGAGTACATTCAAAGTACTCACTGGCTTGTCCCTGGCTATTGTCTTGGCCAGATTTCTTGCTTGGAGAGGAGCATTGCGATGTCAGCCCCGGAACCCACGGAATGGTAACAACCGCCTCGCGAAGATAGGAGTTAACCTGGGCAGGTGTTCCTGTGGGAAATGGAGTCCCATGGCCACTGATGAACCACAAACCTCTTCCGCCATCAACCACTAGAAACCAATTGTTGTACCCATAGGCCAAAATGGTCTTGTACTACATATTATGTATTTTTCTTGGAGTTTCTGTATCAAGTTGGTGCCTCATCAGCTAACAGTAATCCTGGGGCTGGTGAGCGTAAGGGCCATTTTCTGGGAAATTGATATCCCGAAAAACCAGTCCTGACAATCACGTCCGAGACAAGTAGATTGAAACGATTCTGCATCTACTACTCTTACTCAACTCATCGACCACTATCCAGCATGCATCTAGAGTATTAAGTTAAAAACAGAGTAACACCTTAAGCAAGATCACATGATGTAGAGGGATAAATTCATGCAATATGATAAAAAACCCATCTTGTTATCCTCGATGGCAACAATACAATACGTGCCTTGCTGCCCCTTCTGTCACTGGGAAAGGACACCGCAAGATTGAACCCAAAGCTAAGCACTTCTCCCATTGCAAGAACTACCAATCTAGTTGGCCAAACCAAAAAGGATAATTCGAAGAGACTTGCAAAGATAACTCAATCATACATAAAAGAATTCAGAGAAGATTCAAATATTTTCCATAGATAATACTGGATCATAAACCCACAATTCATCATTCTCAACAAACATACCGCAAAAAGAAGAAGATTACATCGAATAGATCTCCACGAGAGAGGAGGAGAACATTGTATTGAGATCCAAAAAGAGAGAAGAAGCCATCTAGCTACTAGCTATGCACCCGAAGGTCTGAAGTAAACTACTCACACTTCATCGGAGGGGCTATGGTGTGGATGTAGAAGCCCTCCATGGTGGATGCCCCCTCCGGCGGAGCTCCAGAACAGGCCCCAAGATGGGATCTCGTGTATACAGAAGGTTGCGGTAGTGGAATTAGTTTTTTGGCTCCTCATCTGATCATTTGGGGGTACGTAGGTATATATAGGAGGAAGGAGTACGTCGGTGGAGCAACAGGGGGCCCATGAGGTAGGGGGCGCACCCAGGGGGGGCGCCCTCCACCCTCGTGACCGCCTCTGACACTTCTTGGAGTAGGGTCCAAGTCTCCTGGATCACGTTCGGTGAGAAAATCACGTTCCCAAAGGTTTCATTCCGTTTGGACTCCGTTTGATATTCTGTTTCTTCGAAACACTGAAATAGGCAAAAAGCAGCAATTCTGGGCTGGGCCTCCGGTTAATAGGTTAGTCCCAAAAATAATATAAAAGTGGAAAATAAAGCCCAATATGGTCCAAAACAGTAGATAAAGTAGCATGGAGCAATCATAAATTATAGATACGTTGGAGACGTATCACCCGGCAAGACCCTTGCCGGGCCACCCGACAAGGCCCTTGCCAGAGGCGACAGCAGGGCCACTGCCAGGCCCGCACCAACCAACTCCCCGCCGCTGTTCGCATGCAGCTGCCAGCCCAACCAGCTGGGTAGGCACTTGCGTGGCAACATGTAGCTTCCAGGCCAACTCAGCATGCACCTGCGTGGCGACATGCAGATCTTCGTGGAGGCTCCACCACCGCGCCACCTCAGTTGCTTGCCTACCTACATGGCACCGCATGCATCGCTGGCCAGGACGCGTGTCGAACCAAGGAGGAGCGGCGACGGACGGGACGGGCCTCGCTCCCATCCCCGATAAAGTGAGGGACACCTAAGCCATGCATTAAATGCATCTTGTCCTGTAATACGGGTGATAAGCTCGCAACACTGTAGACCTTTCCACCTCCTGTGTGCCACTGTGGCAGCCCCTTCGCCTATAAAAGGAGGCCCATGGCATACAGGAAAAGGATTCGGCTCCTTCGAACCACGCAGCACCCGTAGTAGTTCGAGAGCTCAAGATCACTCAATAAACCCACCAGGCAGGACTAGGGTTTTACGCATCCTCACGGCTCGAACTTGGGTAAACGACCCCCGTGTCAACTACTAATCCTGCTCTCCTCACAACCCCGCGCCCCGCAACCGTAGTAGGGATTCTTGTGATCCCATAGGTGTCGTTTCCCACCAACACCTGCTGCACGAGCTCCTTAACATTGGAAGTGGTACTCAGCTCTCCGGATAACTTTCAAAGTGAAGACTTGATCTTTGATATCGTCCCTTTCCGCACTGGTTATCATGTGCTACTCGGACGAACTGCTTTTGCCCGATTTAATGCAGTCCCACATTATGCTTATTTAAAGCTCAAAATGCCTGGACCGCGCGGCGTCATTACAATCAATGGAAACATGGAGCGCTCCCTCCGCACTAAGGAGCACACCGCGGCCCTAGTAGCCGAGGTATAGAACGACCTGATCAAGCTGAATAGCTCATCAGTCATCAAGACCCATGACACCACTAAGCGAGTACGGTCCACACTACAACATGACAGATCGGTGGACCCAGAGCTTAAATAGCAGTTCAGCTTCCGTCGATCACCCCATAAGGTTGCAGCATACGTACCGCGCGTGCATAATTATGCACTTAAAATACCTTGGGCAGCACCAGAGGCATACTGCAGAAGAGGTCTATAGTACGGCTAGACCCTATTCGAACATTATCCTTTTTTCTCCTTTTTTCCTTTTTTCTCTCTCTTTTGCTACAAGTTCATTAAAAACCTACCTACTCTATGGTTGCACAAGGGCTCCTTCATGGGTTCCTTTTTCTTATAGACGACCATCGATTCCTCCTATCAAAGGATTTCTCTCCAAGGAGAAACAACGCAAACGTGCGATAGGGCACCACTGGGATCTTCAAAACCACTACTTCTAGGCCCTGTGTAAAACTTTCCCTTGTGTAAACTATCGCCACGTAAAATAGCCTTGATATTCATGACATTATCTATAATAGCACGTCTTGACGTATTAACCAGGATATAAAGGAAACAGTTGATCACCACTCTTGTTCGGTACTGATTTATTTTGTCATATGTATCCTCTCCTTACTTCAGATTGCCACATGTGCTAGTCTTAACACTGGGGGCTGTATGCGTCTCCGCACGTTTTCAAGTCTGAACACCTATAGGATACTCTTCGGCGTCCCGAATATTGCACTATATGCATCGGCTCTGAATCATGTCTTTGGTCTATAGTTGGGTTGCCCGGCTGTCGGTGTTCTGGGAACGGGGGTACCCAGACTTGCCTGCCTGCGGCCTGCGGAGTGGCTCTGTGAGTAGCCCAGTACGGCCCATCTTCATCAACACATGTTCAAGACCCTCGCGAGGGGCCAAGCCTCGCGGGGCGGACGACAGGAGGCTTCCTCGGGCACAACCTCGTCAGGCTGGCTCGCGAGGAGGCGGAGAGATCAAGGCGGGGTACCTCACAAGGTGCCCGTGATGCAAGCCATGACGACTAAAGCCAGGCGGGCGCCAGGCGGGCGCCGGCCTGCGCAGAGTCCTTGTTTCCTCTTTGGTGCAAAGGGGGCAAGCGCAGGCAAGAGTACCAAGCAAAGGCAACCATTTCGGTGCAACAAGACCAAGACTAGCAGAACGACATGATGGAGGTCATCGTGGAGCCCAAGCCGGCGTCACCGTCAGAGTCTTTGGCAGGCGAGGACCGACTTTAGCCAGGATGAGTGTACTAGATGTTCCCCTTCAAAATGGCCAATTGTTGGCGCCCTTCCCGCTCAATATTTGGGAAGAGGCCCAGGGCCTCCCTCTATAAATAGAGCTAGCCACCACAGAGTAGAAGGGGAGATTCTAGAGGATATTCTAGGGAAGATTTTTGGGCAACTAGAGATCCAGATTTCGGGTAGACTAGAGAGAGAGAGGCGATTGAACTCGCCCAAGCAGTTCATCGCACCAGCCAAGAACAGCCCCTCGCGAGGCTGTTCTTCCCTTGTATTATTCATCATCAGCCCCTGAGGCAATCCACCACACCACAAACTAGAGTAGGGTATTACACCACAATGGTGGCCCGAACTAGTATAAACCTCGTGTCCCTTGTGTTGTTCTTCGTGTAGTTTAGATCCTTACGAGGCGATGAGACGTAGGTAGGCAGGAGGTGTGATGTCCGCGCGCACCCCAGTGTTCGAACCTTGAGGGTCTGCCGGAACCCGAAATCCGACATTTGGCGTGCCAGGTAGGGGTGCACTGGAATCCGCCTTCCGTCGCCCTATGTTTCGCCGCCCGTCGTATCCATGTCAGACGCTCGTCGAGCCCGCGCCGAGCGCCGGGCTGCTCTCGCCACTCATGTCGCCCAGACAGCCCCCATCGGCAGTTGCCCCCGCCGTTCCCTGTCGCCTGCCGTCAACGCCGCCACCGGCCCGGCGGAGAACGAGCAGCAGGCGTCATCCCTGCATCCTTCAGTGCGGTGAGAAGGCCGCACCGCCACCCCGTCGCTGACTCCAGCCGGTTCCTCATCCCACGCCCGTCGCGCTCCTGCGGACGCGCGCTCCGCGCTGCTCCTAGCGCGGGAGCTCCTGCACTACCGTCCCGTCGACGACCTCTACGACGAGTGGCTCACCCACATCACTGAGCTCGTTAGCGCCACTGGGGGCTCCCATGCGCCATCCCACTCGCTGCACCGCGCCCCACCCTGCGCGGGGGACGAAGCTCTGGGGGTGCCTCAGCCGCCTCCCCCTCAAGAAGGCGCCTTGGCCCCAAGGCGCATGGCCCCTGGAGGGAACCCACTCCGTCCGGCGCCAGCACAGCAAGAGAAGAGCTGCCAAGAGATCCCTCGTCCCCAAGAAGCCGCCCGTGTGCTCCCCGCACCGGCCCGGCACGAATGCGCTCCTGCTCCAGCGTGCCAAGACCCCGCGCTGCTCCTGGCGGCAGCGCACGGAGACTTCCAAGATCAAGCTCTCCGTCACCAAAGTCCTCCCGTGGCCACTGCAGGCTGCCGTGCCTTCACCGCCGAGCTACGTAGCATGGCCTGGCTAGGCAAGTTCAAGCCGGATCTGCCCCTGCGCTACGATGGCACGGCTGACCCTGCTGAGTTCCTCCAGCTTTATGAGCTGGGCATTGAAGCCGCCAACGGGGACGAGAAGGTCATGACGAACTGGTTTCCCATGACGCTCAAGGACGGCGCCCACACCTGGCTCCTGAACCTGGCTCCTGGCACGATCTCCTCCTAGGACGAGATGCGCACCCGATTCATCGCCAACTTCCAAGGTACCCGCGACCGGCCCCCGGCCAGCAGCGACTTGCGCCGCATCAAACAGCAGCCGGGAGAGACCCTGCAGAAGTTCATCCAGCGTTTCAACAACGCTCACCTCAAGATCCCCAGGGTGTCTGAGGAGGCCATCATCTCAGCCTTCTCCGACGGCGTGCGTGACATCAAGATGAAGGAGGAGCTTGCGATCCATGAAGACCTGTGCACCTCCCTGGAGCTGTTTAATTTGGCGACCAAGTGCGCTAGGGCATAGGAAGGGTGCCTTTCCCTCCTTGAGCTGCCAGCTGCCGACCCAGAAGAGAAGAAGCCCAAGGTCAAGGACGTGAAGCGCAAGGGGGCTGCCTTGCTTGCAGCAGAACCGAACGCCAAGCGAGGCAGGGATCAGCCGGTACTACGTGTACCCCGACTTCCACACCCACAACACCAACGAATGCCAAGAGCTCAGGGCCATGCGGGATGTGCGTGCCGGCCGACGCCCTGAGCGCAATGACCGGGGCTATGGCCGAGGAGGAGGAAGAGGTGGAGGACGATGGGAAGACCGTGGCCCTCGCCAAGGGTGGCGTGACCGACCTCGCGAAGACCGCTTGTAGGACCAGCCTTGCGAGGGAGGTTGGAGGGACCAGCCTCGCGAGGGAGGTTGGAGAGACCAGCCTTGCGAGGATCGCCCACAAGGCAATGCGGGTCTCCCTCCTCTGCCACCACAGCCGAGGAGGAATGAAGACCATCATCAGGACGAGGGGGATGGAGGCTTCCAGGAGCCGCGCGCAATCACTTGCATCTTGGGCGGTGCTCAGGCCCCGGCCTCTCAGCGCATCTTCAAGCAGTTTGCTCGCGAAGTGAATGCAGTCCTCCCCAAGCTCGAGGCCACACGCCCTCTCAGGTGGTCAGCGTGCGCCATCACATTCAGCTCAGCGGATCAGCTCAAGTGCGCGGCCACAGCCAGAGTCCTCCCAATGCTTTGTTCCCCAATCATCAGCAATGTGCAAGTCACCAGGACCGTCATCGATGGCGGAGCAGGGCTCAATGTCCTATCCGTCGAGACATTCAACAATCTCCAAGTGCCATACAATCAGCTTCAGCCAACCAAGCCTTTCTCAGGAGTCACTGATGGTTCCATGGTTCCGATATGGCAGGTCCGCCTTCCTGTTACCTTCGAGAAGCGCGACAACTACCACACCGAGCTCACTGACTTTGATGTCGCGCACATTCGCCTGCCGTACAATGCCATCCTCGGGTACCCAGCTCTGGCCAAGTTCATGGACGTGACTCATCATGGCTACAATATCCTCAAGATGCCAGGAAGCGGTGAAGTCATCATGGTGCCTTGTGAAGAGAGGGATGATGTGTGTTCTCTGGAGCATGCTTTTCAAGCCGTGTCAATTGAAGACCCAGATCACAGGAGCGGAAGGCTTCCCAAGGCAGTCCCTAAGAAGAAGAAGACATCGCCTGGTCCGAACCCTCGGGAGGCAGGCCCCTCAGGGTCCGCGCCCGTTCAGGGGGCGCCTCCTTCTGTCGCATAGGAAGGCGCGCCTGGCGCCCTCCTCGAGCAAGGCTCGGGGGCTCTCTCCTGGAGGGCCATCGACTTTGCTAAGATCAGGAGGGAGGCGCTCGGGCACCACTTGGAGGCGTGTTTCAAAGCACGTTTCCCTCAGGAAGGAGCAAGGCGGGGAGGGCCAAACCCTCAGGAGTTCTTCAGAGAGATCATTCAGGAGCTGCAGGAGTCAAGAGTCATGAGTGGCAGCCGCTGCTTACCCGCCGTAGCTCCCCATCCAGGCGAGGATGGTGGGCTGCGCGTCTGCATTGACATACCAGGACTCAACCGAGCCGCCTCTCAGGAGCGCCTCTGGCCCTCACGCATGGGACGCTGCAAAGGTCCACCCCACAGCTATGTTCGCATGCCTTACGACCTACCGAATGCGGATGCTGTGCGTCAGCGCCTCATGAGGAGCACCCTAGAGGCTCAAGCGGCCAGGCATTCCACAGTCCTGGCAGAGATGGAGATGGTCCGCGAGGAGCCGCCAGCGCCTCCGGAGCCTCCTGAGGCTCCTAGGCCTGGGGGCTCATGAAGATCGGCTTCCGCAGCGCACGTCGTCCGCTACTTCAGCATCCCTTCATCTTCAACATCATCAGGTGACATCCTTCGAGTTTCATTTTCAGCTGGGAGCGCCCCCCAGGGCTGCATCATTCCCAGGCCGTGTGGGTCCGTCCCTGCGGCATGTACCCGTTTGATTCATGTTTTTGCTTACTTTATTGGGGGCGCCCCACGGGCTGCATCATCCCCGAGTTGCTCGGGCCCGACCCAGCGGTGTTCGCCTTATTCTACGCCCATCTAAATGGATTCGCTCTTTCATGATTAACATGCTTCACTTAATCGCCCGCTCGATTGACACCAACTGATGGAGCTGCTCCCTAATGGCACAATGCTTGTGCATGGGTCCGTCCCTGCAACGTCGACAAACCTGAGTGGCTGAGCTCTGGCCACGGCAACCCCGCAGGGCGCCACCTCACCAAGCCTTCAGTGCCTCGTCACCCTCCCAGAGCAACCAGCAGCTGGCCAGCAATTGTAATGGCAAACTTTCGCTTTAATTGTGATGAGCTTGCAGGATCTCTTTAAGGAGCAGCGTCGGGCGAGGCCTTCGCAGTGTCTCCTTCGCTCTCGTCCACACGAACTGCTTGCACGTTAAAGGGGGGGTACCTGAGCATCACGACTCATGGACTCTTACTGGCTCTCCAGCCCTCACCTCCTGGCCTTGTCCACGGCATCGCGACCTAGCATACCAGTGACGGCTGAGCTCGCTCGAGGGCTGGGACCTAAGGACATAGAGCACGAAGGGGAGCAAAGGCGAGAGGGAAGAGGCACGTGGGGACCTCGCCAGGCAACTCCTCAGCTGCTGGTGCGCGGGCCTAGCGCCGCCCCAAGGAGTGGCTTCTGACTCCCGAGATAAGTCATCCTCCAGAAATACTAGCTATCACAGCACCGACCTTGCACCTAATGCAATACCGTTTTGGCAACGTCGCGCTCCTTTCTCACCGAACGATGGCTGCTTGAGCGCTAAAGGGGACCTCCTGAGCATCGCGAATCAGGGGCTCTTACTGGACCCTGGGACGCTCACCTCCTGGCCTTGACCACGGCATCGCGACCTGGCATACCAGCGACGGCTGAAGCTTGCCTTGGGACCGGGACCTGTCAGCGCAGAGCATCAAGTCCTCGCGAGGTTCGAAAGGAGGAACTAAGCTAAGACGGGACGGGCATCTCACACCGCTTCACGATAAGGATCATATTAACAAATGGAACTACAGGCACCTTACAAACCCCCACGAGGTGTGTTCTTTGATTCCTCGCAGGGAACAAAAGGAGCAAATCCTAAAAGTGTTAACTACACGCGCCTCCGCAAGAGACACCATCATCAACAGTGGGCCGTCAGGCACCGGCGCCAACCCCATGCAGATCAGTGGTGACGGCGGCCTGATGACCCCGCCCTGCTCCGAGCGCGATGCGAGCTCGGGGGCTCGTAGCTGTCGTCGCTCGTCTCCGAAGTCACGAAGAGTTTGGCGGAGTCGCTGGATCCTCCGGCACCTCCGCTGCCTGAGGAGCTGCTGGGGGAGCAATTGGCGAGCCTAGTCCTCGCCACGGCAGGTCCCCGACCGCCTTTCTCAGGGCAGCATTTCAGCCGACGTCCCTCCGTGTCGAAGACCTTGAAGAACATTAGGGAGGCGCCATCGTACTCGAGGTGGATTGAGAGGGCGCCACCCATCCTGCAGACTCGGGCGATCTCGCCCCAGCCACTGGTCATATAGACCTTGCCCGGAGCGACGACCTTGCCCGGAGCGACGACCTCGACCTCCGCTCTGGTCGCAGGGGTACTGCAGTCGGCATGCTGCAGCCAAAGCTCGATAGGCCCCCTCGGCGGGATTTCGAAGGCGAAGGAGGGAGGAAGGCGAATCCAAGACCGAGGAGGCATGGAGGCGTGAAGCACGAGCTCGCGAGAGGAGCCCTCAGCGTGAACTCCAGGAGGAATGACGTGCACCGCCGTAATCCGCCGGCGGCGACGGCGCCTTTGGCGGTGCCGCTCGGCGCCTGCGCCTTCAGGACCCTCGATCCGGGCGTACAAGGGCAATGGGAACCTAGGCGGCGGCCGCTCAAACCATGGCCTCGACACCTCCTGCCAAGCACCCCCTTCTCCGCGGCAAGAGACGAGCCGTTTCTTCGGTGGAAGCGGGACGGGACCCTCTCGGGGGGCCTTCCCCTTCTCTTCGGCAGAAAACCGACGGACTGGTGCCATTGGCATATGGTGGAGCGAGGACAAAGAAGAAGACGGGGAGTAGCAGGAAGAGATGGACTGGAAAGGCTCGCGCCGTTCCGTACATATAGCCGAGGGAGGCCAACCGCCGGCTTCCACGATCACAGGTAATCATGACCCGTTTTGCATGCAGGGACTTGTCAATTCGTGCGGTTGCCGAGGCATCGTGGGAGGCAGCGACGCCCATGTCCAATCAACCGCCATGCGGCGCCCAAGGCCGAAGGTTGATGGGGCCCACGGTGCTTCGCACTTGCCCCTTCGCTTCTCCGCTAAGCCAAGTCCAGGCGCACCTTGGGCCCGGGGGCTACTGTCGGTGTTCTAGGAACGGGGGTACCCAGACTTGCCTGCCTGCGGCCTGCGGTGTGGCTCTGTGAGTAGCCCAGTACGGCCCATCTTCATCAACACATGTTCAAGACCCTCGCGAGGGGCCAAGCCTCGCGGGGCGGACGACAGGAGGCTTCCTCGGGCACAACCTCGTCAGGCTGGCTCGCGAGGAGGCGGAGAGATCAAGGCGAGGTACCTCATGAGGTGCCCGTGATGCAAGCCATGACGACTGAAGCCAGGCGGGCGCCAGGCGGGTGCCGGCCTGCGCAGAGTCCTTGTTTCCTCTTTGGTGCAAAGAGGGCAAGCGCAGGCAAGAGTACCAAGCAAAGGCAACCATTTCGGTGCAACAAGACCAAGACCAGCAGAACAGTAGGATGGAGGTCATCGTGGAGCCCAAGCCGGCATCACCGTCAGAGTCTTTGGCAGGCGAGGACCGACTTTAGCCAGGATGACTGTACTAGATGTTCCCCTTCCAAATGGCCAATTGTTGGCACCCTTCCCGCTCAATATTTGGGAAGAGGCCCAGGGCCTCCATCTATAAATAGAGCTAGCCACCACAGAGTAGAAGGGGAGATTCTAGAGGAGATTCTAGGGGAGATTTTTGGGCAACTAGAGATCCAGATTTTGGGTAGACTAGAGAGAGAGAGAGGCGATTGAACTTGCCCAAGCAGTTCATCGCACTAGCCAAGAACAGCCCCTCGCGAGGCTGTTCTTCCCTTGTATTATTCATCATCAGCCCCTGAGGCAATCCACCACACCACAAACTAGAGTAGGGTATTACACCACAATGGTGGCCCGAACTGGTATAAACCTCGTGTCCCTTGTGTTGTTCTTCGTGTAGTTTAGATCCTTGCGAGCCGACAAGACGTGGATAGGTAGGAGGTGTGATCTCCGTGCACACCCCAGAGTTCGAACCTTGAGGGTCTGCCGGAACCCGAAATCCGACACCGGCTCCTGTGCTTACCACCTTATGTTCCGCTTGTTCGACTAAGGTAGTAAAGGGAGAACTACTGTGATTGTACTTCCGGTTCATCCGGTTAAATACCTCAATAGAGAAAGCCAAAAACTGACTGTCATGATAAAGCGGGAGCTGATCGGCAATTCGGTGACTTACTACAAATCGTTAGTGATTTACGCCGTGTTATATGAGGGGCCGGTCTTCATCCAACTGCGTGGAAAAAGGCACCATAGTTCGGATTGCCGCACACGCACAAGGGGCTAGTACTTAGCTCCACCGTCAAACTCCTATGGCTAAGTGAAAGTAATAAAGCCGCATAGTCTGATTGCCTGGTTCACCCCGCGGACGCCTCCTTTTGTGGACCAAGACATTGGATAAAGTGCGGTCACGCGTTACGCCGAACACCCCCGTAGTTAAACGACCGCACAGGAGGAAAATCGCTTAAGATAAAAGGCTCACATATATTACAAGCATGGTCATAACATAGTTTTTACAACCCGCACCATCAAATCGAATATCACGTCCTTAGAACACTGGCCCTCTACTATTCAGGCCCCTGCCAGGACGTCCTCGAAGTACCTCTCCGGCTTGCGGTGGTCCTTGCCTTTGGGTGGGCCTGCGATTGCCACATCGGTGGCCTTCATCTTTTCCCAATGCATCTTGACACAAGCAAAGGCCATCCGGGCACCTTCTATGCAGGTCGAACGCTTCACAACATCAATCCAGGGCAGCGCGTCACCGAGCCACTTCACCAAACCGAAGTAGCTGCTGGGAATTGGTTCGGCTGGTCAAAACCGGACTATTAGATCCTTCATGGCCAAACTGGCCACCCTATGCAGCTCCATCAGCTGCTTCAGCTGGTCGTTCAGGGGCGTCGGGTGCTCCGGTGCAAGAAACTGCGACCAGAACAACTTCTCGGTCGAGTTCCTCTCCTGGGCACAGAAGAACTGTGCGGCATCAGCGGCACTCCTCGGAAGATCCGCAAACACGCCTAGAGAACTCCACACTTGAGTGAGCAAAGCATACCTTTAAACTCCAAAAATACTTTGCAAAAGAAAGGCCTTACCAGCCGCTATCTGCCTCGCCTGACGGATCTCTTCGCGAGCACTCCGAGACTCGACCCGCGCTTCTTTAGCCTCCTGGAGGGCTTTGGCGAGTTCGGATGATTGGGCCGAAATCTTCTCCTCCAACTCCTTGCATTTGAGGATGGCTCCTTCAGCTCCTACCCGACTTCGGCCACCCGAGCTTCGTGTTGGCGGCGGGCGGCCTACTCGGTCTTCAGTTCTGTAGCTGCTTTGTCAGCGGCTGCCATGTTTGCCTTCGCCTCCTTCTAGGCTTGGGCAAGGGTGCCTTTGAGGCTCTCGACCTCGGCTGCACCAACTATGATTATAATCAAGAAGCATATCATGAGTTCACCTCTACATATATATATATATATATATATATATCATTTTTGATATAACAATAAATTACTCTCTACACATTATCCGCATAGCTTGCGTCTCGTCAAACCGTTTGTTAATACGATCAATTTCTTCATCGGCCACCCGAAGCTTTCGATTGAGTTCAGACACTTCGGCGGCTTGGGCAGTTGCCGCCAACAGGGAAGCCTGTTACAATAGCACAGAAGTATGTTAGCTTTCCAAAATTTTATGTGGATCCTCTGCCCGGTTTCTTTCACACCGGTCAGAGCCTCAGGGGCTACTATCTGTATACATGTATATCCCTCTATATATGGAAAAGCGTATATAGCATTACGTCACATACCTCGAAGCCTGTCAGTAGACTGGTAAAGGCATTGTTCAGTCTGCTCTTGGTAGACTGAACCTTCTCTACCACCACACCCATCAGGGTGCGGTGCTCCTCCATGATGGAAGAACGTTGCAGTGGTTCCTCTAGAGCGCTCGGCGCCTCCGGATTAGTGGAGGTCGCCGAGGGAACTGATGCTTCCCCCCTCCTTCGAAGAGGGCTGCTCATCCAACCTCAAAACTGTGTTGGTCTCCGGGATGGTGTCCAGCTAGGGCCCGGATTGTTGGGGGTCCCTGCTGTCAGTCATCATGGGGGTCGTCTCCCCTAGGTCTTCGGCGACCGAGGCATTAACCTCGAGCGCCTTCTCAACAACCTCCTTCGCACCCCCTCGGCCAGGAGAAGTCCTTCAGGACAACACCTTGGTGCCATCCATGGTGATTGGCGAGGGGGCTCGTGGCGGCGTCTCGCTCTCTGCCATCTCGGGTGGCAAAGAGTCCCCCTCTGATAACGGAGTTTGCGGGAGCTCGTGGGGAGGGCTGAAAGACACATATCAAAATAACTTACATATTGGGAATAAGAAAGCCAAAGATAAACAGTGAGTACCTGAATACTTATGATTCGGATGGGGGCTTCACCCGGGGAGGCTTTTTGGAGACCAGTTCCGCATCTGAGTCTGAACTGTCTTGAAGGATCATTTTCCCTCTGTTGGGCGCCACCCCCTTCGGGTCTTCGGAGGCCGCCCTCTTCTTCCTCCTCCCCTTATGGGGGGAGTCGCTCTCCATCTCCTCTTATTCTTCCTCCTTGTCTTCCTCGTGGGAGGAGAGGGCTTCCGTCTCTCCGGACACTGTGTCCGAAGGACCCCTAGGGCAGAGGCCGCCCTGGGCCTCCTTGCTTTTCTTCTTCTTGGTTTTCTTCTCCAGCGCATGATACGGTGCCGGGACCAACATCTCCATCACCTGGGGTGTGGCTGGGTTCTCCAACAGCGGCGCCAAATAGTTGATCCGCTTTGCCTTGGCTGTCCATCCCTATATGAGGGACAGGTGATGTAATTTTCACTATACTTGAAATATTGACCTAATAGGTCTTCGGAAATGCTATACTTACCTCCGGGGTCAGGTTCTCGATGTCGAGTCTGATGTCCTCGGTCTTCATCGGCCAACTCTTCCGGGCCTTGAAAAGTTGCTTCCATATGTCTTTGTGCGTGGTGCTGAAGAAGCGCTTCAAGGTACGTGGTTCTTCCGGATTGAACTCCCACATGTGAGAGGCCCGGAGTTAGCAGGGAAGAGTGCGGCAGAAGAGCATCACCTAAATCACGTTTGTGAGACCGGTGTTTTTGCCTATCATGTTGGTGATGCATTTTTGGAGCATCTGCACCTCTGCTGGGGACCCCCAATCAAGGCCCTTGGCGGTCTAGGAGGTGAGCCTCGTAGGGAGTTCAGATCTGAAGTTAGGAGGGGCCGCCCAGTAGGCGTTGTGGGGTTCGGTGATGTAGAGCCACTCCTGCTGCCACACCTTGACCGTTTCCACAAACGCCCCTTTGGCCATACGATGTTGGGAAGCTTGCTCACCATAGCACCTCCACAGTCCGCATGCTGCCCATCGACCACCTTCTGTCGGTGTTCTGGGAACAGGGGTCCCCAGACCTGCCTGCCTGCGGCCTACTGCGTGGCTCAATTGGTGGCCCAGTACGGCCCATCTTTATCAACCAAACACTCAAGACCCTCGTGAGGGGCCAAGCCTCGTGGGGCGGACGACACAAGGCCTCCTCAGGGGCGGCCTCACCAGGCAGGCTCGCGAGGAGGCGGAGATATCAAGGCAAGGGGTACCTCGCGAGGTGCTCAGGACGCAAGTTGTGACGATCAAGACCAGGCGGGCGCCAGCTTGTGCAGTGTCCTCGTTTCCTCTTTGGTGCAAAGGGGGAAAGCGCAGGCGCGGAGTACCGAGGCATCAGGCAAAGGTTTCCCTATCGGTGCAACGAGGCCAAGACCAGGAGAGCGGCAGGACGGAGGTCACCGTGGAGCCCAAGACGGCGTCATCACCAGCACCTTTGGCAGTCGAAGACCACCTTTAGTCAGGATAGCTAGTACTAATTGTCCCCTTTCAAAATGGCTGTTGTTGGATCCCTTCCCGCTCAATATTTGGGAAGAGGACCAGGGCCTCTATAAATAGAGATAGCCACCACAGTAGAAGGGGATCGGATCCTTTCTAAGAAGAACACCCGCCACCACAAGAACACCTCTCCTCGCGAGGCTGTTCTTCCTCTGTACTGTTCATCATCAGCCCAAGAGGCGATCCACCACACCACACACTGGATTAGGGTATTATACCACAACGGTGGCCCGAACCAGTATAAACCATGTGTCTCTTGTGTTGTTCATCGATCTAGCTTAGGGATCACGGCGAGGCTGAGGGCGTGTTTCGGTAAGGAGAAGATCTTCGTGCACACCCCAGTGTTCAAACCTAAGGGTTTTGCCAGAACCCGATATCCGACATTTGGCGCGCCAGGTAGGGGTGCGACGGAGCTCTTCCTTCTGTCGGGCCGCTCTCCACCAACACCGTGCTTCGCCCTCTTGGCGGACAGCTGAAAGTGCAGCTATCCCTAGGTGATTTTGGTAATTCATAACAACATATAGCTCATTGAGCTAATGCTATTCCAAGACTATTATTTCAGGAAAGCTCAATGAATGGCATGGCATGGATGATGAAAGTGGATCCCTCAAAATACTAAGGACAAAGGATTGGCTCAAGCTCAAAAGCTCAAGACTCTTCATTTTACATTTTAGTGATCCAAGATCACATTGAGTCTATAGGAAAAGCCAATACTATCAAGAAGGGATGAGGTGTTGCTTAATGAGCCTTTTGCTTCATGTGCTTAGTGATATGCTCCAAAACCCTCAACTACTTTCCCACATCCACAAATGACCTAAACCTAAAGCCAAAATCGGTCACACCGATTCTTTCTATCCGGCGCCACAGATTCCAAAAGTCATAGCCACTGCCACAAACCCTAAGCAAATCGGTCTTACCGATAGGGATCTCGGTCTCACCGAGATGGGGTTGCAATCTCTCTGTTTCCCTTCGTAACGTTTCGGTCTAACCGAAGTGAGCGATCGGTCCCATGGAGATTGCAATATAAACTCTCTGTTTCCCTTTTGTAACATTTCGGTCTCACCGAAAAGAGCAAATCGGTCCCACCGAGTTTACCTGACCAACTCTCTGGAAAGCTTATTACCAAATCAGTCTCACCGAGTTTGTGTAATCGGTCTCATCGAGATTAAGTTATGCCCTAACCCTAACCGAATCGGCCTCACCGAGATGCATGTCAGTCCCACCGAAAATCACTAACGGTCACTAGGTTTACTAAATCGGTCCGACCGAGTTTAACGATTCAGTCCCACCGAATTTGGTAAATTGTGTGTAACGGTTAGATTTTGTGTGGAGGCTATATATATCCCTCCACCTCCTCTTCATTCGTGGAGAGAGCCATCAGAATGAACCTACACTTCCAACTTACCATTTCTGAGAGAGAACCACCTACTCATGTGTTGAGACCAAGATATTCCATTCCTACCATATGAATCTTGATCTCTAGCCTTCCCCAAGTTGCTTTCCACTCAAATCTTCTTTCCACCAGATCCAAATCCTATGAGAGAGAGTTGAGTGTTGGGGAGACTATCATTTGAAGCACAAGAGCAAGGTGTTCATCATCAACGCACCATTTGTTACTTCTTGGAGAGTGGTGTCTCCTAGATTGGCTAGGTGTCACTTGGGAGCCTCCGACAAGATTGTGGAGTTGAACCAAGGAGTTTGTAAGGGCAAGGAGATCGCCTACTTCGTGAAGATCTACCGCTAGTGAGGCAAGTCCTTCGTGGGCGACGGCCATGGTGGGATAGACAAGGTTGCTTCTCCGTGGACCCTTCGTGGGTGGAGCCCTCCGTGGACTCACGCAGCCGTTACCCTTCGTGGGTTGAAGTCTCCATCAACGTGGATGTACGATAGCACCACCTATCGGAACCACGCCAAAAACATCCGTGTCTCCAATTGCGTTTGAATCCTCCAAACCCTTCCCTTTACTTTCTTGCAAGTTGCATGCTTTAATTTCCGCTGCCTATACACTCTTTGCATGCTTGCTTGAATTGTGTGATGATTGCTTGACTTGTCCTAAAATAGCTAAAATCTGCCAAACTCTAAAATTGGTAAAAGGTTAAGTTTTTATTGGTCAAGTAGTCTAATCACCCCCCTCTAGACACACTTGAAGGTCCTACAACAACGCGCCACCGGCTTCGATGGCCGGCGCCAGCACTGGGGCTAGGGGCTCCGAGCCTTGGCCCCCGCCTTACGGCAGGTGCAATGGCCGCACAAGTTCAAGCCAGAGATGCCGCCACGCTACAACAGCGCGGCGGACCCGCTGACTTTCCTGCTGGCGTACGAGGAGGCCGTCCTCAAGGCCGGAGGCGACAACAAGGTCATGGCCAATTGGTTTCCCATGGCCCTCACCGGCGTCCCCCGCGCTTGGCTGCTCAACCTGCCGACATCTTCTGTGGCCTCCTGATAGGAACTGCGCGACCTCTTCCTCGCCCACTATGCTGCGCCGGCGCCCCCAGTCATCGCAGCTCTCCTGGGCGGCTCGCAAGCGCCACCCTCGGACCGCCACACCAAGCCGTTCTTTCGCCAGATTGGCGCCGCCCTCGCCCCTCGCGCGGCAAGGACATCCTCCGGGTTGGGCGGCACCCAAGGCCGACCTGACCTTCAACTCGGACGATCACCCTGTCAACACCGTCTGCTCGGACATGCTCCCAATGCTCTACACGCCCACCATCTGCCAGGTGGCTGTCACCAAGACCCTCATCGACGGCGGTGCCGGCCTCAACGTTCTCTTGGTGGAGGCCTTTAGCCTCCTCCATGTACCGCTGGAACGGCTCCGACCCAGCAAGCCCTTCTCAAGCGTCGGAGGCGGATCTTCCAGCTCCCTGGGGCAGATCCACCTTCCCATGACCTTCGGCACCCACGACAACTTCCGCACGGAGCTGGTCGACTTCGACATTGCCCACATCGGCCTCCCGTACAACGCCATCCTCAGATACCCTGCCTTGGCTCAATTCATGGCAGCGACCCATCCGGCCTACAACCTCATGAAGATGCCCGGGAGCAGCGGCGTCCTCACCGTAACTAGAGACACCAAGGACGCTCTATTGGCACTCAAGCTTGCCCTCAAGACCGCCGCGGTAGCAAAGCCCACCGGAACGGACACCTCCAAGGCCAAGGGGGCTGCACCGACCAAGAAGAAGCAGTTGTTCACTCAGGACAAGGCGGAGACCAAGCAGGTGCCAGTCGAAGAAGACGGGTCATCGGGAGCCACCTTCACCATAGGTGCCAACCTCGACCCCGACCAAGAAGAGGCACTGGTGAAGTTTTTGCACTCGAACAAGGAGGTGTTCGCGTGGGAACCCAAGAAGCTAGCGGGGGTCCCAAGGCAGGTGATTGAGCATCACTTGAATGTGTGCCCCAACGTACGCCCCGTGAAGAAGAAGGCGAGGCGGCAGTCCACCGAGAAGCAAGCCTTCATCGTCCAGGAAACCCACAAGTTGGAGGCAGCGGGTGTTAATTCGCGAGGTCCGCTACCCCGAATGGCTAGCAAACCCCGTTGTCGTGCCAAAAAAGGGGGGAAAGGAGTGCATGTGCGTTGACTTCACCAACCTCAACAAGGCCTGCCCTCAAGATCCGTTCCCGCTCCCCCGCATCGACCAGATTGTTGACTCCACAGCCGAGTGCGACCTGTTGTGTTTCCTGGATGCGTTTTCAGGTTATCACCAAATCAAGATGGTGGTGGAAGACGTGGAGAAGACGGCCTTCCTGACCCCATGTGGAGTGTACTGCTACAATTGCATGCCGTTCGGGTTGCGCAACGCAGGCGCAATGTCGGTGTCAAAACCGGCGGATCTCGGGTAGGGGGTCCCGAACTGTGCGTCTAGGCGGATGGTAACAGGAGACAAGGGACACGATGTTTTTACCCAGGTTCGGGCCCTCTCGGTGGAGGTAAAACCCTACTCCTGCTTGATTAATATTGACGGTATGGGTATTACAAGAGTTGATCTACCACGAGATCAGAGAGGCTAAACGCTAGAAGCTAGTCTATGGTATGATTGTTGTTCGTCCTACGGACTAAAACTCTCCGGTTTATATAGACACCGGAGAGGGCTAGGGTTACACAGAGTCGGTTACAATGGGAGGAGATCTTCATATCGTATCGCCAAGCTTGCCTTCCAAGCCAAGGAAAGTCCCATCCGGACACGGGATGGAGTCTTCAATCTTGTATCTTCATAGTCTGGGAGTCCGACCAAAGGTCATAGTCCGGCCATCCGGACACCCCCTAATCCAGGACTCCCTCAGTAGCCCCTGAACCAGGCTTCAATGACGATGAGTCCGGCGCGCAAGTTGTCTTCGGCATTGCAAGTCGGGTTCCTCCTCCAAATACTTCATAGAAGATGTTGAACACCAGGATAGTGTCCGGCTCTGCAAAATAAGTTCCACACGCCACCATAGTGAGAATAACATTTGCACCAATCTAATCTGCTGACGCATTCCATAGCGTGACCTCACGCCACGGCCAGGCTTTTATTCATTTTACTGTTCCACCTCAGCGCGTTTAGCGAGGCGGTTTCCTTGGCACGTCTTGTCAAAGCAGAGATCGTGTCCCCTTATTCCGGGATTCTCATCAATACGGGCGTGGGTAACCCAACCGCGCCATTAACCGCGGCGCTTGGGAGATAAGCGAGTTTTATTAGGCCGGCGGGGGCTCGTAGTTTCGGCTGCCCATATAAGGGGATAAGAATCTACCTTGTCCATTTACGCCTTCTTCCTCCTTTGCTTATTCGTCCCTGCGCGCTCGAGCTCCAACGCCCAAGCCCGCACTTCCCACCTCAACCTACTCCAATCATGTCCGGAGCGGGAGGTAGATGGATGGCCTCCTCCGTCACGGAGGGGCAAATCAAAAAGTTGAGGAAGGCCGGATACTTGTCCGACGACATCGTGCACCGGCTTCCAGATGAGGGGCAACTCATCCCCACACCGAGGCCCCATGAGAGGGTTGTTTTCCTTCCCCATTTCCTCCACGGACTAGGCTTTCCTCTTCACCCGTTTGTCCGGGGGCTCATGTTCTACTACGGCCTGGACTTCCACGATCTGGCCCCGAACTTCATCCTCAACATCTCGGCGTTCATCGTCGTGTGCGAGGCCTTCCTCCGCATCCAGCCTCACTTTGGCCTATGGCTAAAGATCTTCAGCGTCAAGCCGAAGGTCGTGGGCGGCCGCCAAGCGGAGTGCGGAGGCGCCATGGTGGGCAATATACCCAACGTTACATGGCTCGAGGGCGCCTTCGTAGAGACCATCAAAGGGTGGCAATCGGGGTGGTTCTACATCACCGAGCCACGTGACCCTGAATGGGCAGCGGCCCCCGAATTCCAATCTGGCATTCCCACACGGCTCACGTCTTGGAAAGAGGGGCATGTCATGGGGTAACTCGGCAGAAGTGACCAGACTTCAAACCTGCATCAAAGACCTGATCAGCAGAAGGTTAAACTTGTCACCGTAGTCCAGGTCATGCTCTTCTGCCGGATTCTCCCGTGTCAACGACAGGCTTTCAACTTGTGGGAGTTCGACCCGGCCCAGCACCAGACTCTGTCTCGGCTCTTCGACACAAAGCACGAGGATGCATGGAAGGTTCTATTCAAGAGCTCCGAGGTCTCCCCTCCCGTCACCGAGGATCGTGGATTCTGCGCCAAGCGCTAAGCCAGCACGGTGAGCTAATTTTCCCATTACGGGGTATCTGTTTTCCATAGATTTGATTCTATGCGGGATCTAAACCCCCATCCCTTTAACAGTACTGGCAAAAGAAGGCCGGACAGATCAACTGTCCGGCTCCTTTGCCCGAAGACCCAGCGGACGCTCGTTTAACAAAGTTGCTGGTTCCGGCACCTCACGTGGTGCCGGAGAAGAAGGCCAAGAAGAAGGCCACGGGGACTCGGAAGAGCTCCCGGCGCCTGGTGGTGTTGGATTCATCGCCCGACAACCCCGACGCACCCTCCGCCTCGGAAGACAAGGAGGAGGAAGAAGAAGAAGAAGCCTCTCCCCCTCCAACAGGGGAAGGAAAGAAAAGGAAGTCCGCCCCAACTGGGGAGGCCGGAGGGTCCAAGAAGGGGAAGACCCTTCTGCCGGACTGTGCCTCTGATGCCGAAGACGGCGGGGAGGAATGGCCATCCTGGGTCAAGCCCCTGGCAAAATCGTAAGTGTCCGGTTACCCGAATGACTCATGGCGCTCCTCTATTATTTGGTAATGTCTAACGCCGAATTTTAATCATGTAGTCCGCCCAGAGCTCATCTCGGCGATTCATCGAGCGGCTCCCTGAATTCGTCGGATGTGAACAACACTTCACTTCCGACGACCTCCTCCCCTCTCCCTGCGGATGACGCCGAGGTGGTGTCCCGAAGGGGACCGAACCAGGAGGAGGTGGTCCTGGAGGCGCCTCAAGGCGACCTCCCGGATTCTAGGCCCAAAGAGGGTAAAGCCCCAGAGGGGTCTAAGTCCGGCCCCGGGCCGGACACTGCTCCGGAACCACCAACGGTTCCAGAGTCCGACAGGCGGTGCCTTCATAAGAAGGGCAAGCCTACGACGCCGGCGACCCCCGTCTATTCGGAGGCGCCGAACAATTTGCTAGAGGCGCTTAACGGCGCCTCCATCGACGAGGAACACCGCACTGTTATGAGTGCGGTGATTCAAAAGGTTCAGTCCGCCAAGAGCGGGCTGACAGAAGCCTATACAAGTCTGTTAACAGGCTTTGAGGTATGTGTTCAAAACATATAAAAATGTTACCGCATAGACAGTAGCCCCTGATGCTCGGTTCGATGTTCGGAAAGAAAAGCCGAGCTGAGGATCTAAAAAGATATACGCAGGAGTCTAATAAAAATATGTCGATTTGGGAATGCAGGCTGCGCTGCTGACCTCTGCCGCACTGACTGCGGAGGTCAATGCATTGAAGGGAAGCCTTGAGCGGTCCGAGAACGAGCTCGACCGTGCCAAGAAGCAGCTCGAGGACAAGGAGGGTATGTAATACCGCAGGTAAATGTATATGGAAATACTTGGTTGCAAATAATGACAGGACCAACTTAAATGTTGCAGGGGCCACGGCCGAGGTGGCGACCCTGAAGGAGGCGGTCTCCAAGGCCGAAAACAGTGCGGCCCTGGAGCGCGCCGAGCGAGAGAAGCAGGAGGCGCGGGTGGTAGAGGTGCGGCAAGAGCTCCAGGCTCTCATGGAAAAACACAAGAGTTTGGAGCGTGACTCGAAGACTCGAGAGTCCGAGCTCGCCTTGGCTCTTGAGAGTGCCAAAAACGCTAAGGCCGAAGCCCAGAAGGCCCTTCGAGAGATCGAGGCGATGAAGAAAATAGCGGTGGGTAAGGCATTCTTTATGCAAAGCAAGAATATAAACGTTAATTATCTGCTACTTACCCGAATCCGGAGCTCTCCAGGAGCGTTCACCGATCTTCCCCGTAGTGTTTCTGATGCCGCCGCATACTACCGAGCCTAAGAGGGGAGCTCGATGGAAAAAGTGTTCTGGTCTCAGTATGCTGAGGCCGAACATCCGATGCCCCTGAGCGACCAGCTGAAGCAGCTGGTCGAGCTCCACAAGGTGGCCGAACAGGCCATGAAGGGCCTTATAGCTCGGCTATGGCCTGGAGAAGCCATGCCTGGGAGCTACTTCGGTCTGGTGCGGCGGCTGGTGGACGCGTGTCCGTGGATTGAGGTTGTCAAGCGCTTCGTCTGTATCGAAGGTGCCCGTCGGGCCCTTTCCCGTGCTAAAGTGCACTAGGGCAAGCTAGACGCTGAGAAGCTTTTGACGGACGCGCCACCGCCGGGCAAGGAGTATCGCACGCCCGAGATGTATTATAAGGGCGTCCTGAAGGGTGCTCTCCGTATAGCGGACGAATGCTCCAAAGATGTAATGTTTGAGTAGGCTCGCATCTGTTATCCTGTACGCTGAAAACTTTGTTCATATGCGTTAAGCAACGCTTGTTAATTTAAAATATTACCTTCTGTGCGGCCGTTTATCAAATCTGAGAGATGCAAGTCGTCGGCTTCGACCCCCATGCCACGAGTGCTAGGGTGTTTGGGATAAACCTGAGCGCTCTTGTTCCCATTCTTGGGTCCATCTAGGGAGGCGCTCAGCACAACGAACCAGGCCGTCGGACTTATAATGCTTTATCACTCTCACTTAGCCATAGAATTCTATAATTTTAAATTTCGGCGAAGCCCCTAGTATTCGGAAGACCGAGTTCGGGGCGCTATCCATGCCTAGGCCGGATAAGTCCGGTTCCTCGCTCTAAGCGGCATAAGTCTTTCAAGACTAGAAAAACCTCGCGAATAGCGACCGGTCTCTCGCACTATCATGACAGTCAGTTTTAGCTTTCTCTACTGAGGTGATAACCCAGCTCAACTGGGGCACAATCGCAGTAGTTCTCCCAGTGCTACCTTAGCTAACATTGCGGAACGTAAGGTACCAAAACATGGGAGCCGGGCAAACCCAACTATTGACCAAAGACATGATTCAGAGCCGATGCATATAGTGCTATAAGTTCGGGGTGCCGCACTCATGAGAGTGTTCGGTCTTCTCACACCATGTTATGGGGTGCTTAAGCCCCTGGTGTATTGGCTGCACCAAAGTGTACGGTTGCAGAATGTCATGACTGAACATATTTGTATATAAAAAATAGATGAGTACAATAATAGATAAGAGCTATGCATTGTTTTATTAAAAAAGGGCTGCTGCGAAAGCAGAACGATACAAGTAGTGCAATAAGCAAGAGATGGGATTATTTGACATGTCCCCCTCCAGGGGCAAGCTGTGGGTTTTGTAAGTAAAAATAGGTATTTAACTCGTTATAGAGGCCACCTGGACATTCAACGTGGCTTGTCCTTACCCTGGCTGTTGCATTGTGTGTTCGGCGAGTGTATTGCCGGACAGGCCTTCTGAGTAGTTGGGTCCTGAAAGTATATATAAAAAAAGGAAAGCGGACGAATAGGGAGCCCCTAAGTGCGGTTGAGCCGCACTCTGGGCGTGCCGTAGTTGTGCCCCTCCCCTTATGCCCATGGTATCTCTAAGGCGTAATTATGTACGGGTGGTACCGATATCACCACCTGGCGAGGGCTGGGGTTGGGGCCGCACTGCTATGCTTGCTCGGAACGTGCCAGCCGGATTTGTTGTAGGTTACTTCGGGCTCGCTTGACGTTGTTCGCGCGTTTGACACCTGGGTTGGAGGATTGCCTTGAGAGGCTACTCTGTATTTCTGCCGCCAGGGCCGTCGTGTGCTCCTCCATTCGGAGAGAGCGTTCGGTGTTTCCATTTACTGTGATGACTCCGCGAGGTCCTGGCATCTTGAGCTTGAGATATGCGTAGTGCGGTACCGCATTGAATTTTTCAAATGCGGTTCGTCTGAGCAGGGCGTGATAACCACTGTGGAATGGGACTATGTCGAAGATTAACTCTTCGCTTCAGAAATTGTCCGGGGATCCGAAGACCACTTCGAGTGTAACCGAGCCTGTATAGCTGGCTTCTACACCCGGTATGACACCTTTAAAGGTTGTCTTTGTGGGTTTGATCCTTGAGGGGTCTATACCCATTTTTTGCACTGTATCCTGATAAAGCAGGTTCAGGCTGCTGCCGCCGTCCATGAGGACTCTGGTGAGGTGAAATCCGTCAATGATTGGGTCTAGGACCAATGCGGAGAATCCGCCGTGACGGATGCTAGTGGGGTGGTCCCTTCGATCAAATGTGATCGGGCAGGAGGACCATGGGTTGAACTTTGGGGCGACTGGCTCCAACGCATACACGTCCTTGAGAGCACGCTTCCGCTCCCTCTTGGGGATGTGGGTTGCGTATATCATGTTCACCGTCCGCACTTGCGGGGGGAATCCCTTATGTCCTCTGTTGTTCGCGGGCCGGGGCTCCTCCTCATCTCCGCTACGCAACCCCTTGTCTCTGGTTTCGGCACTTAACTTGCATGCCTGCTTGCACACCCAACAATCCCTGTTGGTGTGGTTGGCTGGTTGTTCGGGGGTGTCGTGTATCTGGCACGAGCGGTCGAGTATCCGGTCTAAGTTGGATGGGCCCGGAGGGTTTCTCTTGAATGGCTTATTCCGCTGACCGGGTTTAGAGCCTATGAATCCGGTGTTGACTGTCGTATCCTCAGTATTGTCGCCGTTAATGCGGCACTTGTGCTTGTTGCGACGTGACCTGCCATTGTTGTCCTTGGCATCCGAGTTACCAGGGCTCTTGGTTATGTTATTGCTACGAGCTAGCCAACTATCTTCGCCCGCGCAGAAGCGGGTCATAAGTGTCGTGAGGGCTGCCATAGATTTCGGCTTTTCCTCTCCTAGGTGCCGGTCAAGCCATCCGTCTCGGATATTGTGCCTGAACGCA
Source organism: Triticum dicoccoides (assembly GCF_002162155.2). Taxonomy (NCBI): domain Eukaryota; kingdom Viridiplantae; phylum Streptophyta; class Magnoliopsida; order Poales; family Poaceae; genus Triticum; species Triticum dicoccoides. The sequence goes on from NC_041389.1 coordinate 354,978,857, forward strand.
GCAAGGGCCTCGGCGTCCGGACAGTTGACTATTTGATTTTTCTTGGTTAGGAACCTTGTCTAGAATTGTCTGGCCGATTCTTCTGGCTGCTGGATTATGTGGCTTAGGTCATCGGCGTCTGGTGGTCGCACATAAGTGCCCTGGAAGTTGTCAAGGAATGCGGATTCCAGGTCCTCCCAGCAACTAATTGACTCTGCTGGCAGGCTGTTAAGCCAATGTCGCACTGGTCCTTTAAGCTTGAGCGGGAGGTATTTGATGTCATGTAGATCATCACCGCGGGCCATGTGGATATGAAGGAGATAATCCTCGATCCATACCGCGGGATCAGTTGTGCCATCATATGATTCAATGTTTACGGGCTTGAAACCCTTGGGGATTTGATGATCCATTACTTCGTCTGTGAAGCATAGTGGGTGTACGGCGCCCCTGTACTGGGCTATATCGCGGTGCAGTTCGGATGAGCTTGGTCTGTTGTATTCGGCCTGGCCGTATTTATCATATCCAGTGTGACGGTTATCATCACATGATGTGGGGCGCCCACACGATCCGTAGATTGATCTTGTTTGCCTTGCCTTGTCCTCCAGTATGTCTTGCAGGTCTGTTGCGTCTCCCTATACTCTGGTATGTTTTGAGCGGTGCCGGGGTGCGGCTTGGGTCGAGGGCCTGAAGGCCTCTCTGTCGCGGCCACAGGGTGGCCGATCGGGCGCATCGTACGCTGGTAATGTAGGTTTAGTTGCTTCCTCCTCAAGTTGGGGTAGCAGCCTGCGCTTCGGGTAGCTCTTGGAGGGGCACTCGAGTTTATACTCTTCGGCCGCCAGGACTTCGGTCCATCTGTCGGCTAGCAAGTCTTGGTCAGCTCTAAGCTGCTGCTATTTTTTCTTGAGGCTGCGTGCCGTGGCCATAAGCCTGCGTTTGAAACACTCTTGTTCGACGGGATCCTCTGGCACGACGAATTCACTATCGTCGAGGCTTGCCTCATCTTCGGAGGGAGGCATATAGTTGTCGTCCTCAACCTCTCTGTCGGCCGCTCTCTCATGAGGGCTGGCTCCTTCGTCCTCCTGCACCGAATCCTGCTGGAGGGGGTTATCTTCGGCACTGTCCGGCGTGTTGTAATCTCCGGTGCCGTATTCGCCGTTCTTGCTTTGGCAGGATTTAGAGTGGCGCCGCTGACGTTGGCACTTGGGTTGCTTCTTGGAGGGGTCATCCTCCGTTTTTTCCTCGCCATCCCCTGCTTTGGGGGTGTCCACCATGTATATGTCATATGACGAGGTGGCTTTCCATTTCCCTATAGGTGCTGGTTCTTGGTCGTCTCCTTCATCGGCGTCCATACCGTCGATGTCTTCGGAGTCAAAGTCGAGCATGTTGGTTAAATCGTCGACAGTGGCTACAAAGTGGGTGGTGGGTGGGTTTCGAATTTCTTAGTCGTCCGTATGCCAACCCTGCTGACCATAGTCCGGCCAGGGCTCTCTTGACAAAGAGAGAGACTTTAGGGAGTTCAGGATATCGCCAAAGGGCGAGTGCTGAAAGACGTCCGCGGCGGTGAACTCCATGATCGGAGCCCAATCGGGTTCGATCGGAAGGGGTGCGGAAGATTCGGAGTCCGGAACGGAGTCTGGCACCTTGGAGTCATGGGCCTTGCAAAGGACTAGGCTGGTATTCGGCTCTATCGCCATAGAGGTTGCGGCTCCTGGGGCGGCGTCCAACTGTCCGTCCCTGGTTAGCGCAGTTGGCTCCGAGCTAATGGTCGGGGCGGACTCTCGAGCGGCACTCTGGGCGCTGTCCGGCGGCAGAGCTAGATCATGCCCATCGAGATAGTGCGGCGCGCTCGGCCGTGGCTCGAATCCGTCGAAGATCAAGTCCCCGCGAATGTCGGCGTGTAGTTTAAGCTTCCAAACCTGACCTGATGGCCAGGGGCGTAGCTTTCGATCTGCTCCAGATGGCCAAGCGAGTTGGCCCGCAGTGTGAAGCCGCCGAATACAAAGATCTGTCCAGGGAGAAATGTCTCGCCCTGGACCGCGTCGTGGTTGATGATCAAAGAAGCCATCGGGCCTAAAGGCGATGACACAGAGGAACTCTCAATGAAAGCACCAATGTCAGTGTCAAAACCAGCGGATCTTGGGTAGGGGGTCCCGAACTGTGCGTCTAGGCGGATGGTAACAGGAGACAAGGGACACGATGTTTTTACCCAGGTTCGGGCCCTCTCGGTGGAGGTAAAACCCTACTCTTGCTTGATTAATATTGATGGTATGGGTATTACAAGAGTTGATCTACCACGAGATCAGAGAGGCTAAACCCTAGAAGCTAGCCTATGGTATGATTGTTGTTCGTCCTACGGACTAAAACTCTCCGGTTTATATAGACACCGGAGAGGGCTAGGGTTACACAGAGTCGGTTACAATGGGAGGAGATCTTCATATCGTATCGCCAAGCTTGCCTTCCACGCCAAGGAAAGTCCCATCCGGACACGGGACGGAGTCTTCAATCTTGTATCTTCATTGTCTGGGAGTCCGGCCAAAGGTCATAGTCCGGTCATCCGGACACCCCCTAATCCAGGACTCCCTCACGCAACCTTCCAGCGGCTGATGCACATCGCCTTGGGCCGGCAGCTCGGGAAAAACGCTGAGGCTTACATCGATGACATTGTGGTAAAATCTCGGGAGACAAGAACCTTGATCCAGGATTTGGAGGAAACCTTCATGAGCCTCCGCCAGGTGGAACTGCGACTCAACCCAGAGAAGTGCGTGTTCGGCGTCCCTTCAGGGAAGCTACTGGTCTTCCTCGTGTCCCACAGAGGAATCGAGGCCAACCCAGAGAAGTTCAAGGCAATTGAAGACATGAGTCCACCGCAAACCCATAGAGAAATACAGAAGCTTGCCGGACGCGTGACTGCATTAGGACACTTCATCTCCAAGTTGGGGAAGCGTGCCCTGCCGTTCTTCAAGCTGATGAAGAAGAAGGGACCATTTGAGTGGACACAGGAGGCCGACCAAGCGTTTCGAGACCTCGAGAAATATCTGACCAGCCCTCTAGTGATGGTGGCACCGCGCCCTCTCGAGTCCTTGGTGCTCTACCTCACCGCCACTCCCTACTCCGCCATCACAGCCCTGGTGGCGGTTTGGGAGGAGCGCCAGACCAAGGCCGCATCACGCCCAGCCACGACCTTAGTTGTAGCGGCACAAGACCAAGAAGGCCTCGCGAGGATCACGACCTCGGCGGTCGGAGACCAACCTCAGCAGGAAGACGCCCCCAGGGCTGAAGAGGCTGCGCCAGGCAGCCAGGCGTTGGGGGCTCCATCGCCTTAAGAAGCGTCTCAATCTCTAGAGGACACAAGCCCCGTCATCACGCCCACCCTCGTCGAGCATCCAGTGTACTTCGTCAGCACGGTGTTGCGGGATGCAAGGGCACGATACCCCATGCCTCAGAAGCTCTTACTCGCACTCTTGGTGACCTAACGTAAGCTGCGACACTACTTTCAAGGTCACCCCTCAAGGTCGTCTCGGCCTACCCCCTAGAAAGGGTACTCAGGAGCCCGAACTCCGCCGGAAGGGTCGCCAAATGGAACATCAAGTTGCAAGTGTTTCAGTTGGAGTTTAGGACAACCAGGGTCGTCAAGGGAGCCACGCTTGCTGATTTTGTGGCGGAATGGACAGAAGCACCCGGACTCAAGGCGGGCGAGGATCGGTCTCTCTCCCAAGGAAGTGAAGCACCAGATGGCTGGGTCATGTACTTCGATGGAGCATTCTCGCGGCATGGCGCGGGGGCTGGTGTAGTGCTTATATCCCCCACTCAAGACAAGCTCTACTACGTCGTACAACTCTGTTTTCAGCAGGGCGAGAAGGTCTCCAACAACATAGCTGAATATGAGGGCCTCATAGCAGGCCTGAAAGCTGCAGCATCACTAGGAGTGAAGTGCCTCGTCATCAAGGGCGATTCACAACTCCTCGTCAACTTCTCCAATAAGGTGTATAAGCCAAGGGACGAGCACATGGAGGCGTATCCTGCGGAAGTACGCAAGATGGAGAAGCAGTTTTGGGGGCTGGAGTTGCAGCATGTGCCCTGTGGCACCAACCAAGAGGCTGATGATATTGCCAAAAGAGCGTCCAGGCGGCTGCCTCAGGAGCCTGGCGTTTTCGAGGAACGACTCTTCAAGCCATCGGCGGCACCTACACTTTCAAGCACAGCACATCCCCGGGAAGAACTCCCTCAGCCACCTGCCACGGGAGCCCCGGCCTATGGCCTGACCTCGGGAGCACGCTTGCTCTTGGCGCTGGTGCCTCAGGAGGGATGCTGGACCACGGAATTCAAGGACTACCTGATGAAAGGGACGCTGCCAGAGAAAGAGGAGGACGCGGAACGTGTGGCCCGACAGGGCACGGCCTACTGTATCCATGACGGTGAGCTATACCGGAAGCGGCCAAATGACGTTTCCCTATGTTGCATCTCTAGGGAGTATGGGAAGGAATTGCTGGCTGACGTACACGGTGGAGATTGCGGACACCACCCATCATAACGAACCCTCGTCGGCAAGGCGTTTCACAGTGGGTTCTACTGTCCTACGGCACTCAACGACGCGATCGAGCTGGTGAAGTCCTGCAAGCCTGCCAATTCCATGCCAAGCAGATTCACCAACCAGCTTAGGGCCTGCAGACCATCCCGCTCTCATGGCTGTTCGTGGTCTGGGGGCTGGATATCTTGGGGTTTCCTCGAGCGCCTGGGGTCTACCGCTACCACTACGTCGCCATCGACAAGTACACCAAGTGGGCAGAGGTGGGAGCCATCTGCACCATCCCAGCCGGTTCTACAGTCAAGTTCATCAAGGGCCTCGTGAGCCGGTTTGGGGTCCCCAACCGCATCATCACCGACAATGGTTCGCCCGTGACACTCTCACATATGGTGCTAACCTTGGGATGCAGATATGCTACTCTTCGGTGGCACACCCCCAGAGTAACGATCAGGCCGAACGCGCCAACGTGGAGGTCCTGAGGGGCCTCAAGACTAGGACGTTCAAGAAGAAGCTGGAGGCCTGCGGCAGGGGCTGGTATGACGAGCTCCAGTCTGTGTTGTGCTCCATCTGCACCACTGCCACCAAGCCAACTGGCGAGACCCCGTTCTTCCTCGTCTATGGAGCAGAGGCGGTCCTCCCTCGCAAGGTCAGGCGTCGCTCCACGTGGGTCCTAGCGTTTGATGAGCCGCAAAAGGACGCCATGCGGGGGATGGACCTCGTGCTAGGGGAGGAGCACCGTCGTGAAGCCACACTGCGAGAAGCAAGATACCAGCAGGCGCTACGAAGGTATCACTGTCGCAACATCTGCCCCAGGACTCTCGAGGTAGGCGGCCTCGTACTTAGGAGGGTGCTCTCTGGGGAAGGGCTGCATAAGCTCTCGCCCATGTGGGAGGGCCCGTTCAAGGTTGTTCATGTTTCCAAGCCTAGCACCGCGCCCCTGGAGACTCAGGAGGGGGTACCCATCCCAAATGCCTGGAACATCCAGCATCTCCGGAAGTTTTACCCCTGAAGAAAGGCCCAATGCCTGTAAGAAGGCCCGGTGCCTGTGAAGCTCGCCGCCCAAAGAAAGGCCCGATGCCTGTGAAGAAGGCCCAGTGCCTGTGAAGCTCGCCGCCCGTGACACTCTCACATAATAACGAGTTGGGGCTGTACACGCCCTGGAGTCTCCGGAGAGCTGCCCTCGGGACTCGGGGGCTCCCGCCCACGCCTAGTGGCAGCACTTAGCTCCACGCTGGTGAGAAGACGTCGAAGACTAGACTAGGTGCCGGACGCGGCTTTTCATTTGCTTTCCGCAATTGGCTTGTTCTCCCTTGTTTGAACCTTTATTGAAGTTTCTTCTAGTGTTATTTGCCGCCTTCTGCCCCTGTTCTTTGCTTTCGGCTTTTGTCTGACTCATTCTCTCTCTCGCAAACCTTGCGAGGGGGCTGCACGGGCGCCCTCGCGAGCGAGCCCTTCCTCTTTTAATTTTCGCGAGGCTCTCTCGTTCGAGTTCGCAGCAGGAGCACCCCTCCCAGTCCATGCCCCTTGGGCATCACGACACAAAGCACCGGGCCATGGCCGGAAACCCTCGCAACCAAGGTTCAGAAATGATTCTCCCAACAGATTTTTTGCAGCTCTTAAGGCGCCCGGCGAGGCCTCAAGCAGGCACCTCGCGAGGCGGAAACTACTGCAAACGTCCCGAGCTAAGTTGTTCCTATGCGCAGACACCATAACACGACACAGGGACAATAAATGTAGTACGATAATTAGAGGATCATAGTCTGTTGCACGCCCCCACGGGGCCCCATACTTCTCTCTTTCGATGCGGGAAAAGGAGGAAAACAAAGTAAAAGTAGCGCGCACCTTGCAACAGCTCGCGAGGAGGGATCTGCGTCATCCTCCCGAGCTCAATCAGACTCCGCCTCGCGCTTCACGGAGCGCGATGGCAGGACGACCCGCTATTGCCCTCGAAGCAGGTGCAGTGGCGTGGTGGCTGATCGCGGCCACCGCTAGAGGAGCTGTCGCCGGAGGAGGAGCTGCTGAAGCTCGACGAGCTACGGTCGCTGCCGGGAACGGGTCCGCCCTCGCCCTCGTCACGGTCATTGCCAAGGCCGAGCACCTCGTCGCCATCATCTTCTTCAGGGAAGCACCCAACACGGCGGCCATCTTCTCGGAACACCCTCATGAAGAGGGTCGCGTCACCGTCATACTTGAAGTGGAGGGTGCACCGCTTGCCCAGGCCACACGCGCGGGCAAACGTCTGCCAGCCCCGGGTCAGGGCTACATTGCCGGCGAAGGAGATCTCCACCGCGACCCAGGAGGCCCTGCTACAGCAGTCGTCCGCCTGCAACCAAAGCCCGCTAGGGCCAGCGGCCGGCAGTTCACCGACAAAGAAGCGAGGGAGCTGGAGCCAGTTGCCGGCCGGGTTGTCCAACCACACAACAAACTCCGGCAGCACCTCTGCTGAATGGAAGTGCGGCCGGGGAGGCCGCGCAGCCACGACGCGCCTTCCCCCACTAACCGGGCTGCCTCAACATGGGCGGCCACCACCGCATGAAGGGCCACCGCCACGACCACAGGAAGCTATGACAGGGGTCGCGGGATGCTTGCGAGGACGACCGCGGCCGCGCTTGGGCGGAGGAAAGCCAGGCCCGTCCTGGCGAGCCTTCCCCTTCTTCGCGTCCGAGAACCTCTTCACGGGCGCCATGGGGCACTGCAAGCAACATGAGTGAGGAGGGAGAAGAAGCAGGCAGAGCAAGAAGAGATGGGCAATGGGGGTGTTTGTCCCTCCCCATTTATAGCCCAAGGGAGGCCAATCGTCGACCTCCACGATCACAGGTAATGATGACTCTTTTTGCATGCAGCAGGGACTCATCAAATCAGGCAGTTGTCGAGGTAGCATGGGGAAGCGGAGACGCCCATGTCCAATCAGTCGCAACACGTCGCCTAAGGCCGCAGGCTGTTGGAGCCCGCGGCGTTCCGCACTTGCCCTTTAGCTTTGCTGCTAAGCCAAGTCCGAGCATGCCTTGGGTCCGGGTGTTGGAAATATGCCCTAGAGGCAATAATAAAAGTATTATTATATTTCATTGTTCATGATAATTGTCTTTTATTCATGCTATAACTGTATTATCCAGAAATCGTAATACACGTGTGAATACTTAGACCACACTATGTCCCTGGTAAGCCTCTAGTTGACCAGCTCGTTGTGATCAACAGATAGTCATGGTTTCCTGACTATGGACATTGGATGTCGTTGATAACGGGATCACATCATTAGGAGAATGATGTGATGGACAAGACCCAATCCTAAGCATAGCATAAAAGATCGTGTAGTTCGTTTTGCTAGAGCTTTGCAAGTGTCAAGTATCTCTTCCTTCGACCATGAGATCGTGTAACTCCCGGATACCGTAAGAGTGCCTTGGGTGTATCAAACGTCACAACGTAACTGGGTGACTATAAAGGTGCATTACAGGTATCTCCGAAAGTAGCTGTTGGGTTGACACGGATCGAGACTGGGATTTGTCACTCCGTATGACGGAGAGGTATCTCTGGGCCCACTCGGTAATGCATCATCATATTGAGCTCAATGTGACCAAGGTGTTGGACACGGGATCATGCATTACGGTACGAGTAAAGTGACTTGCCGGTAACGAGACTGAACAAGGTATTAGGATACCGACGATCGAGTCTCGGGCAAGTAACGTACCGATTGACAAAGGGAATTGCATACAGGGTTTGATCGAATCCTCGACATAGTGGTTCATCCAATGACAACATCGAGGAGCATGTGGGAGCCATCATGGGTATCCAGATCCCGCTGATGGTTATTGACTGAGAGCGTCTCGTTCATGTCTGCATGTCTCCCGAACCCGTAGGGTCTACACACTTAAGGTTCGGTGACGCTAGGGTTATGAAGATATGTATATGCAGAAACCCGAATGTTGTTCGGAGTCCCGGATGAGATCCCGGACGTCACGAGGAGTTCCGGAATGGTCCGGAGGTAAAGAATTATATATAGGAAGTGCTATTTCGGGCATCGGGACAAGTTTCAGGGTTATCGGTATTGTACCGGGACCACCGGAAGGGTCCCGGGGGTCCACCGGGTGGGGCCACCTGTCCCGGGGGGCCACATGGGCTGTAGGGGGTGCGCCTTGGCCATCATGGGCCAAGGGCACCAGCCCCTATAGGCCCATGCGCCTAGGGTTTCCCCCTAGGAGGAGTCCTAGTGGTGGAAGGCACCCCTAGGTGCCTTGGGGGGGAGGGAAACCTCCCCTAGGCCGCTGCCCCCCCTAGTAGATCTCATCTACTAGGGCCGGCGCCCCCCTGGCACCCCTATATATAGTGGGGGAGAGGAGGGACTTCATACACCAGCCCCTGGCGCCTCCACCTCCCCCCGTTACGTCTCTCCCTCGTAGTCTCGGCGAAGCCCTGCTACTGTGACGCCCTGCATCCACCACCACGCCGTCGTGCTGCTGGATCTTCATCAACCTCTCCTTCCCCCTTGCTGGATCAAGAAGAAGGAGACGTCTCCCGTCCCGTACGTGTGTTGAACGCGGAGGTGCCTTCCGTTCGGCGCTGGTCATCGGTGATTTGGATCACGTCGAGTACGACTACATCATCACCTTGCAAGCTTCCGCACGCGATCTACAAGTGCTATGTAGATGCAAACTCTCTCCCTAGACTCGTTGCTTAGATGAACTCATAGATGGATCTTGGTGAAACCATAGGAAAAATTTTAATTTTCTGCAACGTTCCCCAACAGTGGTATCAGAGCCAGGTTTATGCGTAGTTCTCTTTGCACGAGTAGAACACAACTTTGTTGTGGGCGTGGATTTTGTCATCTTACTTGCCTCTACTAGTCTTTTCTTGCTCAACGGTATTGTGGGATGAAGCGGCCCGGACCAACCTTACACGTACACTTACGTGAGACCGGTTCCACCGACTGACATGCACAAGTTGCATAAGGTGGCTGGCAGGTGTCTGTCTCTCCCACCTTAGTTGGAGCGGAATCGATGAACAGGGCCCTTATGAAGGGTAAATAGAAGTTGACAAAATCACGTTGTGGTGATTCGTAGGTAAGAAAACGTTCTTGCTAGAACCCAATTGCAGCCACGTAAAAGATGCAACAACAATTAGAGGACGTCTAACTTGTTTTTGCAGCGATTGATCATGTGATGTGATATGGCCAAAAGTTGTGATGAATGATGAATTGTGATGTATGAGATCATGTTCTTTGTAATAGGATTCACGACTTGCATGTCGATGAGTATGACAACCGGCAGGAGCCATAGGAGTTGTCATTATTTTTTTGTATGACCTGCGTGTCATTGAATAACGCCATGTAAACTACTTTACTTTATTGCTAAACGTTAGTCATAGAAGTAGAAGTAGTCGTTGGCGTGACAACTTCATGAAGACACGATGATGGAGATCATGGTGTCAAGCCGGTGACAAGATGATCATGGAGCCCCGAAGATGAAGATCAATGGAGCTATATGATATTGGCCATATCATGTCACAGCTATATAATTGCATGTGATGTTTATTATGTATTATGCATCTTGTTTACTTAGGACGACAGTAGTAAATAAGATGATCCCTTATAAAATTTCAAGAAGTGTTCTCCCCTAACTGTGCACCGTTGCTACAGTTCGTCGTTTCTAAGCACCATGTGATGATCGGGTGTGATGGATTCTTACGTTCACATACAACGGGTGTAAGACAGTTTTACATAGCGAAAACACTTAGGGTTAACTTGACGAGCCTAGCATGTGCAGACATGGCCTCGGAACACGGAGACCGAAAGGTCGAACACGAGTCGTATGGAAGATACGATCAACATGAAAATGTTCACCGACGATGACTAGTCCGTCTCACGTGATGATCGGACACGGGCTAGTCGACTCGGATCGTGTAACACTTAGATGACTAAAGGGATGTCTAATCTAAGTGGGAGTTCATAATTTGATTAGAACTTTATTATCATGAACTTAGTCTAAAACCTTTGCAAATATGTCTTGTAGATCAATGGCCAACGCTAATGTCAACATGAACTTCAACGCGTTCCTAGAGAAAACCAAGCTGAAAGATGATGGCAGCAACTATACGGACTGGGTCCGGAACCTGAGGATCATCCTCATAGCTGCCATGAAACAATATGTCCTAGAAGGACCGCTAGGTGACGCTCCCGTCCCAGAGAACCAAGACATTATGAATGCTTGGCAGTCTCGCGCTGATGATTACTCCCTCGTTCAGTGCGGCATGCTTTACAGCTTAGAACCGGGGCTCCAAAAGCGTTTTGAGCATCACGGAGCATATGAGATGTTCGAAGAGCTGAAACTAGTTTTCCAAGCTCATGCCCGGGTCGAGAGATATGATGTCTCCGACAAGTTCTACAGTTGTAAGATGGAGGAAAACAGTTCTGTCAGTGAGCACATCCTGAAGATGTCTGGGTTGCACAACCGTATGACCCAGCTGAACATTAACCTCCCAGATGAGGCGGTCATTGACAGAATCCTCCAGTCGCTCCCACCAAGCTACAAGAGCTTTGTGATGAACTACAACATGCAGGGAATGGAAAAGACCATTCCTGAAGTGTTCTCGATGCTGAAGTCAGCAGAGGCTGAAATCAAGAAAGAACATCAAGTGTTGATGGTCAATAAGACCACTAAGTTCAAGAAGGGCAAGGGTAAGAAGAACTTTAAGAAGGACGGCAAAGATGTTGCCGCGCCTGGTAAGCCAGTTACCGGGAAGAAGTCAAAGAATGGACCCAAGCCTGAGACTGAGTGCTTTTATTGCAAGGGGAAGGGTCACTGGAAGCGGAACTGCCCCAAATACTTAGCGGATAAGAAGGCCGGCAACACCAAAGGTATATTTGATATACATGTGATTGATGTGTACCTTACCAGTAATCGTAGTAACTCCTGGGTATTTGATACCGGTGCCGTTGCTCATATTTGTAACTCACAGCAGGAGCTGCGGAATAAACGGAGACTGGCAAAGGACGAGGTGACGATGCGCGTCGGGAATGGTTCCAGAGTCGATGTGATCGCCGTCGGCACGCTGCCTCTACATTTACCTACGGGATTAGTTTTGAACCTTAATAATTTTTATTTAGTGCCAAGTTTGAGCATGAACATTGTATCAGGATCTCGTTTAATACGAGATGGCTACTCATTTAAGTCTGAGAATAATGGTTGTTCAATTTATATGAGAGATATGTTTTATGGTCATGCTCCGATGGTCAATGGTTTATTCTTAATGAATCTCGAGCGTAATATTACACATGTTCATAGTGTAGATGCCAAAAGATTTAAAGTTGATAACGATAGTCCCACATACTTGTGGCACTGCCGCCTTGGTCACATTGGTGTCAAGCGCATGAAGAAGCTCCATGCCGATGGACTTTTAGAGTCTCTTGATTATGAATCGTTTGACACGTGCGAACCATGCCTCTTGGGCAAAATGACCAAGACTCCGTTCTCCGGAACAATGGAGCGAGCTACCAACTTGTTGGAAATCATACATACCGATGTGTGCGGTCCAATGAGCGTTGAGGCTCGCGGAGGATATCGTTATGTTCTCACTCTCACAGATGACTTGAGTAGATATGGGTATGTCTACTTAATGAAACACAAGTCTGAGACCTTTGAAAAGTTTAAGGAATTTCAGAATGAGGTGGAGAATCAACGTGACCGAAAGATAAAATTCTTACGATCAGATCGTGGAGGAGAATACTTAAGTCACGAATTTGGTACACACTTAAAGAAATGTGGAATCGTTTCACAGCTCACGCCGCCTGGAACACCTCAGCGAAACGGTGTGTCCGAACGTCGTAATCGCACTCTATTGGATATGGTGCGGTCTATGATGTCTCTTACCGATTTACCGCTATCATTTTGGGGATACGCTCTAGAGACAGCTACATTCACTTTAAATAGGGCACCGTCTAAATCCGTTGAGACGACACCGTATGAATTATGGTTTGGAAAGAAACCTAAGCTGTCGTTTCTAAAAGTTTGGGGATGCGAAGCTTATGTCAAGAAACTTCAACCTGAAAAGCTCGAACCCAAATCGGAAAAATGCGTATTCATAGGATACCCTAAGGAAACTGTAGGGTATACCTTCTACTTAAGATCCGAAGGCAAGATCTTTGTTGCCAAGAACGGATGCTTTCTGGAAAAAGAGTTTCTCTCGAAAGAAGTAAGTGGGAGGAAAGTAGAACTCGATGAAGTACTACCTCTTGAGCGGGATAGTGACGCAGCACAGGAAACCGTTCCTGTGTTGCCCACACCAACTGAAGAGGAAATCCATGATAATGATCAAGGTACTTCGGATCAAGTTACTGCTGAACTTCGTAGGTCCACAAGGACACGTTCCGCACCAGAGTGGTACGGCAACCCTGTCCTGGAAATCATGTTGTTAGACAACAATGAACCTTCGAACTATGAAGAAGCAATGGCGGGCCTGGATTCCAACAAATGGCTTGAAGCCATGAAATCCGAGATAGAATCCATGTATGAAAACAAAGTATGGACTTTGACAGACTTGCCCGATGATCGGCGAGCGATAGAAAACAAATGGATCTTTAAGAAGAAGACGGACGCGGATGGTAATGTTACCATCTATAAAGCTCGACTTGTCGCTAAGGGTTATCGACAGGTTCAAGGGATTGACTACGACGAGACATTCTCTCCCGTAGCGAAGCTAAAGTCCGTCCGAATCATGTTAGCAATTGCTGCATACTATGATTATGAGATATGGCAGATGGACGTCAAAATAGCATTCCTTAACGGGCATCTTAAGGAAGAACTGTATATGATGCAGCCGGAAGGTTTTGTCGATCCTCGGAACGCTAACAAAGTATGCAAGCTCCAGCGATCCATTTATGGACTGGTGCAAGCATCTCGGAGTTGGAACATTCGCTTTGATGAGATGATCAAAGCGTTTGGGTTTATGCAGACTTATGGAGAAGCCTGCGTTTACAAGAAAGTGAGTGGGAGCTCTGTAGCATTTCTCATATTATATGTAGATGACATACTCCTGATGGGAAATAATATAGAATTTCTGGACAGCATTAAGGCCTACTTGAATAAGTGTTTTTCAATGAAGGACCTTGGAGAAGCTGCTTATATATTAGGCATCAAGATCTATAGAGATAGATCGAGACGCCTCATAGGTCTTTCACAAAGCACATACCTTGATAAGATTTTGAAGAGATTCAGAATGGACCAGTCCAAGAAGGGGTTCTTGCCTATGTTACAAGGTATGAGACTGAGCTTAGCTCAGTCACCGACCACGGCAAAAGATAAAGAAGAGATGAGTGTCATCCCCTATGCTTCAGCCATAGGATCTATTATGTATGCCATGCTGTGTACCAGACCCGATGTAAACCTTGCCGTAAGTTTGGTAGCAAGATACCAAAGTAATCCCGGCAAGGAACACTGGACAGCGGTCAAGAATATCCTGAAGTACCTGAAAAGGACAAAGGACATGTTTCTCGTTTATGGAGGAGACGAAGAGCTCGTCGTAAAGGGTTACGTCGACGCTAGCTTCGACTCAGATCTGGATGACTCTAAGTCACAAACCGGATACGTGTATATGTTGAATGGTGGAGCAGTAAGCTGGTGCAGCTGCAAGCAGAGCGTCGTGGCGGGATCTACGTGTGAAGCGGAGTACATGGCAGCCTCGGAGGCAGCACATGAAGCGATTTGGGTGAAGGAGTTCATCACCGACCTAGGAGTCATACCCAATGCGTCGGGGCCGATCAAACTCTTCTGTGACAACACTGGAGCTATTGCCCTCGCAAAGGAGCCCAGGTTTCACAAGAAGACCAGGCACATCAAGCGTCGTTTCAACTCCATCCGTGAAAATGTTCAAGATGGAGACATAGAGATTTGCAAAGTGCACACGGATCTGAATGTCACATATCCGCTGACTAAACCTCTCTCGCGTGCAAAACATGATCAACACCAGAACTCTATGGGTGTTCGATTCATCACAATGTAACTAGATTAGTGACTCTAGTGCAAGTGGGAGACTGTTGGAAATATGCCCTAGAGGCAATAATAAAAGTATTATTATATTTCATTGTTCATGATAATTGTCTTTTATTCATGCTATAACTGTATTATCCGGAATTCGTAATACACGTGTGAATACTTAGACCACACTATGTCCCTGGTAAGCCTCTAGTTGACCAGCTCGTTGTGATCAACAGATAGTCATGGTTTCCTGACTATGGACATTGGATGTCGTTGATAACGGGATCACATCATTAGGAGAATGATGTGATGGACAAGACCCAATCCTAAGCATAGCATAAAAGATCGTGTAGTTCGTTTTGCTAGAGCTTTGCAAGTGTCAAGTATCTCTTCCTTCGACCATGAGATCGTGTAACTCCCGGATACCGTAAGAGTGCCTTGGGTGTATCAAACATCACAACGTAACTGGGTGACTATAAAGGTGCATTACAGGTATCTCCGAAAGTAGCTGTTGGGTTGACACGGATCGAGACTGGGATTTGTCACTCCGTATGACGGAGAGGTATCTCTGGGCCCACTCGGTAATGCATCATCATATTGAGCTCAATGTGACCAAGGTGTTGGACACGGGATCATGCATTACGGTACGAGTAAAGTGACTTGCCGGTAACGAGACTGAACAAGGTATTGGGATACCGACGATCGAGTCTCGGGCAAGTAACGTACCGATTGACAAAGGGAATTGCATACAGGGTTTGATCGAATCCTCGACATAGTGGTTCATCCAATGACAACATCGAGGAGCATGTGGGAGCCATCATGGGTATCCATATCCCGCTGATGGTTATTGACTGAGAGCGTCTCGTTCATGTCTGCATGTCTCCCGAACCCGTAGGGTCTACACACTTAAGGTTCGGTGACGCTAGGGTTATGAAGATATGTATATGCAGAAACCCGAATGTTGTTCGGAGTCCCGGATGAGATCCCGGACGTCACGGGGAGTTCCGGAATGGTCCGGAGGTAAAGAATTATATATAGGAAGTGATATTTCGGGCATCGGGACAAGTTTCGGGGTTATCGGTATTGTACCGGGACCACCGGAAGGGTCCCAGGGGTCCACCGGGTGGGGCCACCTGTCCCGGGGGGCCACATGGGCTGTAGGGGGTGCGCCTTGGCCATCATGGGCCAAGGGCACCAGCCCCTATAGGCCCATGCGCCTAGGGTTTCCCCCTAGGAGGAGTCCTAGTGGTGGAAGGCACCCCTAGGTGCCTTGGGGGGGAGGGAAACCTCCCCTAGGCCGCCGCCCCCCCTAGTAGATCTCATCTACTAGGGCCGGCGCCCCCTGGCACCCCTATATATAGTGGGGGAGAGGAGGGACTTCATACACCAGCCCCTGGCGCCTCCACCTCCCCCCGTTACGTCTCTCCCTCGTAGTCTCGGCGAAGCCCTGCTGCTGTGACGCCTGCATCCACCACCACGCCGTCGTGCTGCTGGATCTTCATCAACCTCTCCTTCCCCCTTGCTGGATCAAGAAGGAGGAGACGTCTCCCGTCCCGTACGTGTGTTGAACGCGGAGGTGCCGTCCGTTCGGCGCTGGTCATCGGTGATTTGGATCACGTCGAGTACGACTACATCATCACCTTGCAAGCTTCCGCACGCGATCTACAAGTGGTATGTAGATGCAAACTCTCTCCCTAGACTCGTTGCTTAGATGAACTCATAGATGGATCTTGGTGAAACCGTAGGAAAAATTTTAATTTTCTGCAACGTTCCCCAACACCGGGGGCTACTGTCAGCGTTTTGGGAATGGGGGTCCCCAGACCTGCCTGCCTGCGGCCTGCTGCGTGGCTCAATTGGTGGCCCAGTACGACCCATCTTCATCAACCAAACACTCAAGACCCTCGCGAGGGGCCAAGCCTCGCGGCACGGACGACACAAGGCCTCCTCAGGGGCGGCCTCACCAGGTAGGCTCGCGAGGAGGTGGAGAGATCAAGGCAAGGGGTACCTCGCGAGGTGCTCATGACGCAAGCCGTGACGATCAAGACCAGACGGGCGCCAGGCGGGCGCCAGCTTGTGCAGTGTCCTCGTTTCCTCTTTGGTGCAAAGGGGGCAAGCGCAGGCGCGGAGTACCAAGGCATCAGGCAAAGGTTTCCCTATCGGTGCAACGAGACCAAGACCAGTAGAGCGGCAGGACGGAGGTCACCGTGGATCCCAAGACGGCGTCATCACCAGCACCTTTGGCAGTCGAAGACCACCTTTAGTCAGGATAGCTTGTACTAGCTGTCCCCTTTCAAAATGTCCATTGTTGGATCCCTTCCCGCTCAATATTTGGGAAGAGGACCAGGGCCTTTATAAATAGAGATAGCCACCACAGTAGGAGGGGATCGAATCCTTTCTAAGCAGAACACCCACCACCACAAGAACACCTCTCCTCGCGAGGTTGTTCTTTCTCTGTACTGTTCATCATCAGCCCAAGAGGCAATCCACCACACCACACACTGGATTAGTGTATTGAAGGAAATAAGCCCTAGAGGCAATAATAAAGTTATTATTTATTTCCTCATATCATGATAAAAGTTTATTATTCATGCTATAATTGTATTAACCGGTAACATGATACATGTGTGAATACATAGACAAACTTAATGTCACTAGTATGCCTCTATTTGACTAGCTCATTAATCAAAGATGGTTATGTTTCATAACCATAGACATGTGTTGTCATTTGATTAACGGGATCACATCATTAGGAGAATGATGTGATTGACTTGACCCATTCCGTTAGCCTAGCACTTGATCGTTTAGTATGTTGCTATTGATTTCTTCATGACTTATACAAGTTCCTATAACTATGAGATTATGCAACTCCCGTTTATCGGAGGAACACATTGTGTGCTACCAAACGTCACAACGTAACTGGGTGATTATAAAGGAGCTCTACAGGTGTCTCCAAAGGTACATGTTGAGTTGGCGTATTTCAAGATTAGATTTTGTCACTCTGATCGTCGGAGAGGTATCTCTGAGCCCTCTCGGTAATGCACATCACTATAAGCCTTGCAAACAATGTAACTAATGAGTTAGTTACGGAATGATGCATTATGTAATGAGTAAAAAGACTTGCCGGTAACAAGATTGAACTAGGTATTGGATACCGACGATCGAATCTCGGGCAAGTAACATACCGATGACAAAGGGAACAACGTATGTTGTTATGCGGTTTGACCGATAAAGATCTTCGTAGAATATGTAGGAGCCAATATGAGCATCTAGGTTCCGCTATTGGTTATTGACCAGAAACAGTTCTAGGTCATGTCTACATAGTTCTCGAACCTGTAGGGTCCGCACGCTTAAGGTTTCGATGACAGTTATATTATGAGTTTATGAGTTTTGATGTACCAGAGTTTGTTTGGAGTCCCGAATGAGATTACGGACATGACGAGGAGTCTAAAATGGCCGAGACATGAAGATTGATATATTGGAAGCCTATATTTGGATATCGGAATTGTTCCGGGTGAAATCGGGATTTTACTGGAGTACCGGGAGGTTACTGGAACCCCCCGGGGGGCTTAATGGGCCTACATGGGCCCTAGTGGAGAGGAAGAGAGGAGGCAAGGTCTGGTCGCGCCCCCTCCCCCCTAGTCCGAATAGGACAAGGAGAGGGGGCGGCGCCCCCCCTTTCCTTCCTCTCTCCCTCCTCCTTCCCCCTTCTCCTTCTCCAACTAGGAAAGAAGGGAGTCCTACTCCCGGTGGGAGTAGGACTCCCCCTTCGCGCGCCCTCCTTGGCCGGCCGCCCCCTCCCCCTTGGCTCCTTTATATACGGGGGCATGGGGGCACCTCTAGACACAACAATTGATCTCCAAGATCTCTTAGCCGTGTGCGGTGCCCCCCTCCACCATAGTCCTCGATAATATTGTAGCGGTGCTTAGGCAAAGCCCTGCGACGGTAGAACATCAAGATCGTCACCACGCCGTCGTGCTGACGGAACTCTTCCCCGACACCCTACTGGATAGGAGTCCGGGGATCGTCATCGAGCTGGACGTGTGCTAGAACTCGGAGGTGCCGTAGTTTCGGTGCTTGATCGGTCGGGCCGTGAAGACGTACGACTACATCAACCACGTTGTTCTAACGCTTCTGCTTTCGGTCTACGAGGGTACATGGACAACACTCTCCCCTCTCGTTGCTATGCATCACCATGATCTTGCGTGTGCGTAGGAATTTTTTTGAAATTACTACATTCCCCAACAGTGGCATCCGAGCCTGGTTTTATGCGTAGATGTCATATGCACGAGTAGAACACAAGTGAGTTGTGGGCGATACAAGTCATACTGCTTACCAACATGTCATACTTTGGTTCAACGGTATTGTTAGATGAAGTGGCCCGGACCGACATTACGCGTACGCTTATGCGAGACTGGTTTCACCGTTACGAGCACTCGTTGCTTAAAGGTGACTGGCGGGTGTCTGTCTCTCTCACTTTAGTTGAACCGAGTGTGGCTACGCCCGGTCCTTGCGAAGGTTAAAACAACACTAACTTGATGAACTATCGTTGTGGTTTTGATGCGTAGGTAAGAACGGTTCTTGCTCAGCCCGTAGCAGCCACATAAAATTTGCAACAACAAAGTAGAGGACGTCTAACTTGTTTTTGCAGGGCATGTTGTGATGTGATATGGTCAAGACGTGATGCTATATTTTATTGTATGAGATGATCATGTTTTGTAACCGAAGTTATCGGCAACTGGCAGGAGCCATATGGTTGTCGCTTTATTGTATGAAATGCAAACGCCCTGTAATTACTTTACTTTATCACTAAGCGATAGCGATAGTCGTAGAAGCAATAGATGGTGTAACGACAATGATGCTATGATGGAGATCAAGGTGTCGCGCCGGTGACGATGGTGATCACGACGGTGCTTCGAAGATGGAGATCACAAGCACAAGATGATGATGGCCATATCATATCACTTATATTGATTGCATGTGATGTTTATCCTTTATGCATCTTATCTTGCTTTGATTGACGGTAGCATTTTAAGATGATCGCTCACTAAATTATCAAGAAGTGTTCTCCCTAAGTATGCACCGTTGCGAAAGTTCTTCGTGCTGAGACACCCCGTGATGATCGGGTGTGATAGGCTCTACGTTCAAATACAACGGGTGCAAAATAGTTGCACACACGGAATACTCAGGTTAAACTTGACGAGCCTAGCATATACAGATATGGCCTCGGAACACGGAGACCGAAAGGTCGAACGTGAATCATATAGTAGATATGATCAACATAGTGATGTTCACCATTGAAACTACTCCATCTCACGTGATGATCGGACATGGTTTAGTTGATTTGGATCACGTGATCACCTGGATGACTAGAGAGATGTCTCTCTAAGTGGGAGTTCTTAAGTAATATGATTAATTGAACTTAAATTTATCATGAACTTAGTACCTGATAGTATTTTGCTTGTCTATGTTTGTTGTAGATAGATGGCTCGTGCTGTTGTTCCGTTGAATTTTAATGCGTTCCTTGAGAAAGCTAAGTTGAAAGATGATGGTAGCAATTACACGAACTGGGTCCGTAACCTAAGGATTATCCTCATTGCTGCACAGAAGAATTACGTCCTGGAAGCACCGCTGGGTGCCAGGCCTGCTGCAGATGCAACCGACGACGTTAAGAACGTCTGGCAGAGAAAAGGTGATGACTATTCAATAGTTCAGTGTGCCATGCTTTATGGCTTGGAACCGGGTCTTCAACGACGTTTTGAACGTCATGGAGCATATGAGATGTTCCAGGAGTTGAAGTTAATATTTCAAGCAAATTCCCGGATTGAGAGATATGAAGTCTCCAATAAGTTCTATAGCTGTAAGATGGAGGAGAATAGTTCTGTCAATGAACATATACTCAAAATGTCTGGGTATAATAATCACTTGATTCAACTGGGAGTTAATCTTGCTGATGATAGTGTCATTGACAGAATTCTCCAATCACTACCACCAAGCTACAAGAGCTTCGTGATGAACTATAATATGCAAGGGATGGACAAGACTATTCCCGAGCTCTTCGCAATGCTAAAAGCTGCGGAGGTAGAAATCAAGAAGGAGCATCAAGTGTTGATGGTCAATAAGACCACCAGTTTCAAGAAAAAGGGTAAAGGGAATAAGAAGGGGAACTTCAAGAAGAACAACAAGCAAGTTGCTGCTCAAGAGAAGAAACCCAAATCTGGACCTAAGCTTGAGACTGAGTGTTTCTACTGCAAGCAGACTGGACACTGGAAGCGGAACTGCCCCAAGTATTTGGCGGATAAGAAGGATGGCAAAGTGAACAAAGGTATATGTGATATACATGTTATTGATGTGTACCTTACTAATGCTCGCAGTAGCACCTGTGTATTTGATACTGGTTCTGTTGCTAATATTTGCAACTCGAAACAGGGACTACGGATTAAGCGAATATTGGCTAAGGACGAGGTGACGATGCGTGTGGGAAATGGTTCCAAAGTCGATGTGATCGCGGTCGGCACGCTACCTCTACATCTACCATCGGGATTAGTTTTAGACCTAAATAATTGTTATTTGGTGCCAGCGTTTAGCATGAACATTATATCTGGATCTTGTTTGATGCGAGACGGTTATCATTTAAATAAGAGAATAATGGTTGTTCTATTTATATGAGTAATATCTTTTATGGTCATGCACCCTTGAAGAGTGGTCTATTTTTATTGAATCTCGATAGTAGTGATACACATATTCATAATGTTGAAGCCAAAAGATGCAGAGTCGATAATGATAGTGCAACTTATTTGTGGCACTACCGTTTGGGTCATATCGGAGTAAAGCGCATGAAGAAACTCCATACTGATGGACTCCTGGAATCACTTGATTATGAATCACTTGGTACTTGTGAACCGTGCCTCATGGGCAAGATGACTAAAATGTCGTTCTCCGGAACTATGGAGCGAGCAACTGATTTGTTGGAAATCATACATACTGATGTATGTGGTCCAATGAATATTGAGGCTCGCGGCGGGTATCGTTATTTTCTCACCTTCACAGATGATTTGAGCAGATATGGGTATATCTACTTGATGAAACACAAGTCTGAAACATTTGAAAAGTTCAAAGAATTTCAGAGTGAAGTGGAAAATCATCGTAACAAGAAAATAAAATTTCTACGATCTGATCGTGGAGGAGAATATTTGAGTTACGAGTTTGGTTTACATTTGAAGCAATGCAGAATAGTTTCGCAACTCACGCCACCCGGAACACCACAACTAAATGGTGTGTCCGAACGTCGTAATCGTACTTTACTAGATATGGTGCGATCTATGATGTCTCTTACTGATTTACCGCTATCTTTTTGGGGTTATGCTTTAGAGACGGCTGCATTCACGTTAAATAGGGCACCATCAAAATCCGTTGAGACGACCCCTTATGAACTGTGGTTTGGCAAGAAACCAAAGTTGTCGTTTCTTAAAGTTTGGGGCTGCAATGCTTATGTGAAGAAACTTCAACCGGATAAGCTCGAACCCAAATCGGAGAAATGTGTCTTTATAGGATACCCAAAAGAGACTATTGGGTACACCTTCTATCACAGATCTGAGGGCAAGATTTTCATTGCTAAATTTGGATCCTTTCTAGAGAAGGAGTTTCTCTCGAAAGAAGTGAGTGGGAGGAAAATAGAACTTGATGAGGTAACTGTACCTGCTCCCTTATTGGAAAGTAGTTCATCACAAGAACCGGTTCGTGTGACAACTACATCAATCAATGAGAAAGCTAATGATATTGATCATGAAACTTCAGATCAAGTTACTACTGAACCTCGTAGGTCTACCAGAGTGGTACAGTAATCCTATTCTGGAAGTCATGTTACTTGACCATGGCGAACCTACGAACTATGAGGAAGCGATGATGAGCCCAGATTCCGCAAAATGGCTTGAAGCCATGAAATCTGAGATGGGATCCATGTAGGAGAACAAAGTATGGACTTTGGTTGACTTGCCCGATGATCGGCAAGCCATCGAGAATAAATGGATCTTCAAGAAGAAGACTAACGCTGATGGTAATGTAACTGTCTACAAAGCTCGACTTGTTGCGAAAGGTTTTCGACAAGTTCAAGGGGTTGACTACGATGAGACTTTCTCACCCGTAGCGATGCTTAAGTCTGTCCGAATCATGTTAGCAATTGCCGCATTTTATGATTATGAAATTTGGCAAATGGATGTCAAAACTGCATTCCTGAATGGATTTCTGGAAGAAGAGTTGTATATGATGCAACCGGAAGGTTTTGTCGATCCAAAAGGTGCTAACAAAGTGTGCAAGCTCCAGCGATCCATTTATGGACTGGTGCAAGCATCTCGGAGTTGGAATAAACGCTTTGATAGTGTGATCAAAGCATATGGTTTTATACAGACTTTTGGAGAAGCCTGTATTTACAAGAAAGTGAGTGGGAGCTCTGTAGCATATCTGATATTATATGTAGATGACATATTGTTAATTGGAAATAATATAGAATTTCCGGATAGTATAAAGGGATACTTGAATAAAAGTTTTTCTATGAAAGACCTCGGTGAAGCTGCTTACATATTGGGCATCAAGATCTATAGAGATAGATCAAGACGCTTAATTGGACTTTCACAAAGCACATACCTTGATAAAGTTTTGAAAAGGTTCAAAATGGATCAGGCAAAGAAAGGGTTCTTGCCTGTATTACAAGGTGTGAAGTTGAGTCAGACTCAATGCCCGACCACAACAGAAGATAGAGAGAAAATGAAAGATGTTCCCTATGCTTCAGCCATAGGCTCTATCATGTATGCAATGTTGTGTACCAGACCTGATGTGTGCTTAGCAATAAGTTTAGCAGGGAGGTACCAAAGTAATCCAGGAGTGGATCACTGGACAACGGTCAAGAATATTCTAAAATACCTGAAAAGGACTAACGATATGTTTCTCGTTTATGGAGGTGACAAAGAGCTAGTCGTAAATGGTTAAGTCGATGCAAGCTTTGACACTGATCCGGACAATTCTAAATCGCAAACCGGATACGTGTTTATATTGAACGGTGGAGCTGTCAGTTGGTGCAGTTCTAAACAAAGCGTCGTGGTGGGATCTACATGCGAAGCGGAGTACATAGCTGATTCGGAAGCAGCAAATGAAGGAGTCTGGATGAAAGAGTTCATTTCCGATCTAGGTGTCATACCTAGTGCATCGGGACCAATGAAGATCTTCTGTGACAATACTGGTGCAATTGCCTTGGCAAAGGAATCCAGATTTCACAAGAGGACCAAGCATATCAAGAGACACTTCAATTCCATCCGGGACCAAGTCCAGGTGGGAGACATAGAGATTTGCAAGATACATACGGATCTAAATGTTGCAGACCCATTGACTAAGCCTCTTCCACGAGCAAAACATGATCAACACCAAGACTCCATGGGTGTTAGAATCATTACTGTGTAATCTAGATTATTGACTCTAGTGCAAGTGGGAGACTGAAGGAAATATGCCCTAGAGGCAAAAATAAAGTTATTATTTATTTCCTCATATCATGATAAAAGTTTATTATTCATGCTATAATTGTATTAACCGGTAACATGATACATGTGTGAATACATAGACAAACTTAATGTCACTAGTATGCCTCTACTTGACTAGCTCATTAATCAAAGATGGTTATGTTTCCTAACCATAGACATGTGTTGTTATTTGATTAACAGGATCACATCATTAGGAGAATGATGTTATTGACTTGACCCATTCCGTTAGCCTAGCACTTAATCGTTTAGTATGTTGCTATTGCTTTCTTCATGACTTATACAAGTTCCTATAACTATGAGATTATGCAACTCCCGTTTATTGGAGGAACACATTGTGTGCTACCAAACGTCACAATGTAACTGGGTGATTACAAAGGAGCTCTACAGGTGTCTCCAAAGTTACATGTTGAGTTGGCGTATTTCGAGATTAGGTTTTGTCACTCCGATCGTCGGAGAGGTATCTCTGGGCCCTCTCGATAATGCACATCACTATAAGACTTGAAAGCAATGTAACTAATGAGTTAGTTACAGAATGATGCATTTGTAACGAGTAAAGAGACTTGCCGGTAACGATATTGAACTAGGTATTGGATACCGACGATCGAATCTCGGGTAAGTAACATACCGATGACAAAGGGAACAACGTATGTTGTTATGCGGTTTGACCGATAAAGATCTTCGTAGAATATGTAGGAGCCAATATGAGCATCTAGGTTCCGCTATTGGTTATTGACCGGAAACAGTTCTAGGTCATGTCTACATAGTTCTCGAACCCGTAGGGTCCGCACGCTTAAGGTTTCGATGACAGTTATATTATGACTTTATGAGTTTTGATGTACCGGAGTTTGTTCGGAGTCCCGAATGAGATTACGGACATGACGAGGAGTCTCGAAATGGTTGAGACATGAAGATTGATATATTGGAAGCCTACATTTGGATATCGGAATTTTTCCGGGTGAAATCGGGATTTTACCGGAGTACCGGGAGGTTACCGGAACCCCCCGGGGGGCTTAATGGGCCTACATGGGCCCTAGTGGAGAGGAAGAGAGGAGGCAAGGGCTGGCCGCGCCCCCTCCCCCCTAGCCCGAATAGGACAAGGAGAGAGGGGCGGCGCCCCCCTTTCCTTCCTCTCTCCCTCCTCCTTCCCCCCTTCTCCTTCTCCAACTAGGAAAGAAGGGAGTCCTACTCCCGATGGGAGTAGGACTCCCCCCGGCGCGTCCTCCTTGGCCGACCGCCCCCTCCCCCTTGTCTCCTTTATATACGGGGGCAGGGGGGCACCTCTAGACACAACAATTGATCTCCAAGATCTCTTAGCCGTGTGCGGTACCTCCCTCCACCATAGTCCTCGATAATATTATAGCGGTGCTTGGGCGAAGCCCTGCGATGGTAGAACATCAAGATCTTCACCACACCGTCATGCTAACGGAACTCTTCCCCGGCACCCTGCTGGATCGGAGTCCGGAGATCGTCATCGAGCTGAACGTGTGCTAGAACTCGGAGGTGCCGTAGTTTCGGTGCTTGATCGGTCGGGCCGTGAAGACGTACGACTACATCAACCGTGTTGTTCTAACGCTTCCGCTTTCGGTCTACGATGGTACGTGGACAACACTCTCCCCTCTTGTTGCTATGCATCACCATGATCTTGCATGTGCGTAGGAATTTTTTTGAAATTACTACGTTCCCCAACAGGTATTACACCACAACGGTGGCCCAAACCAGTATAAACCTTGTGTCTCTTGTGTTGTTCATCGATCTAGCTTAGGGATCGTGGCGAGGCTGAGGGCGTGTTTCGGTAGGGAGAAGATTTTCGTGCGCACCCTAGTGTTCGAACCTAAGGGTTTTGCCGGAACCCGATATCCGACACCTTCGGCTTCAGATTGAAGACCTTGAGCCACAGGTCGAAGTGTGTGTGTGGGGGGGGGGGTGCAGAGTAGAGCCTCACACACGACGATGAACGTCGATATGTCGAGGAAGGAATTAGGGGCTAAATCGTGGAAATCTAGTCTGTAATAGAACATGAGTCCTCGGACGAAGGGATGAAGGGGAAGCCCTAGCCCTTGGAGGAAATGAGGGATGAATACTACCCTCTCGCTGGGCTCCGGAGTGGGGATGACCTGATCTTTGGCAAGAACCTGTGCGCGATATCCGCGGACAGATAGCCCGCGCCTCGGAGCTCCTTGATGTCCTTCTCTATGACGGAGGAGGCCTCCCACTTGCCCTTGGAACCGGATCCAGACATGGCCAGGGAGGTTGGTGGCGGTGAGAAAGATTGAAGTTTTTTGGGTGCTGGAGCTCAGAGGTGGGAAGGCAGGAGCTAGGAGAAGGCGTGGAAAAAAAGGAGGAATCTTTACCCTCTTATAGGCAGTGAAATACCAAACTTCCCCCTTCTCAAGCCTTAAAACTCGCCTGTTCCCAAAGAGATCGTGCGAATGGCACGGTTGGATTATCCAAAACCGTATTGATGAGGATCTTGTAATGGGCGGGCACGATCTCTGTTTTGACAAGACGTGCAATGAGGGCTATGCCTCGAAACGTGAAGCGGGAGGTGTGGAAACGGTTCGAAATGTTAAAGAGTCAAATGTGACGCTTCGCTAAAAAAGTTGTCTGTAAAAGACGTTGCTTTATTTTGATGTCTTGCCTTCGTGGCTAAGGGTTGTATTAATTATGCAGAGCCAGATACAGTTCCTTTGTACAGGGAGTTATCCTAAAATATTCAAGAGAAGGAACCCGCCTTGCAATGCCGAAGATAATCCGCGTGCCGAACACATCGTCATCGAAGACTGGTTCAGGGGCTACTAAGGGAGTCATGGATTAGGGGTCCTCGGGTGTCCGGTCTATTTGATATGGGCCGGATTGATGGGCCGTGAAAATACAAGAAGAACACCTCCCCCCCGTGTCCGGGTAGGACTCCCATATGCATGGATGGAAATATTAGTGTTCGGGTATATTATTTCCATCCTCTACAAACCAACTCTATACAACCCTAGGCCCCTCTGTGTGTATATAAACAGGAGGGTTTAGTCCGTAGAGGCTATCAGAGTTCCCATAGGCTAGACACCTAGGGTTTAGCCATTACGATCTTGAGGTAGATCAACTCTTGTAACCCCTATACTCATTAATATATTCAAGCAGGACGTAAGGTTTTATCTCCTTTAAGAGGGCCCGAACCTGGGTAAACATTGTGTCCCCATCGTCCCTTGTTACCGTTGATCCTCACAGTTTGGGACCCCCTACCCGAGATCTACCGGTTTTGACACTGACAGGCGCCCCCCTTGCTGCTCCCCTCCCTCTCCCACCTATATATACACGGGGAGGGGCACCTAGAACACACACCAACAATTGTTAGCCGTGTGCAGCGCCCTCCTCCACAGATTACACCCTCGGTCATATCTCCGTAGTGCTTAGGCAAAGCCCTGCATGAATCACTTCACCATCACCACGCCATCGTGCTGACGGAACTCATCCACTCCCTTGACACTTTGCTGGATCAAGAGTTCGAGGGACATCATCGAGCTGAATGCGTGCAGAACTCGGAGGTGCCATACGTTTGGTGCTTGATCGGCCAGAATGAGAAGAAGTTCGACTACATCAACCGCGTTGTCAAACGCTTCCGCTTTCGGTCTACGACGATATGTAGACACACTCTCCCCCTCTCGTTGCTATGCATCTCCTAGATAGATCTTGTGTGAGCGTAGGAATTTTTTGGAAATTGCATGCTACGTTTCCCAGCACGGGTGCGAATGTGGGAAAGAGATCTCAGGGTACAAAAGGGGGCCCTGCTATCAGAGAATCAGGCTCTCAACCTATGTGTGGATATCGCTGGCCTCTCTTCAAAAGAGTGGGCTATACGATACAATCTCAAGGATGCTGTGATAGATGTCTTTTTGGCGACGCCAACACAACCTACTTCCAGGCCATTGCTAATGGTCGCCGTAGAGGATACACCATACCCTTTTGTGGGATGGAGATTAGATGATACAGGATCCGAATGAGATCCGGAGCCATGTAGATGGGTCCTACAAGGCGTTGTTCGCCGGGCATCCCAGAGGGGGCATTGCCCTTGCAGATAAAATTTGGGTGGCCCAGCAACGGGTGTCTCTCGAGGAGAATGACGCCTTGCTCGTGCCATTTGATGCTGCAGAGGTAGAAACCTTCATTAAAGCAATGAACCCCGCCTCGCACCAGGCCCTGATGGCCTGCCAGTTCGCTTTTTTCAAGTGTTCTGGTCCACCATCAAGGAGGATATCCTTGCCTTGTTCCTTGGATTTTCTAGAGGAACGCTAGATGTGTCGTGCCTGAACATGGGATCATCTCCCTGATTCCAAAGGTCCAAAGGGCATAGGATAATAGGCAGTTTTGCCTGATCACGGTTCTCAATGTGATCTTTAGGATTCTGGCCAAAGGGTATGCCACTAGGGCGGCCCTGCTTGCTCCTCGGATACTTCATCCTAACCAGACGACGTTCACCAAAGGCCGATATATTTTGGATGGGATCCTCGTTCTACATGAGGTCATACATGAGGTCAAGCGAAAACACCTCCGTGTGGTGCTCTTTAAGATTGACTTTCATAAGGCGTACGATACGGTCCATTGGTCCTTCCTTCAGGAGGTGATGTCGAAGCGAGGCTTCGACCCCCATTGGATTGCACGTGTTATGCAGCTAGTAATGAGCGGACGCACGGCGATCAATATCAATGGGGAGGTTGGCCCCTATTTCCACATGGCTCAAGGGGTTCGACAGGGGGATCCACTACCCCTTCCTTTTCAACCTCGTAGTCGATGATTTAGCGGCGATCTTGGACTTAGCGAAGCGAGCTAGCCACATTAGAGGTATTTTTTCCCATCTCATTGGATATGGGGGACTCACCCACCTTCAGTACGCAGATGACACAATATTTATGGCCGAGGGCTCAGAAGAGAATATTCAGCATCTTAAGTTCCTCCTCCTATGCTTTCAAGAGATGTCGGGATTGACAATCAACTTTTGCGAAGAGCGAAGTGATGGTGTTAGGATAAACCGCGGAGGAGTCCCTCCGCATAGCCAATCGACTTGATTATTGACTTGGGTCATTCCCTACTACTTACCTCGACATGCCGATTGGTGATTCCCGCCTCCTGGAAAAGGACCTTCGCCCTATGGTGTCCAAGGTTCAACATAGAGTTGAACCATGGCAAGGGCGTTGGATTTCCAAGGCACCGAGGGTAGTCTTGATTAACTCTTTGTTGATTAGCCTATTGATGTATCTGATGGGGTTCTATAACTTGCACGAATCCCTCCACCAGGAGATTGCCAAGTACCTGTCTCGATTCTACTGGGCAGGGGAAGGCGATCGACAGAAATACCACATGGTCAAATGGTTGGAGATACGCAAGCCCAAAGACCAGGGCGGCCTTGGGGTCATCTCCTCCAAGCGGATGGATATCGCCCTACTTTCCAAGTGGCTGTGATGTATCGACACCGGTGGCGGTGGGCTTTGGCTTGAGATTATACGCGCAAAATATTTGCATGGGCAACCTCTAGCTTTCGCCCCTAGAATGGGTGGTTCCCAATTTTGGCAATCAATTGTACAACCGATGCTTGTTCTTCAGATAGGAACTTCGATTTTGTGTTGGGTCCAGCACCAAGACGTTGTTCTTTGTAGATAGGTGGTCGGGCACTCGACCGTTTGTGGAGTGCTTTTACTCGCTATTTAGTATTTGTACCCGCCCACAACTCACTGTGGGCGTGGCTTTGGAGGATCTTGGATGTATTGCCTTCCGGCATACATTTGGTCCACTCGAGCGGGATCAATGGGAGGAGATGCTGGAATGAATTTCCCTTCACTCCCCCACCCTCGAGCATCTCTTGGCATCTTGAGCCAAGTGGCAGGTTTTCGACCAAGTCTTTATACCACACCATTTTGGCCACCCCGGGTCCAACCGAACTAACTTTGCTTTGGGATATTAAGCTACCAATGTAGATTTGTATCTTCCTTTGGCAATGGGTACGTGGACGCTTACCCTCGGGTACAGAAGTGCTTAAACCAAGTGGTCCTAGTGATGCGCTATGCCCACTGTGTGGAGTTCCGGAAGACTCCAACCACATTTTCTTCCACTGCCGGCGGCGATTTTCCTATGGAGTTGCTTCCGGGATGTGGTGGGAGGGATGTGGTGCCGTGACAATCTCACGGACATGTTTCGGGAGATTCTTAGCTTCCCATGCATGGTACGCCCTTCCCTTTGTGTGGCGATGGGCACCCTCGCATGGACTCTATGGAATGTGCGCAATAAGCTAGTGATTGAGCACGTGGTTCCCTACCGTGTGACTAATACTGTTTACAAAATGTGTGGCTTCTTACAGCTCTGGAGACCGCTTACCAAGCGGAGCGATCGGGATAGCATCGACATGATCATCGCGGACATCGCTCCACCGCTAGCTCCATTGCTCCACCAACACCTCCGCCTCCTCCGGAGCCAGATTAGCTAGTAGCTTTAGTTTATTTGCAGGGGTTTGTTGTGTTGTGCCCCCAACGGAACCTATTTAGTTCCTTTTTGCACTCTTTGCTTTCAGTTGAACCTTGAATCTTTCCTGTTGTCGGATGTTGGTGCATTGCTTTATAATATAAAGCGGGAGAACCCTTTTTCGTGTATATGTTTCTCCTTGCCTCCCCGTCACCTTAGGGCGGGCAAGTGTGACCACTCTCCAATCGTTCTAATGAATGGGATGGAGGCAAGCAGTAGAAAGATTATAATTGCCCGACCGTTTACATATGAGGTCATGTGGAGACGACATTAGGATTTGGGACAAATGCATTTTTGCCCTTAGTCAGAACCACCCCACGGTTTTTGCCCTTACTTTTGGGCTCTATTCAATTTTCCCTTAGATTTTTCCATGAGGTCGTCCGAGTGCCCTTTACCCGTTTGACCAATACTTTGAAAATTCATAACAAATTCATATGAACCCATAAAAATGAAAATAAGATATCAAAATGTTTAGAAATACATTTCCTTTATGTGCATGCCATTTGCATTAAGGAAAAAGTAATGTTTAAACTACCCAAGGTTATTAATGTTATTGAAATTATTCAAAAAATAGAAGGTATAAACAATACTTTTTCATGAATAAAAATTACATGCAAATGTAGGTAGTCTTTCTAAACATCTTGATATCTTATTTTCCTTTTTTTCTGAGTTATATAACCTTGTTATGAATTTCCAAACGACTTTGATCATTATTTTGAAACTTCATAACAAGTTGATATGAATTCACAAAAATGCAAATAAGGTATCAGAATATTCAGAAAACATCACCCATTTTTGTTCGTGAAAAAAGTATTGTTTATACCTTTTATTTTTAATAATGTTGATAACATTAATAACCTCAGGTTGTTTAAACAATACTTTTATCCTCAATGCAAATGACATGCACATAAAGGTATTGTCGTTCTGATCATTTTGATATCTTATTTCCAATTTTATGATTTCATATGAATTCTTTATGAATTTCCAAAGTATTGGTCAAACGGTCAAAGGGCATTAGATGACCTCCTAGGAAAAAATCTAAGGGCACAAGTGAGCAAAGCCGAAAAGTAAGGGCAAAACCCACGGCTGGCGGAACTAAGGGCAAAAGTGTAATTGTCCCTTAGGATTTAGCAGCTGTCCTGGAGCAAGCTTGAAAGAAGGGGTTG
>NC_041389.1:355011008-355034479 GCF_002162155.2 Triticum dicoccoides
GAAAAGCTAGAACTGTTGAGAGAAAAGTTATTCTCTCATGCACGGGAGGTACCGTGTATGCATGCGCCGTTGATTCAATTGAAGATCTGAATGCATGCATGCAAGCCTCTCTCGTATACGTGTAGTAGTATATTTGCTATTCCCTGCATTAATATAGCTCAGTATAATGTCAGTCATCAATGCACTTTATGCCATACCATTCAATCTTTTCATCAACCGAACAGGAAAAGTCTTTGTAACTTGTAAGCACTGTTGATGAATTAATTTTTGGGATGTAAAGTTCTCTGTACTCTGTCAGTTGCCTTAGCAATAGGGTGGCATACTAAAATGAGCTTGAACGAAGATGTTACTTGTAATAATAATTAAACTTTGTATGAATTGCTAATAATTAATAATGGATGAACTATTTTTGAATGCAGACATGCATTGCAGGCTTCAGACTGAAGGGGTGTTTTCTGTATTTAAGAGGACTTGCCTTTTCTTTCAGGACATGATATCATGTGCATTTCGTTCAAAAGCTTTTCTGCTGTGCACTTGAAATAGATGGACGAGATTTGCACACAGAGCTATTCTATGGTGGGTGATGGGAAGAGGAAGAAGGCCTCTCTGGCAGCAATGGTGGAATAATGGTTCTGCACACAAAGCGTGCTGGACGGGCAGAAGGGGATGACATTTACGTTCTTGAGCTCAAAACAGTGTCTTATATGTTCCCTATTAATGCGTATCTGACTAGGTTGGTGAAGTATTGTACAGAACACTGCCAAAAGAAAGCTTTAAAATAGTATAGGCTCAAATCCAGGCGGGCATCTCCGCGCGACAACGAACGGCTGAACCATGCACGGGAGGTCC
This sequence comes from Triticum dicoccoides, assembly GCF_002162155.2. NCBI lineage: Eukaryota > Viridiplantae > Streptophyta > Magnoliopsida > Poales > Poaceae > Triticum > Triticum dicoccoides. The sequence goes on from NC_041389.1 coordinate 355,011,858, forward strand.
CGTGCACGGTAGAAAATCCAGTCTCGAATTGACCGATTATTTGAAAAGGTGGCGTTCTTACTTGGGTCAGAAAAGAGTTGCATGAACTCAAGAAGCGATTGGGCCAAACTTGGGAGGGTGAAGTAGTGATCCATACGAAATTTAGATGCAATTCGACAGGAGAAAAGAATATGATGATTATTATTCCCTTCTCCTCATCACAAGTTCACCACAATCAAATGCTGATTCTTCTTCTTCATTACAGATCGGCTAATAAGCCACAAAATTACTCTCTCTCTCTCTTTCAGAGTTCAGGCAATCAGACTCACTCTTATTCTACTACAGTACGTAGTACGTGCTCCGGCCTACATGCATGGCATCAGTCGTCCCACTTGAAGGCGACGGGGCTCCTGACCCGGTGCTTTCTGTTCTCCCAGGCGATGTGGCCGAACTCCCACGTGCCGGCCGGCCTCGCCTTCGCCCCCGCCTCGCTGCTGAACGGCACGCTGTAGCTCCTCTTCTCCTTCGGCCACCTGAACTCCAGCGTCGCCGGCGTCACGGTCACCTTCACCCCGTCGGGCGCCGCGACCGTCACGTTGTACCTCTCGGGGCGCGCCGACACCAAGGTCACCGTCCGCGTCAGCGTGCGGATGCGGCTGCGGCCGTCGAACACCACCACGAACGACGGGTGGTTCAGGTTGGCCACGCCGCCGGGGATCGTCCTCTCGCACTTGCTTAGCTCCGGCACGAACTGCCGCATCTGCTCCACCGTGTAGTTGAGTGTGCAGAGGAAGTCGACGTAGTCCTGCGTGCCGGCGTCGTACACCAGGCCCGGGTCCATGGCGAGCCGCGGGAGCACGAACCCGGCACCGGCCGCCAGCGGCGTCGCGCCCATGACGGCGGCGCCGACGGCACTGCCGCTGTCCACGATATCCCTGCCGCCCTTGTCGAGCGGGCCGGCGGTCGTTACCAGCGCCGAACGGATCATGGCCGGCGTCCAGTCGCCGTGCCGCTTCTTGATCAGGGCCGCCACGCCGGCCACGTGCGGGCACGCCATCGACGTCCCCGAGAGGATGTTGTACTCCACTCTCCGCGGGTCCATGACGGAGCCAGATGGCGAGGCGGCACCAGACCAGGCGGCAAGGAATGTTCACTCCTGGCGCGATGACGTCCGGCTTGAGGATCTCGGGGACAATCGGGTTGGGGCCCCGCGAGGAGAAGCCCGCCACCATCGGCGCCCGGTTCTCGCCGGTGACCGTGACGCAGGTGAAGTTGAAGGACGCCACCGGGTACGCTACGGACGACATGTAATCGGCCAGCTTCTTGCCGCCGGTGGAGCTGAGCTGGAGACCGGGAAGGTTGAAGGGTTGGGCCTTCACCGCGTCCCCGAACCGTGTCCTACTATCGGCGGAAATCATCCCGGCTCCGCCGGCTCTCTCCACGTCAAAGCCGGCCCAAGCTCCTTCACCCTTGGAGCACACCACGACCTTGCCCATGACCCTGTCGGGCGTCAGGTCGCCGTACTTGCCGCAGTCGCTGCTCACTAGCGGGATCGTGCCCGCGCCCTGGGAGAACGGGATGTTGTACAGGGACTGCCCGGTGAGCACCACCCCGTTGCCGAGCCTGAGTGTCGCCGGGAACACCCGGTCCGTGGTGGCGGCGCCGACGGTGGTCATCCACGGGGCCACGTTGGTTATACTTGACGCTGTCGGGCCGTCGTTGCCGCCCGCCATGACGACGAAGACGCCTCTGCGCTCAGCGCCGAACGTGGCGACGGCGACGAGGTCGTCGTAGAAGGCTTCCACGGGGCCTCCGAGGGACATGGAGATGAGGTCCACGCCGTCGCTCACCGCGGCATCGATCGCCGCGGTAATGGCCGACAAGGAGCATCCGCCCCGGGTGCACGCCTTGTACATGGCGATCCTTGCCCTGCGAGCCACGCCGCTCGCTCTCCCGCCCGCGAACTTGAAGAGATCCGTGCTCGCCCGCCCAGGGGACCTCGGAGCCTGCAGCCGTTGACGACACATGCGTTCCGTGCCCATCGATGTCCCTCGGACTCGAATCGGTGAGGCCACCGGCATCTAGCCCGTCTTCTGTGAGGAAGGACTTGGCGCCGACGAGCTTGTTGTTGCACAAGCTGGCGTTGAATCCCGGGGCGTTCACGCACTTGCCCCTCCAGGTGGACCTGACGGGGCTGAGCCCGGCGTCGCTGAAGCTGGCGCGCTCCGGCCAGATGCCGGTGTCGACGAAGCCGATGATGACGCCGTCGCCGAACTCGGCGTCTGGCCACGCGCCGAAGTCGTCGTGGAGGCCCATGAACCACGGCGACCTCGTGGTCTGGATGTGGTACAGCCTGTCCTTGTACACGCGGAACACGCCGGGGACGGTGGCCATGCGCTGGGCCTCGCCGTTGGTGAGACGAGCCGCAAAACCGTGCATGACGGTGCCGTAGGTGTACTGGATGCGGTTGGAGTTCTTGCCCAGCATGGACGCGTACCAGCGCTGGAGGGTGTCGAACTTGGACGGCTTGGCGAGGTGGTTGGTGAGGACGATGTAGGTGCTCGAGCTGGAAGGACTAAACCTTAGCTGCTTGTGCTTCTTGGGCTTCGGGGTGACGGAGGAGTGTGTGGACTGGACAAGGAGGAGAAGTAGCAGGGAGCAGCGCAAGAGGATGGAGATCATGGAAGCCATTGTTGGATCGTGTGTGGAGTCGAGTGGTGGAGGAATGCATGCGAGTGGTGGGTTTTATAGAGCTTGAGTAGCCCAGCGTGACGCTACCGGACAAGGCATGCATGCGTGTTCAGATCAGCAAGAAAATGCATCGCCAAGAGATAATATTTGCATCATCAATTTTCTATCTATTTTTGATTTGAAGCTTGCATTACCATGTTTACCCTAAATATATCATCATGCGTGCATGGCGGCTCAGCTACAACTATTGGATGGTACTAGATGTGGATTTCTTCCGGACTAAACCTTAGCTAGTGGAAGCTAAATGCAGCCTCGAAACAAGAATTATTGAGTTTTGTTTTGCCAGGCAACAATGGTTGATTGATTTTTTATACACAAGTATTCGTGATGAAACGGCCTTCCAAGCCAAACAAGGAAGGATTGAAACGGCCTCCACTCTGCCCTTTTTTCTTTTCCTGAAACCTCAACTTGCCTTGTCTCCATGGAGTTGCACTAATTAAATACACAGAGCATGCAAGAGCACAGGCTTTCTGTTAACATTCTAGCTTTGTACACCGAGGGGCGAAACCAACTGCCTAATCTGTCACGCAATCGCGTATGCTGGCAGGCAAGGCTGTTCCACTACAAATCGAAACAAAGCAAACGTGTAAATAAGATGTTCAGATGGGTAATTTTAGAACTAAATACAAGTACAAGCTACATTTACAGTTTCAAAGGTCTTGGAAGCCGATTTACAGAGTTATGTACGACCATTAGCAGGTTCTACTTTCGATTTATACTTTTGATTCGCCATCTAAGTTTTATCCAGGCTATACAGTAAAAGTGAATCGATCACATCTCTGAATTTGTTTCCACACAACATGTACAGTGCAAGTGCTACCAGCAAGAGTTACGCAAGAAGACGCTGCAGTGCAGTAGAGGTCTTCAGAAACTCAGGATAACCATGACTCCATGGTATAAAGTATAAACTACTGCGGCCGAAAGCAGCCTACAGACGGCTGGCCCTAGCCCCAAACTGAGTCTCCCGTAACTAAATAGCCAGATGCAAATTCATGATTCTCGCTGATCTTGCTACTTCCTGAGTTCCCGTCACACAAAATAAAGCTCTCATGGTACTGCAAGGGTATCAAATTCCATTTGTCATGATGATGCATCAGCGCCAAGTAACATACTCCCTCCGTCCTGAAATACTTGTCGGAGGAATGAATGTATCTAGACGTATTTTAGTTCTAAGATACATTCATTTTTATTCATTTCTCCGACAAGTATTTTTGGACGGAGGGAGTACATTACCTTGACAGCTAAAACATATTCCATGCTGATTACCTGTTACCCGTGACTCTGAGCAAGGGAAAGTGCGAAAAGATAGAACATGTAGACAAGTTCAGTTGCATATCTACACGAGGGCTATGAAATGCTGGCAGCAAGGCATACAGTTATCAGCAGCTAAATTTTACCATGATGTTGTACTAAATTTACTCTTTTAAAAGAACAAACTGTCATATGTGCATTGCTAGCTCCAATTGTGATTGACAAGCCATTAGGCATGCATAAAGTGTGCACTATCCTTGGTAAATACTCCCTCCGTCCCAAAATAAGTGTCTCAACCTTAGTACAACTTTATACTAAAGTTAGTACAAAGTTGAGACACTTATTTTAGGACGGAGGGAAGTAAGAGTTCCGGCACCAGACAATATTCAATGCATTGCCCCAGCCAAGAAGTAAAAAAAAATAACAAAAACTCGGCCATCTAGTCTCATAGAATTCCTGAGTTGAGAAAGAAAAGGGATACATTAAAATGCAAATACTAGATAACACGATAGATATCAATATATCATCAAGCTGCAGACATAGGCAATAGGATATCATCAAGCTGCAGACATAGGCAATAGCATTAGCAGGTGCCTGAAAAACAAAATTCGTGATGAAACGGCCTTCCAAACGAAACCCGAAAAGAATGAAACGGCCTCCACTCTACCTTGTCTTTTCCTAAAACCAACTTGCCTTGTCTCCTTCGACTTGCACTAATTAAACACACATCACATGCATGCGCGCTGGCTATCAGTTAACATTCTAGCTTTGTGCTATGAGGGATGAAACCAACTGCCTAATCTGCCAGAAATAGCACATGATAGCAGGCAAGGTTTTGTTCCTGTTTTCAGTCCCTAATCTGGAAACCAGATGGTGAAATCAATCATGCAAAACAAAGCCCTAAGTAAACACCACACTGTATTTGTAACAATGTGATTAAGCTACATTTACAGGAACAAGGTGATGAATTTATACAGCTACGTATGAGGTATGACTATTAGTAGGTTTCAACTTCTGTGCTACTTCTAATTTATACTCAAAATCTTGCCGAGTACCCTTCTGCCTTCTATGTTGGCCCTCTAACATTTATCCAGACTATATATTACTCCCTCCGTAAAGTTTTAGTGATCTAAACGCTCTTATATTTCTTTACAGAGGGAGTATAAGGGAACCAATCGATCATGTCTGTCTGAATTTGTTTTCCCACGTGGCAGGTTGTTAATAGCTCCATGGAACATGTACATGAGTGATGATCTGCAGTGCAAGTTCTACCAGCAAGAATTAGTACTCAAGAAGACGCTCTGCCTCCACTAGAGGTCTTCGCGGGATTCTCCCTCATCTTTGGTGCTTCCTGCCATGCAAAAATAGAACTCTCATTATACTGCAACAAGAGTACCAAATTCTCATGATGATGATGAACACTAAGATGGGACTTCAGAATATACAAAGGCATTAAGGCATGCCACATGATTATTAATGAGCCACACATAAAAGCACGACCGTTTGGATCTTCTTCTACTAAATTGCCTTCCATTGCCGATACTACTGACCTGCGGTCAAGGGAAAAACTGGACATAAGAATGATAAAAAGTAAACAACCAGCTTCTGACATGATTATGCATCATATGCAAATGTAGACAAATTCAATTGTAAATCTTCAAGAGGTCCATGAAATGCTCATAATCACAACAAGACATATAGGGAATGGATATATATGTCAAAGAGCTGTACAAACCTACACAGTTGACAAGTACAGATTACATATACTTCTACCGAAACTGCCTTGCGTACGATACTTTTTCCATACGATTTTGTACGACAAGACACAGGCCCGTTTCCAACGTTTGGGCCCACTACACCAGAACAGTCTGCTCGTACGCAAAATCGTATGAAGTTTGATCGTACATATAGCAGCGCTCTACTTCTACACAAGTTTATAGAGGTGATATACTCTATTAATAACTCTTTAAAATTGAATCAAAGTTAAGAGCATACCGTAATAAATGTATTGGCAGCTCCTATTGTGACTGACGGGGCATAAATGATGAAGTTGTAAAAAAACAATCGTAACACCCGGCAATATCCAAAGCATTGCTCCAGCGGAGGCATAATGGTCAACTCAACCATCTAGTCTCCTATAAACAGTGTAGAATTCCATTGAGCTGGTTCCTTCAAGGAAACAAACCCTCATTGAGTTGAGGAAGAAAATAGTAATTTAAACTTAGATACTCAGACATGTAACAGGAGATACTATCAAGCTGCAGAGATAGACAATGGCAGGTGCCTGAAAAACAAAATGAGCATTCATGAAAATTCAGTTTTATGGAATGTAGCAAGAAATTATCTAATTTTATCAACTGTGTCAATGAACCACAGATGTCAATTACAAGCAGAAAATATCACTTACTAGTAACCCTTTCAGCATTCAGATTATATAGAGACTGAACATTTAAGTGCCTGGTTAGACTCCAAGTATAGTGGTCACAAAGAACATAAAGAAAATCTCTTAATGTTTCAGTAATCTCACCGCGAATGCGACTCGCTGAGCCTACATTACAAACTTCAATTGTTTCTCACCCAAGGAGAAACGACAAGTTGTCCTATGTACTATGGCACATACACCATTGGAAGATTCTGAAATCTTGAACTTTTTTAGGTGCATAATTTAATAACTTCTTGAACTGAAACTGTAGGGGAGGTCTCAACAGTAAATTTTATTAAGGGTCGACAAGATCCTGAAATCATGAAGTTTTTAGGTGCACATTTCGTAACTTTTTTCAACTGAAACGGCAGTAGAGGCCCTGACCGTAAATTTTATAATTTGGTAACTCTGCTAAAAACTCATCAATTCCATGCGAGAGTGAGACAGATTCAGAATGCATCTTGATAGCATGCTTAGTGTCATCTCCTAAACGGCCATAGTATACAAGCCCAAATGCTCCTTCTCCAATGAAACTTTAGAACTTATTCATAAACTTCTCCAGGTCAAAGTGGTGTGAACCGGAAATTCGTATTATTTTGCAGGTGGTTCGCATGAAAATTTTCTGACCTTTTCCACTCTGGGAGGATCTTGTGTAGAAACTGGTGGCACAAATGTCAGATATTTAGCATAAATTATTCTAAAAATATATATATAGCATAAATAGCAAGACAGTAAAACCTTAATAATCAATAATACATGTTATAACAATGTATAAGAGCACACACATTATTAAGTTTTATTTTCTGTCTCCAGATCGAATATGAAAGCACAAGTACAGTCACCACCAGCACAGAAACCACAACTGAAATAAATACAACAGATGGACTAATGGTTTCATTGCACATGTATTGATCAGATTCATACCTGAAATTATGTAATACAACCAGTTCAGAGTATTTGGTGCGGAGAATAATCATGAATATGTACATGCGTAAAGATCACAGAAAAGAAACATTCCACAGTTTTGCCTTTTAAAAACCATTCCACATTTCAGTGTGTATCAATAGAAAAAAAATGCCAACAAGAAAATACAAACCTGGAAACAAGATATCCTATTACAGAGGGAGTCTGCAGATGAACCATGGGGACGATCGCCTGGCAAATTTCTGTTGAAAGTAACATGCATCTTAGACATCTAGTAAGTTTTCTGGTTTGGTAACAATTACAAACTAATCTATCCACTTGGAAGAGAACAAGGTACCCTCACACTTTAGTTGTTGAAAAAAAAATGAAATGTTTTCGCAACCAGTGGGACACCTAGACACTAATCTCCTCTACATTAAGTAGCTTGCACCGTAATTCATGGCATCACGTGGCACAGTCAAAATGCTGAGTCGTAGAGAGGTAAACATGGATCAAGAAGGATCCTACCCTTGATTTTGATGAATGCAAGTTTGAAACGCACTTGTCAAATGAAGTCTTCCTGTGCGGGTATAGATGTAGTTGGTGGTTTTCACTCATAAATAAATACAGGTGAAGGGGGATCTTCAGTCACATCACACTGAAATTTTATATATAGCAAATAAAATTACAGAAGGCAGAGCAGATCAATCGATTATGTTCCCCATAAAAACAGTGTTTCAGTCGCTGAATGCAACTATGCAGGTTGTGGTTCCTCAGGCCAATCCATAATATTACTAAAACAATGTTTAAAGGAGCCTCAACATTCCAGATTATGCATTGCAATTTAATCAGATCCAGTTCATACGCAAACGTGCCAGAATTTTGGCTAGTTGCATCCATAATAACATCTCAAAGCTCAAGCACAGTCATCAGAAAATGACACGTTAAATAGAGAATATTTACATTCACAGATGATACTACAGTTGGTTTCCAGGAATCCGGCATACCTGGTGTGATGGAACCTGCTCTTCAGCTACACAACCTCAAGCGTCATTTCATCAAACACCCTGAGCGCAGGGGGTGGCTAAGGCAATGTATGTCGATCAGCTATGGTGCATCAGTTGGGCGCCTGCTGCTCAAGGCGCACTAAGCCGCCGGCCAAAATGGCTCGCCGCCCGTTTGCTACCTCGGCAGTGCTTTCGCCACTTTGGTGAGCCAAGAGTCCTCCCGGCGACGTGGCGAGGGGTCAGGTCCAGCGCCCACCCGATTGCCAGCCTGTCAATCCGTAGAGCGTCGGGGTTGCGCCCGACACTCGGCTTCTGGATGCACCCGACATGGATCAAGGAGGATCCTACCCTTGATTTTGATGAATGCAAGTTCGAGATGCACACGCTCAAAGTCAAATGAAGTCTTGGGAATGAATTACAGAAAACCACCGAATTAATGTCTAGGGTTGCAGCAGTTTACAAACTTGGGTCAGAAACCACTTATTCTTGGCCTAATCTTTTGCAGAAAACATTGATTGATCGTTTAGACCATTTTAATGACAATTATGACATATGGGTTTCACATTTGATGACTGGTCTTTTAAAAAACTCCCCCCAAAATACAATTCTCCCTCCCTTACCCCAATCCAGAGAGAACATGAGGACATGGCGAAGTGCCCGAGAGAGAGGAAGAGGTGCGCCCTCGATGCCGACGGGGTCCAACCGCCGCAAGTCCTCGCCGTCGTGGTCGGCGGGATACAGGACCTGCACCGGAGCAAGCAGCAGCAGCGCCGCGCAAGTAGCATCACTGAGCGCATGACCCAACCCCCATTGTCATGGCCCCTCATCGCCGGCGACCTCGACCCCTCGGCTCCTGGTGACCGGCGTTGCCGCCCCGTCGTCGACGGCGACCCCATCCATCTGCGGTCATGATACATACATGATGTCGTCGATTGTTGATGCTACTGAAGGCGAACCCTTTAAGGGGTTGAGCACTGAGTTATTTACTAGAATGGTTGATTATGTTCAGAATTGTTCAACAAAGGCTCAAAAAGAAGAAGAAAAGGATCGGAGTTTATTTCGTGAGTTATGAAAATTGTCAGAAAACGTCCAGGTTTTGGACGACCGAATCATGAATAGTTTTTATGATTTTTCATCGAGGAAATCTACCAGCGATGGAGGGTTGATCATCACATCGGCGCCTACGTGCTGATCCAATAGGATATTTATCTTTATTCATGCATCGTCATGCACAGGTGGAGAATTATTATTGAAGGTTGCGAGGAGGAACTCGAGAGACGAACTGTTAATCAAGAGTGGCCGTGAAAGATCGAGCCACCTACATGCACGACTTAACTTCTCGCTACTTTGTGCGGCATCAAGTGGTATTTAGAGCTAAGGTTGGTCAAGGCGATCAAGTGGCAATGTCGTGTGAGGAGCTGGGCATCAATGTATTGAGCAAGAATAATTGAGGTGCTAAGCATATTAAAAAGTTTAGCAACTAAAGCCATCAATGCATAGATGCTTAACTTGTTATAGATAAGCTCGCTTCACTTAATGATTTAGAACTTAAGCTATTGCATGCATTAATGAACTTCCTTTATTTAAGTATTTTTCCTAGATTCACACGCTTAGGCCTCATCCAATGCATTGATGCTTAGATGAGGTGCTAACGGCATTAAAAGTCTTATCAAGTAATCACTCAAATGCATAGGTGCATAGATTTTGTAGCTAAACTTCGCTCACTTAATTGTTTAAGGCCTTCTTTGGTTCATAGGATAGGAATAGTATAGGAATAGAAAAATCATAGGAAGTGAGATGACATGCATCTCAAATCCTATAGATAAAGAGATGTCATTTGATGCATAGGACAAAATTTTTTTTCATTGTCTTAGCCAATGTTTTTTCCCTTTGAAATGTGAAGGATTAATTCCTATCCTAGGAATAGTAACCCTTTCTACAGACCAAAGGGATCCAAAGGAATTTTTCCTACAAAGTTCCTATCCTTTGCAATTCCTACAATATTCCTATGAACCAAAGGAGGCCTAACACTTAAACTTTTTCATGCATTGGTTGGTAGCCATTTTGCATAGGTTCACACGCTTAGCGTCATTTCCTCCTAGGGTCATCATAATGCTCTCTCTCCTCTTTAATTGCTCTGTCACATTATTTTTTGCCTATGTGGATCCCTTACCACCAGTTCACCTTAGAGCACAGGGAAGGGCTTACCATTGTTTCTGTCTGGGGTCACTAAACTATCTCTCTCCTCCTAATTACCTTGCCACATCATATTTTTTCCTGCCTGGCAGGCTTAATGCTCTCTCTCCTCTTTAATTGCTCTGCCACATCATTTTTTTGTCTATGTGGCACCCTTACCATCAATACATGATACATCCATTTTGCATCATGTTTTTATGTTGATAATTATTGCATTATGGGTTGTTATTACACTTTAAGATACCGTTCTTATGCCTTTTCTCTCTTATTTTACAAGGTTTACATGAAGAGGGAGAATGCTAGTAGCTGGAATTCTGGACTGGAAAGGAGCAAATCTGAGATACCTATTCTGCACAACTCCAAATGTCCTGAAACTTTACGGAGAATTGTTTTCGAATATATAAAAAATATTAGGCGAAGAGACTATAGAAGGGAACCCACCAGGTGGCCACAAGCCTAGAGGGCGCGCCCTACCCCCTAGGGCGTGCCCCTTGAGTTTGTGGGCCCCCTGGCCAGCCTCCAGTGCCCATCTTCTGCTATATAGAGGGTTTTGACCTAGAAAAAATCATAAGGAAGCTTTCGAGACGAAGCGTCACCATCTCGAGGTGGAACCTAGGTAGAAGCAATCTAGGGCTTCGGCGGAGCTATTCTGCCGGGAAAACTTCCCTCCGGGAGGGGGAAATCAAAGCCATCGTCATCACCAACGATCCTCTCATCGAGGGAGGGTCAATCTTCATCAACATCTTCACTAGCACCATCTCCTCTCAAACCCTAGTTCATCTCTTGTATTCAATCTTTGTCTCAAAACCTCAGATTGGTACATGTGGGTTGCTAGTAGTGTTGATTACTCCTTGTAGCTGATGCTAGTTGGTTTATTTGGTGGAATGTCATATGTTCAGATCCTTAATGATATTTATTACCCCTCTGATCTTGAACATGAACATGCTTTGTGAGTAGTTATGTTTGTTCCTGAGGACATGGGAGAAGTCTTGTTATAAGTAATCATGTGAATTTGGTATTCCTTCGATATTTTGATGAGATGTATGTTGTCTTTCCTCTAGTGGTGTTATGTGAACGTCGACTACATGACACTTCACCATGATTTGGGCCTAGGGGAAGGCATTGGGAAGTAATAAGTAGATGATGGGTTGCTAGAGTGACAGAAATTTAAACCCTAGTTTATGCATTGCTTCGTAAGGGGCTGATTTGGATCCACATGTTTCATGCCATGGTTAGATTTATCTTAATTCTTCTTCTGTAGTTGTGGATGCTTGTGAGAGGGGTTAATCATAAGTGGGATGCTTGTCCAACTAAGGACTGCACCCAAGCACCGGTCCACCCACATATCAAATTATCAAAGTAACAAACGTGAATCATATGAGCATGATGAAAACTAACTTGACGATAATTCCCATGTGTCCTCGGGAGCGTTTTGCTTTATATAAGAGTTCGTCCAGGCTTACCCTTTGCTACAAAAATGATTCGGTCACCTTGTTGCACTTTTGTTACATTTGTTACTTGTTACCCGTTACAAATTATCTTGCTACAAAACTATCTGTTACCGATAATTTCAGTGCCTGCAGAAAATACATTGCTGAAAACCGCTTGTCATTTCCTTCTGCTCCTCGTTGGGTTCGACACTCTTACTTATCAAAAGGACTACGATTGATCTCCTATACTTGTGGGTCATCAAGACTCTTTTTTGGCGCCGTTGTCGGGGAGTGAAGCGCCTTTGGTGAGTGGAATTTGGTAAGGAAACATTTATGTTACTGCTGAAATTTACAGTCACTTGTCACTATGGAAAATAAACCTTTGAGGGGTTCGTTCGGGGTATCTTCACCTCGACCGGAAGAACAAAGAGTTGCTCCTCAACCTACTGCACCTACTGAAAATATTTATTATGAAATTCCTTGGGTATGATACAGAAACTGCTAGCCAATCCTTATGCAGGAGATGGATGATACATCTCCAACGTATCTATAATTTTTTATTGTTCCATGCTATTATATTATCCATTTTTGGATGTTTAATGGGCTTTACTATATACTTTTATATTATTTTTGGGACTAACCTATTAACTGGAGGCCCAGTCCAAATTGTTTTTTTTGCTTATTTCAGTGTTTTGCAGAAAAGGAATATCAAACGGAGTCCAAATGGAATGAAACCTTCAGGAGAGTTATTTTTGGAACAAACGCAATCCAGGAGACTTGGAGTAGATGTCAGGGAAGCAACGAGGTGGCCACGAGGGTCCAGGGCGCGCCCTACCCCCCTGGGCGTGCCTCCCACCCTCGTGGGCCCCTCGTGGCTCCCCTCACTGACTTCTTTCGCCTATATATACTCATATACCATGAAAACATCGGGGAGCACCATAGATCGGGAGTTCCGCCGCCGCAAGCCTCTGTAGCCACCAAAAACCTCTCGGGAGCCCGTTCCGGCACCTTGCCGGAGGGGGAATCCATCACCAGTGGCCATCTTCATCATCCCGGCGCTCTCCATGACGAGGAGGGAGTAGTTCACCCTCGGGGCTGAGGGTATGTACCAGTAGCTATGTGTTTGATCTCTCTCTCTCTCATGTTCTTGATTTGGCACCATGTAATACCCGGATAATTAAGCTACAGTAATCCCCTTATAATGGTGACATGTCACCACGATTACTATTCTTAAACTCGCGTTGGTTCGAAACCGGTTCAAATTCAAATCTAAAATAAAGTAGAAAATAAAAGTTTTCAGATGTCAAAACTAAAATGTTCACAATATTCTATAGATTATCCTGATCATTGTCATGTTGGAACCAACATCTTTTGGATTCCCACGGTGCCCCTGGAAATTTTATTTAGTGGACCAACAGCCAATTATTTGAGCTTTTCTATTTCTAAAAATGGTTGAACACTCCCAAATGCTTTGAAACTTTTTGTACCAACCCAGGTTATTGCCTTGTATTTTTGTGCCAAGTTTTGTATTAAACAAAACTTTTTTAGTGGCTCAAAGAAAATAAACGAAAGGTAAAAACTAAATACAAAAAAAATGAAAAGAAACACCCTCCCCCACGCTGGACCAATTGGCCCAGCTAGCCAACTGGCCGGCCCAGTCGGCCAGCCCACCCCGACCGGCCCACCTCGCTCCCACCTTAACCCCCCCAATCCCCAACGGAACCCTAGCCCGATCCCCACTCCCCCACGCTTCCCTCGCCCCCCTCTGCTCCCCCATCGATCCAGATTAGGGCAACCGCCCCGACCTCGCCGTCGGGCGCTGCTCGACGGAGCCGCCTTGACGCCGGTGCCCGGTGCTGCCTCGGGTCGCCTGCCCCCTTGCTGGATGCCTCGTCCTCCTCCCCGGACCCCTCCCACTCATCTGGATCAGGGTGGGGCTCGATCTAGTGCCTCCCTGCGCCTCCCATCGTCGCCGTGCTTCACCACCACACCGACACCGCTCCACCGCCTCTCCATCGACGATCGTTGTCGAACTTCGCCGCACTGATCCCCTACAACGGGGGTGAGCAGCTCCCCTTCCTCCCTGCCCCATGTCGCCCCCCGCCTCCTCTGCTGAGCCTCGCCTCACCGTACGCCACGCTGATGCGCCGGCCAATCCCCGCAACCGCCTTGCGTCGTCCTCTCACACTCGCCAGAGACCGCCCGTGCCCACGCGCCTCCTTCCCCCGCGCTAACTCCTTGCGGCCGTGGCCGCGCCCTCGGCCGCCTCTTGCTGCTTCGCTCCCGCTGCTCACCTTGTTGCCCCACACGCGCCCCTGTCGCCCTACCCGGGCCGCTGCCTCATCCCGCAGCCCCCCACTCTGACCGTCGCCGCCCCGGCCTGGCCACGCCCCTCCCCGGCCAGCGCCGTGGCCTCGCTGGCGCCCCTGATGCACCGTGCACTCGCACAGGCGCTCGCCCGTCGCCCGCTTAGCCCCGGAGCCACTGCCAATGGGGCCCCACGCCCCTGTTTACTTACAAAATATATGTTAATAAAAATAATTAATTAATTAGTTAAACGGTTAATTAACTTAATTAATTATTCTTTATTAACCTATTGAAGTAGATTAGTTAGTTTAAAAATTGTAGTTAGTTAGATGAGTGAATGACAGGGGGGCCCACCCCCAGTTGACCAGTCAAACGTTGACTGGTAAACTGGGACCCCCTGGCCCACCAGGCACTGGACACACTTTTGTGTACCCTATGCTGGGTGCATCTAGCAATTTAGCTTTTTTCAAATTAAAATAGTTCCAAAATAATGTTTAAATCTTTGAAAAATCATAGAAATTAATCTGTAGCTTGGATGGAAAAGTTTTCTACATGAAAGTTGCTCAGAACGACGAGAAGAATCCGAATACGCAGTCCGTTCATCTGTCACATGCTCCTATCATAGCGAACATGGAACTTTCCCCTTCGTTTTGTTAGTCTGAAAATGCCAAACTTCGGGAAAGCATTCCTGGATGTTTTTCCCCTTTGCCGGTATCGCGTAGTACCGCGTTAGAACGCATCTAACTATGCATGTTATCCTGTTATGATCTTGCTTGCTATGTATTTACTGTTTCTTCCCCCTCTTCTCTCTGATAGACCCCAAGACTGATGTTGCCACTGTGATCGACTACGTCGACGACGACCCTTCTTCCCTTTCATCGGAGCTTCCAGGCAAGCCCCCACTTTGATCATCCCGATATCGCCCATTCCATTCTCTCATGCTTGCATTAGATTTTGCTACTGCAATTGATGGCTCCTATTCTGATGCATAGCCTGCTTTTGTAACCTGCTTATTGTTACTTAACTGCTTATCCTAAACTGCTTAGTATAGGTTGGTTAGCGATCCATCAGTGACCCCCACTTTGTCCTTGTTGCCCCTGCTTCATCTTCGACGACTCAATCAACATGATCGATGACCAGAGCCCGACACCTCACATCACATCACGCCCCTTTTGATGCTCGACTCTACAGAGTTACCATCGAGTGCCGAGGGTGGAACCTCATACATCACTCCTGATGAGATCTCTGTAGTGTATCTATTCGGTCGTGGTCATCGAGGGTGGTTCCTCCTTCACCATTCCTGATACGGCTCGGTCGTGCAACACCTCAAGTGTGAACCTCGAGGGTGGTTCCTCTTACGTTCACCTTGATGATTACATCGAGTGGAATCCAGCGGGGGTGATTCCTCAGGTTTTTCCCTTGATGTTTGGACACACGGTTACATTGACTTTACTAGAGACCATTGTTGAAGTCGGGTCGGCCCTGAGGGATACATGTGAGTTGATGTAAAAGTCGGGCGGGCCCGTAGAGCACCCGCGAGTTTTCCATGTGGCACGACCGGGCAGTCTGGGTCCTTGTCGTAAGTCCACGAGACGGGGCAACGGGGTCACATTATCGTGAGTCTCTGCTCGTCTCCGCGAGCCCCCAATGCACTAACAGGTTTGGGTATTTGTTCTGAGTTGGTCGCTGGCCTTTACGCACTAATAACCACATGAGAATAGTTATGGGTCTCGACGTCGCAGTATCAGCCGAAACTTTGTCAGACGTCCAGTTCAGTAGTGCGGCACAGTCGGATCATGCTGGCCATCCGACGCGGTGCTGGTATTCACCAACGACCCGGAGTGCTGCGGGCGATGGACCCAAGACCCCGGAGCGCTTAGGATGTAGACCGGCGGGGACCTCTCTGCTTAGCCTAGGTATGGTTGCGACATGTTGATCTTTCGAGGCCGGGCATTGACCCTAGAAAGGTGTGTTCGGCCAGAGTGATCAAGCGTGTTGGGTAATGTGGTGCACCCCTGTAGGGAAGATATATATTCGAATACCGTGTCCATGGTAATGGACGTTCAGACTTGTATCCGGATCTTATATAACTAGAAATGGATACTTGGGATATGTGATGGATATGTGGCTCCGAGATTGCTTTCTCGCAGGGAGTCGAGGAGGGATCTCTGGGCATTAATGTTACAACATGTTTGATAATTATAAACTGCTATTCTTTACTCTTCCACATGCTGCAAGATGCTTGGAGCTGCTTGAAGATGCTAGTCTTTGATAGGCTAGGCCTTCCCCTCTATTCTGGCATTCTGCAGTTCAGTCCATAGATACAACCCTTCAATTTGATACCAATGCATACTTAGTATAGATCTGATGCTTGTGAGTACTTTGGATGAGTACTAACGGTTGCTTTTCTACCCCCTTTTCCCCCCTTCTTTATTCTTTCCGGTTGATGCAACCAGATGGTGGATCCCTGGAGCCATATGCCACTGCCGACGGATACTGCTACATGGAGACCGCTGATGACCAGGAGTAGTTAGGAGGTCCCAGGCAGGAGGGCTTGCCTCTTCAATCGTTGCTTCTTTTGTGCTTGCCTTCTTAAGGCAGTCTTGTCTAACTTATGTCTGTTCTCAGATATTGTTGCTTCCGCTAACTCTTGTGTATCGAGCTTGTATTCAAGCCCTCAAGGCCCCTGGCTTGTAATATAAAGCTTGTATTATTTTAATTGTGTTTAGAGTTGTGTTGTGACATCTTCCCGTGAGTCCCTGATCTTGAACGTACACACTTGCATGTATTATTGAATCGGTGGGCGTCACAAGTTAGTATCAGAGCCGACTGCCTATAGGATCCCCCTTTCCAACTCTTTGGCCGAAGTTGAGTCTAGTCTTTGAAAAACTGTTTTACTAACATGGTTGTGTGGCTTACGGGCCCACGTTGCCATTGGGTGGTATTAGGATCTTTTACTCCTCGACCTTTACTTTGGGACTCTGATCTTTCTTCTATTTGGGTTAAATGATATTAACTCTAACTTTAGGATCTCGTAAATACTTTCTCCTGGAGAGCCCCTCACTCCAGATGATTGCGTGGTGCACCATAAGATTCTGAAGATACTCTTTGATGTTTTACCGAGTCCCTTGTACCCTTCGCTGTTGCGATCCCTACCACCGATAAATCCTTAGGTGTAACTACCTACATTGTCGTTCATACAGTCATTCCTCGTTGATGTTGTTATTACAATATACCCTAAATTTCTTCTTATTTGTTTCGATAATACCTTGTGCCTACTGCCTTGCAGTTCCTTGCCGCATGAATATCCCTACGGATAATTACTCTTTCTTATCGAGTATCCATTCATCCCTAGTTATCCTTATGCTTCATAATATACTTTGTGATACAATCTGAGCTTTCGATGACCTCTGCCGCCTATTGCTCTAGAAGGTCTTACCTGCCTACACTCTGGTTAATTCCATATGCCTAGCAGTACCCATTGACATCCTTTGTCATTATCATCTTGTGTTTTTGGATTTGATATGTTTGTGTCGCAATCATCAGTTGATCCTTATAGATTATCTTTCTGGATCAGACGTCTTCCCAAACATGAGATGGTTCTCGGCCGATCAGATTGACATCGATTGTGCCCTAAGTCTATTCAACTTATCCATCCTTGGTCAGAGCATTTACTTTGGATCCCTTGATTTTGGAAATCATAATTCCGTTACATTTGAGCTTTGATTTAGTTAGTTGTTTCTATAATCTGACCTCCTTGCATTCTTTCTTCTTCTGATCGAGTACCATTGCTCACATCAGATCCCTTGTGGACCACCAGATCCTTGTTGGGTTTTATCCGACAGTATCCTTCATATCCAGTAACCTGGTGAGCATTTCCTCGGATACATATTGCCTTTGGTAAATCGTATCCCCGCTCTTGCCAACCATACTCTGCTTCCGAGCTTGAGTTATTTATTCCTAAAGTTTGTGGTATATGTTCCTAATATGCCCATATGGGTTGAATCTATGTCTTCCCTAAATCCGTGTGAACCCAAAGATTATGCGGGTTAAATCTACTAGCGTTTCTTTGGATAACATTTCAACGCTACAACTTCTTCGAATGCGAGAAGTGAATGTAAAGTTGTGCATTAGAGAAGTGGGAGTCGACCTTGAACCTTTGTGTTCATGCCCATGGACCCGATGTGGAACTTATCATGGAAGCTTCTTGTTATAATAATAATCCCCTTGTGATAAGTTCATATGTTATCTATATTTGGTCCTTTGCAACCGTGGTTTCGACCATATTGTTCTTCTTTGCTCCCATTTCTCGGACAAGTTAAAGTACTTGTCTTCTTCAGATCATTTCACCTGTTCAACCTCTACTTTAATCTACCTTCAAGTATTACACTCTATAATCTCGAGAATATCACGGAACTACATAACTTCTTATGAGTTCTACATCAACTATTAATTCTCGCCGATTCCAGTTTTCCATGGGTTCTGAGTTGTTAGACACTCGAGAACACCAACGACTGATTCGGGTCTACACTTTCCTTTCCATTGTCTTGTTTAAACTTTCTTGTAACCTAACATATCTGAGCAGTGATAATTCCCTGCTTATCACTACAAAAAAATACACTTCCGTGATGATACGTGTTTGTCACAGTAGGTCACGTTTTTTGTCATGCATGTACATCCATGACAAATTTATGACAGAATCAAGATAGTCATACCTGTGCTGTCGTAGAAGTGTTCCATGACATTACCAAAATTATCATCACGGAAGTGTCCACTTCCATGACGATAAATTGCGCGTCACAGAAGTGCTTTCGTCAAGGGTGACCGACACATGGATTCCACCGTAACGGAACGCCGTTAAGCTATCGGGTCGGGTTTTGGATCCGATAACCCGTTAACAGCCCCGACCAATGGGGATTTTCCACGTGTAAAATCATCATTGGCTGGAGGAAACATGTGTCGGCTCATCGTTGGGACAGATGTCATCCACTCATTGGACAGAAGTCACCTATGATATGTCGACATGTGGCACGGCCCAACAGAGGCCCATTCCTGTGAAAAGGCCGGCCCGTTTGACTTGGTCAAAAGGTGGCAGGCCGGCCCATGGAAAGCCTGTTAACGACCTGTTCGCATATAACCCATTTACAGCCCGCTAACCCAAGGCCCGTTACGCCCTATCCGAATTAGGCCCAGTAGCGTCATCTGAGCCATCCAATATGATTCCAGCCCGTTTTCACTTCTGGCCCATGTATGGCCCATGACGTCTTTCGGCCCATATGAGGCCCTATGTAACTCTTGGCCGATTAATGGCCCGTGGTGAAACTGGCCTGTAATGAACAGTGTATCACTTTACACCCAGTAAGGGCCTGTGGTGAAACTGGCCCGTAATGAACAGTGCATCACTTTATACCCATCAACGGCCCGTTATTCCGTTGGGCCGTTTCCAGCCCATGTTATCTTTCGTCCTTCTCAGTGCCCATTTATTCTTGGGCTCATTTCCAGCATTCGTTTACTTACGGCCCGTTACTGTCATTTTCTGCTTGTGGGCCCAATTCAGCCCGTGGTTACAGTCGGCCCGTTTGTGGTCCATTAATATGTTGGGCCGTTTTCATAGCGTCATCAAATACGGCCTATTAACGATGGCCCGTTATGTTCGGCCCATGAACGGACGATTCCAACTCTATCCCGTTTACGACCATAATGCGGCCTATTATTGGCCCATGTTTGGCCAATCATACGGCCCGTATAAGGCCCATTGATGATACGGCCCATAGAAGGCCCATTGTTTCTATGACCCGTAGAAGGCCCATTGATGATACGGCCTGTAGAAGGCCCATTGTTTCTACGGCCCGTAGAAGGCCTACTGTTTCTACGGCCCGTAGAAGGCCCACTGTTTCTACGGCCTGTAGGAGGCCCAATGTCACTACAGTAAATATTAGCCCATGGTTATTGTGGCCTAGTTTTAAAAAATAGGTTATTGCAGCCACTAGCAAACCGCGGAAAAAGAACTGCACTGACTACAAGCAAACAAATAAACAAGACAACAAGGAAATAAATAAGCAAGCAACTTATGCTAGGCTATCACGGCTATTACACATATTACATCCACTGGGCATCAAAGTTGTCCACTAGTGCAAATATAGGGAACAAAGCAGCATATAAACGCCGCAGCAAAACAAGTCCAGAATTGAAACCACTTTAGAAGAGTTCAAGAAACAATATCCTGGGTACCCATAATGCTGGCAAGATGCTTAGCAATCTTATTAACTTTCTCTTGTTTGGCGCTTAAATCCTCCAGCGCTTGCTATTGCACAAGAAAGTACACATCTGAATTCTGCAGGGACTTCCTCAGCCCTTCCGCTTCTTGCCGTAGCACAGTTGACTGATGCCTTTCAGCTTGTAGCTGAGACTGAAGAAGCCGAAGTGATTTAGGCAGCGAGTTCGAAGAGCTTGTGCCAGCGGTACTGGCCAGTAACTCGAACACTACATCAACGCAGGACTATGGGGTTTTCTCACTATCTACAAGATTGTTTTTATCACCTTTCTTAGAGACCAACAGGGTTGTCTCACTATCTTGAACCTTATCTGCATTACTTTCTCTACCATTGCATAGTGGGGTGCTCTTCTCCAATATTTTGTTTGCATACTACAAGAGAAACAAGCAGACACATCACATGTTTAGCTTGTAGTATACGAAACTCATTTTGGTAAACCGGTTTAGTAGTAAGGTGGATAGATAACAGCATGAAACAAACATATATCTATGTACTATGGTCACTACATTGTCCATATCATTCTAGTTTATGCTCCCTAATCAAGATAGAGACACAATTCAACTCATATATTTTTAAGACATAGTAGCATACACGGAATATAAGTGTGAGAAACTAGACAGCATTGGCAGCACTTGTAATGTGCATCACATGAGAACATAACTGTTTATATAACTTAAACTGAAATCAACATAGAGCACGAAGTTAGAACAGCAATCCATTTAAAGAAATAGGTTTAAAACATACCTGTTGCGCCATTGGAGTTTCAATTGGATCCTTCAAATTCGAAAGTACTTGGTATGAGTAAATACAGTGATGCAACAACAAAGGAGTATGGACCATAGCTATGGAATCTGACCTGAGAACAGTTGCTCTTCTGCTTTAAACATGGAGTTTGGGTTAGCTGTGGTGGTCTTCGTGCTTTGGGCACTGCAGCAGCTTTACAAACTGCTCGTGTGGGGGTACTCTGTGGTGGACATGGTGCTTTGTCAACTATAAGTGGGTTACTATCCGCTGGGGTTGCGGTTAGATGGGTTGTAGCTGGTTCTCTGCCCAACGGTGTAAGTGTGCAATCTGAAAGAGTCTCGATTATGTGTGGTGGGGCTAGTTTGTGGGCCAGTACAACCATGGTTCTATCTGCATCGATGGGTAACACTTTCTTTTGTGAAGAACGGGTTTTTGCTCCCTTAGATACTGCCATCACCCCCTCCAATTCAAATGGCTGATAAACAAGAAAAGAAATTGAACGTACAGACATTGTATGATAGACAGATGTGGTAATTCACATATATGTTGTCTAACCAAACAGGACAGCATGACACAATTTCACCTATATGATGCCTAACTAAACAGGATATCATGACACAGTTTCAGATATATGATGGATAACTTAACATGATATAATGGCATAATTCAACATATGATGAGTACCTAAACAGGATGACATGACAAAACTATATGATGTCTTTCTAAAATAGGTTGGGATGAAATAATTCACATACATGTTGTCTAAGTATACATGATGGCATGATATAATTGACATAATTGATTCATATACTAAGCAACTGGCACTCACATGTATGATCTCTAAACTAAGCAGATATAATTCAATATTGTGCATATGATGTCTAAACTAAGCAATGCAAGACACCATATGCATCATATGAGAAATATAAGCATTGCAACTTAGAGCATACACCTCAGGTGGGATATAGGACTGGTCATTTGTCTCTGAATCCTCCTCTGAGGAGCTCCCTGTAACCATCGAGATATATGCTTCAACAGGTACCATTGCCTACTCTGAAGACCTTGTTTTCACTCCATATTTTTCCATAACCGGCTCAAATGGCTGATACACATGAAGAGTAGTTCAATATACACAGATTGTCGACAAATGGAATACGTAATGAAAAAAAAATATGGCATGAGATAATTCACATATATGATGCCTGGTTCCATGGCGGTGTATAATTCACATATATGATAACTGGCTGAAAAACATGGCATTGCATAATTCACATATCTGATATAGAAAGCAAACATGAGGCATTTACACAAGGCATGTCTAATCTAAGTAGATGGCATGGCAATGCAAGACACCATA
>NC_041389.1:355034816-355109499 GCF_002162155.2 Triticum dicoccoides
ATATGAGCAATATAACCCAACCAAGTTAGAGCATGCACCTCGGGGGGGGGGGAGGGAATACGACTGATCATCTCTCTTTGAATCCTCCTCTGAGGAGCTATCTGTAACCAGCAAGAAATCTGCATCACAGGTAGCACTGACTGCTTAGAAGACCTTGTTTTCACTCCAGATTTTCCCATGACCGACTCAAATGGCTGATGCACAGGAAGAGTAGATGAATGTATAAACATTGTCGACAAATGGAATACATTATGGAAAAAAATATGGCATGATACAATTCACATATACGATGACTGGCTAAACAGGATGGCATTGCATGATTCACGTATATGATGCCTGGCTAAAGAAGATGGCATTGCATAATTCCCATATACTCCCGCCGTTCCTAAATATTTGTCTTTTTAGAGATTTCAAATGGACTACCACATACGGATGTATATAGACATATTTTAGAGTGTAGATTCACTCATTTTGTTCCGTATGTAGTCACTTGTTGAAATCTCTAAAAAGATAAATATTTAGGAATGGTAGGAGTATGATATAGAAACCAAACAGGTGGCATTCACACAAAGCAAATCTAAACTAAGCTGATGACATATAAGATGTATAATGTAAGCAATGCAAGGCGTCATATGCATAATATGACCAACATCAGCATGCCAGGTTAGAGCAAACACCTCAGGAGGTAAACAAGCGTGGTCGGCTCCTTCTGAATCTCCATCTGAACAGTTATCTTCCTCTGGAATACAATCTGGAAATGCAGGAGGGGGGCACTTTGCCCACCATGGAGCGGCGTCTACATGACATTATATTCGCACGCAACGGTCTTCTCTTTTTCTCTACATGTTCAGTACAAGTGTGTACAATATCTGACATGCATAATAATAAAAATAGTTAGATTTTGTAAGGACTAAGGGGTGCATGCAAAAATCAAGACTAATGGTAGCAAACGAGTGGATGGATCCAAAACTAATGATAGCAGGTAGATTATAGCTTCAGTTTAAAAAGATAGACAATGGATCATCTATTGTTTGTTGCCCACCCAACATGAACCACATAGAAGACCCCAGATGAACCAGATAGTAGACAGATACTATTCGTTGCTGGCTCGATATGTGACCCATGGGCAATTCAAAACTCAAGATTGAACGATAAAGTAGCAGGTAATAATAACTGATGTATAACGTAAGCAAACACGAAAGACTGCGACCTCTCTTCCGGAACTATGTAGTCCTCAGGTTCATCTGCTCAGTCGATGATGGTAATGCAATTGGCGTGGCTGCCGGCAACGGGGAAGATGATCTTAGGCGGCGAAAGAAAGTCTGCAGGGGGGATCTCTACTGCAGTGAACGCTTCTGTCGATGGTGCACCTCAGGTGGGGTGGATGACGGCATGGCAGGAGCAGGACATAACACACATAGTTTTCTTTGATGCCTATCTGAAAATGAAGTAAATCTGTAAGGGCTCCTTAGAATTGGAGGATTCTATAAACGCAGGGACATGAAAAACACAGGAATAGGATAGGAATGCATGTGCAAAATAGAGCATTTGGAAACATAGGATTTTAGTCAACCTGGGTTTTGGCTCACATGAATTGGAAGAACAGAGGAATGGAGAACCAAAGTGATGCGGCGAGTGTACAACCTCTTTGGCATAGCCTTGTGGACCTCAACATCATTGGGTTGGACGTGGAGGATGGTGATGATGCTGGTGTGACTGTAGGAGGCGGGGAAGAAGATCCGAGGCCTCTGGAAACGGTGCCGAGGGTACTGCTCTGCTGTGATCGACAATTCCATCGTTGGAGCAGCTCCGCTAAGGTGTACGGCGACGAGGCTAAAGCATGACAAGACAGACAACATTAATCTGAAGTGGGACCCTAATATCATCTGCAATAGATGATGTAAAATACATCACCAAAAAGTTCTAGATGTAAAACGCATCAGCCGCGCCACGGCTGCTCCGACAGATGTTGTAAGTACTGTTCACTCTAAACTTAACTGAAGAAAATGAACTTCACAGTCGAAACTGAATTTTACTGTCGAAACTGATTGAACTAGTAACAGAGCATTGCAATAGATGTTTAGGGCGTTCGAGCACTAGTAGCAGAGAAGCAGTGATCTAAATCAGCAGACACTCGAGCAGGGAATGCACTCGCAGAGAGCAAGTCGTGCAGTAGCACCACGAGTGAGTGCTAAAGCAGTAACTCCTGTAGCTGCCGGAGGTCGTGCAGCAGCAGCGCAAGCGAGAGCAAGAGCAGAGCAGCAACACGAACGAAAGCAGGAGCAGTGCAGCAGCATGACCGACAGCAAGAACAGAGCCGCAGCGCGAGCGAGAGCCGGAGCAGCTGCAACTAGTGCCGTTGTGGAAGTCGCCGCCGAGGAAGCAACGACATGGGGGAGAGACGTTGTGGATGATGTGGCCGGCGACGGCGCCGGCGATGGAGACCCGCTATGTCTGCTCGGTATCGATCACCGGCAGCCCCGTGAGATTGAATAAAAGATAAAATGCAGCGGTGAGTGCAGAACCTCCTTGGTGGCGTCGAGTTGGCCTCGGTTTCATCGGAGGAATTGGTGAGGGTGCTGTGGTTCCGGTGGGGCAGGGCAAGACGGCACTGTGGGGATTGAGGTGGCACGATAGACGAGGCGAACATCGGAGCAGCTCCTTGGAGGTGGAGGACGGGCGGCTGATCCGGCCTGACGACGAGATCGACAATGGATCCTCATCCGGTGCGGTGGATGAGGGACGGCGAGCTGTTGCAGTGGACGACGTAGTCGGGGAAGAGTCTCCGGCTGGGCGGCAGTCGGGAGGCCGATGGAGGAGCGTGGGGTTTCGCAGGTTTTGGCGGCCTCGGTGTACGAATGAGAGGGCGAAGGGGGAGGGCGAGCCAAGCTTAGGGACGCGCTTGTCCGAAATGTAGGGTAAGTTACCAGCGTACCCCCACCAGTTTTGACACCACGACGTGGAGCTTCATTTCCGGCTGAGGGGTAGAAGGGGGATTTCACGTGTCTGGGCTACGGGAGCGATTTGGGATGAGGAGGGAGTTCTTGCGCACGTCCAAATTTTGGGATAACAAGGCGCGGCGTGGGTTGAAGAAGCGGGAGTTTCAAAGTAGGTGAGACAAAAGATACTCGAGCTTGAAAATTTCAGGATAACAAGATGCGGATTCCTTGTTTGGCAGAACAAACTTAACGTGTAAAAAAAATTCATACAAGACACAAGAGAGCCATGTCCCCTTTTACTATATTGCTATAGATGCCATTGAAAAAACTACAAAAAAATGTAAAAAAATCGGGAGAACAAGATTACCCTGCACAGTACCAACTCGATTCGCACTTCCCTCAACAACAACAAAAAACAAATCAATTCCCACCAAAGAAAGAGTAATGTCCCTTTTTATATGATTACAGATGCCATGATCTCGAATTTCAATTTTTGAATCCACATTATATTGAATTCGAATATTTAGTTGACCTTGCGGTTTATAATTGATGTAGTCATACATTTTGATCTTCCATCATGTATGAACATTTTACTCCACCATGTGAACATATATATTGTCGTCTACCATATGGACTAAATTTGAATCAGTTTTCCTTATTTGAATACGATTGTTGTCAAGTTATACAATAATTTAAATATTATCTTGATAACAAAAAACATGCATATAGCAGTAATCATATTTCACTATGAACTACATGTACCATACGCTCTCCAATTCAAATATTTGTATCCATTTTATGTTGAATTCAAATCATAGTACATTATTGGTCTAGGTAGCGAGATGTTCGGGATAATCTAAACCCTGTTTTCATATGTATAATTTTTGGCTGAATTGGGACAAGTTTTGGTATAAGATTCTTGCAAAACCTGAGATTCTCTCAACAAGCCTCGTGGTTCCGAGAGGGAACGTGTCACCTTTGTGTGCGAAGCGATATACGCTGCCTCCTCCCTAATTTTCTTTACAGAGGCAACATAGAACTATATGAGCGCCCTGTTAAATTTTGGAATTATTTCGGGTTCATTTGGCCTTTTTATACATTAATTGAGTTATCTGGACTTTTAAAGTGCATAATCTAGAGATGAACTGCATGCACATGCTCCGGTGCACCAAAGTTGGTTAAAAAATCACATGTGTGTGCTTGGTTGAATTTCTAGGTCCCATGGAAGAAATGAGAATGAAATTCAAACATCTGGGCGTCGTGAGTCGGCCGAGAACGTCGAGAGACTTATATTTTAAATTCATGTAAATCCAAAACTCGTCTGGAAATCAAGAAACTCGGCATGGTGTCATGTCATGGCACTAGCATGTTGTGGTAAAAATTTGGGCTGATTTGGAAGCTCATGGTTCTAAGAGGGAACGTGCCACCTTTGAGTGTGAAACCATATACGCTGCCCCCACCCTTGAGTTTCTTAACAAAGGCAACATAGAACTACATGAGCGCACTGTTAAATTTTGGAATTATTCCAGGTTCGTTTGTCGTTTTTTATACATTAATTGAGTTTCTGGACATTTAATGTGCATAAGTCAAAATTGAACTAGAAGCACATGCTCTCGTGCACCGAAGTTGGTTGAAAAATCACATTTGTGTCCTCGAGTGAATTTCTAGGTCCCATGCAAGAAATGAGAATGAAATTCAAACATCTGGGCATCGTGGCTCGGCCGAGAACATTGAGAAACTTGGTTTTTAAATTCTTGTAAATCCAAAACACCTCTGAAAATCATGAAACTTGGCATGGGTGTCATGTCATGGTACTACCATGCTGTGGTAAAAGAATTGGCCGAATAGGAACAGATTTTGGTATAAGCTTCTTGCAAACTGAAGCTTCTCTCAAGAAGGCTCGTGGTTCTGAGAGGGAACATGCCACCTTTGAGTGCGAAACGATATACGTTGTCCCCCTTGAGTTTATTTACAAAGGCAACATAGAACTACATGAGTGCCCTGTTAAATTTTGGAAATCATTCCGGCTTCGTTTGGCCTTTTTACACATTAATTGAGTTTTTGGTCATTTAATGTGCATAATTCAAATTTGAACTACAAGCACATGCTTCCGTGCACCAAAGTTGGTTGAAAATTCACATTTATGTCCTCGGGTGAATTTCTAGGTCCCATGCAAAAAATGAGAATAAAATTCAAACATATGGGCATCGTGGCTCGGTCGAGAACATTGAGAAACTTGGTTTTAAAATCATGATACTTGGCATGGTGTCATGTCATGGTAGTACCATGCCGTGGTAAAAAAAATTGGCCGAGTAGGAACAAATTTGGGTATAAGCTTCTTGCAAATCGGAGCTTCTCTCAAGAAGGCTCGTGGTTCTGAGAGGGAAGGTGTCACCTTTGTGTGCATAATTCAAATTTGAAATACAAGCACAAGTTCTAGTGCACCAAAGTTGGTTGAAAAATCACATGTGTGTCCTCGGGTAAATTTCTAGGTTCCATACAAGAAATGGGAATGCAATTCAAAATTCTGGGCTTCATGGCTGGGCTGGAAACATTGAGAAACTTAGTTTTTAATTCCTGTAAATCCAAAACACGCATGAAAATAATGAAATGAAAGTGCGTTATATCGACTAGAGGGGGGGTGAATAGGCGAATTTTATGAATTCTTCACTAAGGAATTTGCTGGTGAGGAAATTCCTAAATGAAGAACTACTTGCAGCGGAATAAGTACTCAAAAGTAAACATAGCAGAACACACGCATAGTCATCATGATGAAATGAAGACAAGCACAGAGTATAGAAAATGTAAACATAGGATAACACAAGATGAAGACGGACAGACTGAAGAAATTGAACTGAGGAAATTGTGAAAGTCTTTAGTCAAAGTCTTCACACAGATATGAACAAGCACACAACAATAGAGATGAGGAAATTAAAGAGTTGAGGAAATAGAACCAGTAAGCTCGGTGAAGACAATGATTTGGTAGACCAGTTCCAACTGCTGTCTCAATTGTACATCTGGTTGGAGCGGCTGAGTATTTAAACTCGAGGACACCTAGTCCCGGACACACAGTCCTCACCGTATTCTCCTTGAGCTAAGGTCACATAGACCTCGCCCAATCACTCGTGGTAAGTCTTCAGGTGACTTCCGAACCTTCACAAACTCGGTCACTCGGCGATCCATAATTCCTCTTGGATGCTCTAGACCTTGACGCCTAACCGTCTGGAAGAAGCACAGTCTTCAAAGGAAACAAGCGTCAGATCCACGCAGGATCAATCTCTTCAGTGATGCTCAATCACTTGGGGGTTTGTAGGTTTGGGGTTTGGGTTTTCCTCACTTGATGATTTTCGCTCAAAGTCCTCGGAGGATGGGTTGCTCTCAGTTGACAAGTGTCAGTTTCTCTCGGAGCAGCCAACCAACTAGTGGTTGTAGGGGGCGGCTATTTATAGCCTAGGGAGCAGCCCGACATGATAAGAGATAAATGCCCTTGTCTGATATGACCGTTAGGTGGGTAGATATTTTGGGACAGCTGGCGCGTAGCACAGCAACGGTCGGAATATTTGACTCTCAAATACCTCAGGGCTATCATGTTCCTCACTTTGTAGGCAATCCGCACTGGCGAATTCCTAACTCCTTAGTCAGAACAAATTCCTCAGAGACCAGAAGAACTTCATCTCTGTCACTGAAGAATATGACTGAACTGTGCGAGATTTCCAATGGCTTCACTCGAAGGGATTGGTAGGTGTAGGATTTTGAGTTGAGCATCACATGGAAAATTTTCCTTAGTATTTCCCCGACCCCCTTTAACAGTACGGTGTTTCCTATGACTCAAGAAAGAGAAAATGAAACTATAAAAACAAGAGTCTTCACGCTTCATGTTCCTCGAATGATTGCCAAGTCTTCAAGGTCACACCAATTTCTTCACTTTCAAAGTCTTCAGAAAGTCTTCAGAAATCCAAAGTCTTTAGTTTAAGAACTTCATTTTTAGGGGTCGACTTTCTCTGTAAATATCAAACTCCTCATAGACTTATAGACCTGTGTACAATCACAAACACATCAGTCCCTTAACCTATAAGTCTTCAATACACCAAAATCACTAAGGGGCACTAGATGCACTTACAATCTCCCCCTTTTTGGTGATTGATGACAATATAGGTTAAGTTTTCAACGGGGATAAACATATGAAGTGTAAATACTGATTTTGAGGAATTTGATTGCAAGATATAGAAGAACTCCCCCTGAAGATGTGCATAATGAGGAATTTGCTTTTCAAGCAATGCACACTTGAAGAGTATAATCATGGAGATCTCCCCCTATATCTTGTAATTCATACACGCATTTAACATACAATATGAAGAATTGGAAATGCATGATGAAATATGGTGACTGATGTAATTCAACATGCGTGCATTAACATGAATGAGGAATAAGCATGCAGAAGAACTCAACAAAAGTATCAGGCCACCATAGATTTTAAGATTACAACTCGATCCAGCAAAGTCATCAGAAGAACGAGAGTTGTAACTTAGCAAAAAAAACACCCATATATGATAGACCCGCTTGAAGACTAACTCAAATCCCCCCCTTTGTAATGGAATGACAAAAAGGGTTTAAAATGAGGACTAACGCCCCTGAAGAATATCATGAAGATGGAGGAGCGCCAGCGTTGTTGGGGTCTTGAGTCGATGTAGGTCCTGCTGCAGTGTCGTCCAAGTCTTCATACTCGTCCATGTCGCGCGATGAAGAATATGAACTGGCCACCAAGGAAGGAACCTTGACCTTCTTGAATTTCTTCAAAGGAGGAGCAGACCAGTCAAAATCTTCCTTGAAGCCCATTTGCTTCAGATCTTCTTCACCATATAGATGTGAAAGAATAGCCCAGGTGCGATCAAATACTTCATGGAGGTAGTAATGGTTTTTCTTCACTGCATTATGTGTAGAAGTCATGTTGTGAAGAATAGAACCAAACTGACGCTTAACCCATTTGTGGTTTCGATCCACCTTTTGGTGAAGATAAGCAGTTCACGGTCAGTCATCAGACGAGGAGCAGTAGCTTGAGGACTTGACTTGGGAGCATTGGCAGCAGAATCATGAGTGGCAGAGTCGTCATTGGTGGAGTAAGATGCAGCTTTGCGGAACTGACCATCCAATGGACGAATGCCTTCATCGATAACGGCTGGTGACTTGTCCGCTTCAGGACTTCAATGGGGGGCAAGTAGCTGAGGTGATTCTGAAAATCAGCCTTGTAGTTGAGTGAAGACCTTGATCTGAGGAATCTCATGATCCACGGTGCGTAAGGCTTCATCTCAAACGGTGAAAGTGCAACATTTGCGAGAGTCCTCATGAAGAAATCATGATAGTTTATGGGGATGCCATGCATTATGTTGAACGGCATATTCTTCATCATCCCGATAACTTCTTCATCGGATGAGTCATGGCCTTTGATAGGACTCATAGTCTTTGTCAGTATGCATAGATGGTTCTTGGCACATAGAGCAATTCCTCCACGAGGAATTTGGTCCTTGGGGCTTGACCAGGCTTCAGCGGCTTCATGAGCACTTGCATATAGTGAGCAGTGAGTTCAGGCTCATCATACAGACAACGAGCACCTTCAGGTGGAGGATTGAGTGGCAAGGCACGAAGCAATTCAGAGGCTGGTGCCTTGTAGTGAGTGTTTTCGGTCATCCAGTCCAACACCCAAGTGTTGATGTCATTTTCTTCACTAGTGATATGCAGCATCACATAGAACTGAAGAATTAGCTCTTCATTCCAGTCAACGATGTCTGAGCAGAAGTTGAGCAAGCCTGCATCGTGAATCATGCTGAGGACTTGTGTGAAGCAAGGCATGGATTCCATGTCCATGTGAGGAATGTGCTCGTGGTCGAAGACTTTGTCCTTGTTGAAGAGTACTGAGGAATAGAAGTTGGCCTGGCTGGCAGTCCAGAAGCGCTTCCTTCTAAGATGAGCATTGTCATATGGGTTGAATTCAGTGAAGAATACACGCTCGCCGAAGAAATCATCAGCCTTGAATTTTTGCTTCTTTGAGAAGGGATCCTTTGGCTTGGGCTGAGGAGTGTCAGTCAGTTGCATCACCACTTCAGGAATCGCAATCTCAGGTTCCTCAGGCTGAGGAATTTCAGGTTGTTCTGCAGCTTCAGCCTGGGTCTTCAATTCTTCATTCACATTTTCTTCAGCACTAGTGGCTGGAATTTCTTCATGGACGGACGGGGTTGCATGAGGTTCTTCAGATCCCATTTGCACTTTAGTAGTAGTTGGGGACTGAGGAATTGCTTGGAGTGGAGTGAACAATGGAGAGTTGGGGTGCTAACTTTCCCAAAAGTCATCATTGAGCACGGGTGTGGTACAACCGATGTCCACATCCTCATCTTCCATTTCTTCAACACCTGCCTCTTCAGCAGTGAACTGAGGCATAGGTGAGGAGACGACTGGGGTTGAAGGGATTCTATCCACTTCAATTTCCTCATCCAACTGCTCTGTTGAAGCAACAGAAGGAGTTTCTTCATGTGATTCCTCAGGAATCACATAATCTTCACCAAAAGGAACAAGGTCCTTTGATGGCATGAAAGAGACAGGAATAACATCAATTGGATTTTCAGTTGAACTTGTCAAAGGCTTCATTTTCTTTGGAGCTGGAGAATCTGATGAAGTTGACGCCTTCCTTTTCTTCACAGCTGCACGCTCTGCAGCCTTGGTCTTCTTTGCATCTAATGCAGATGGAAGGATCGGAGTTGGGGTAGGCGCAGGAGGTGTAGAGGACTTTGGATCATTTTCCTCAGGCGCAACTGTTGCAGTTGCCCTGATTTCTTCATTTTCTTCAGGCGCACCACTAGTGGATGCCCTGGGAATATCTTCAGCGGCTGGAATGGAGTCATCAGCCCTGACACTCTCATTTTCTTCAGCAGCCTGATTGTCATCAGCGGTGCTGGCATGTTCTTCAGTAGGCTGAACAGAGGCTACAGCCGGTGAAACTTCAATGTGCACGGGAGGAGCAACACTTGAAGTGATTTTCTTCGTCAGATTGACGAACCGAACCTTGGCTCCCTTCCAATGAGCGTAGTAGCGATCGAACTCATCACTTAATTGCTTGATTTCAGCTTGCAAGGCAAGGAGCTAATCATGGGTGAGAGTGAGGACATTATCCTTGAGGTAGCACTGTTTCTTGTATTGCGCTTTCTTCAACTTTCTGCCTTCTTCAAATTTCCACTTTTCTTCCTCAATGAAGGCAGTCAGGACATGACTTTGACCAGGAGTGAGATTCATCTCCGACAAAGGCGTGTTAGGGTCCTTGTGCCATAAGTCAATGAAGTCGAGGATCAACTTTGGATCCAACAGTAGTGGCACGTTGCTACCTTTGGCTCTAGCGGCCCTGGCTTGCCTGTCTCTGATGATTTCAGCAAGTTCTTCATCATCAGCCTCATCTTCATCAGAGGGAACTTGGAATACGACCTGCTTCTTGTGAGGACTTGGTCAAAGGCCTCGTCCAGCAGTGGCCTTTTTCTTCAGCAGAGATGGGCCAGCAGAGGAATTTGGTGCAACTAAGGAACTTGCAGATGCTCCTGAGGCAATTGAGATGCTTGTGGTCCTTTGGCACATGGCAAGATGCACAAGTGCCGAGGATATTGTCGAAGAAGCTGAAGACTTTGTTGGAGGAGCTAAGGACTTTGGAGGAGGAGAAGCAGACTGAGGAATTTTCCATGATGGCTTTGAAGATTCTGGCCTTGAGGGCATTGCTGAGGAGCTTGGCCGTGAGGGCATTGAAGAAGAAGCGCTTGACTTATGAGCAGGCTTC
The DNA here is from genome assembly GCF_002162155.2 of Triticum dicoccoides. Lineage (NCBI taxonomy): Eukaryota > Viridiplantae > Streptophyta > Magnoliopsida > Poales > Poaceae > Triticum > Triticum dicoccoides. Next base: position 355,045,566 of record NC_041389.1, read on the forward strand.
TTTGGCATCGCCTTCTTCGGCTGACTAGCAGAGGCCTCAGCAGCGGTAGCAGCAGCAGCAGAGTCTGCATTGAATTTCTTCACTGCTTCCTTTGCTTGCTTGGCCAGTTTAGCCTGGCGCTTTGCCCATTCATGAGCATAGTCCTCACCGCGCTTGAGGGTGGTGGGATCTACCAGTTGGCCAGGTGCTAATGGAGGTCTTGAGCATGGAGGGTTGAGCGCGAATTTCTTCATGTACTTGGGAGTAACATACTTGTACTCCCTCCATTCTTGTGCCCATCTCCTCTCAATCTTTTGAATGCGCACCTTGCGCTGATTTCTATCTTCCTTAGGGGGTGTGCAGTACCCAGCATAAATGTCCTCAGGGATTTCAAATGCAGTATTTACCTCAGGCCTCTTTCCCCCCTTCTGTGGCTTCTTACCATCGCCCATTTTCTTCAGCTGAGGAATATGAACAACTGAAGTTTCTGAAGAGGTATGCAACTTTTTTTCAAGGAACGCTGCAAATGAGTTAAGTTGATGAGAACCTAGTGATTCAGCAGCTGACATTTGTACATGTGAACAGAGTATAGTTGCGAGGAATTTGGAGAGGTCATATGCGTTCTCAGAAGATTTTTAAAAAGAATAGGTTTGAGGAATTTGACAAGATGAGTCTTGAAGAATTTCACTAAGCGTTCTTTATCTTAGGTTCTAGAGTTGTACAGATTTGAGAATCCACACAATTGAGGAATCTTGAAGAAAATCATTGCTTAGAGAAACGAATCAAGAACAGATAACATGTGAGGTGTTTAGTGTGTGAAGATTTGAAGAATAAACACCTTTGAAGATTTTCAAAAAAAACACATGAATCAAAGCGGATAGTAAAAGTAACTTTTAATTACCCGAAGTGAAGAACACGACGAACTGGGAAGAGTAGGAGTGAAGTTCGTCCATTCAGATCTTCCACACCCTAACTCGGAAGAGGAAGATGGCTACGACGGCGGTAGAGTGAAGAAATCCGCAACCGGCGCAAGTACGACGACGACGAGGTCGAGGCAGTGAAGCTCTTCCTCACCGGCGACGATGAAGTAGCGGAGGCGCTAGGGTTTCGGGAAGCTCGAGCGAGAGTGAGGTCGAGCGAAGTAAAAGTGAAGTGAGGAAGAGGCAAGGGTATTTATAGTGGAGGTGAAAAACTGTACGCCCGAAGATTTCGGACGAACGTGCCCCTGGCCCTTCTCATTCACGTGACATGTGTCACCCACATACTGTGAGGTGGCGATCTTGTAGGATTGTGGGTGAATAGATAAGTATTGTCATGGGATGTGGAATGGTTTGAGCGGCAAATCCGAAAATTTAGATAAGATTAGTTTAAGTTTTCGTTCGCAATTTCTTCAGTTGTCAAGGACATAGTGAAGATTTTGAATGACTTTCAAATTGAAACGCACATGAAGAATTTGTGAATAGACTGGGTTGAGTTTTAGCATAGAGGGGGAAGGGTCCGATCACATTCACTTAGCAGAATAAATCAACTTGAAGAAATAGCAATAAGTGAATGATGTAGAGGACATAAAACTCATATATATATATATATATATATATATATATATATATATATATATATATATATATATATATATATATATAATATATATATATATAGGACAAATGTTTGCTACAAGCAGTGATAGTTACCATCACTTGCGTTTTGTATGTTGTATGTAGTATTTGTCGAAACCGAGAGTATGTACGTGTAGTATGTAGTATATAACAATGATTAGGTAGTATATATAGAAATTTTTAGGTAGTATGTACGATTTTTTGAGTATGCTCTTTTTTACGTACGAATATGTACGTATTTCACAAATATAACAAAAACTATGGGCTCATATGCAATTTTTTTCATGTAACTTGTTTTGAAATATCTTAGATATAGTATACGAACATATTTAAAATAATAAAATAGTATATATAGTACCACATCCTAGTATAAGAGACATGTGGGGTAACTACCACCGGGTGGTAGGATGAATTTTCCCTATATATATATACATCTAGGCTATTCTGTTACGCGTAACAGAATATTATTCTGTAACCCTTTTTGAACTGACGGATTCAGGTGGTTGTACTGATGTTTTCGAAGCGGTTGAACTGATGCTTTCAGTTGTGTTTAACAGATTGTCTTCTTTAATTCAAAAACTTTTTGTAATTTTTTTGTCGGAACGGGGCGTGTAATATATTGTTGGAAAGCTCTTGACAATCATATTTCAAGTATATTGAACGTTTTTGCAAAATCATTATGCTTTAAGAGTAGTTTTGAAAAAACCATTTTTTTAAAACCGAAAACTTGAATCGTATTTTGGACTCAATTTTCAAACGGTTTGTCGGAATTGAGCAAATAAGATGGCGTTGGGAAGCTGGTGAAAATCCGCATCTTCTATATATGTATTGTTTTTTCTAATTCTGTATGATTTAAAAGTAATTTGAAAAACGGTGAAATTTTGGGCGGAACGTATTTTCGCGATTTTTTGCAAACGGTTTGTCGGATTGACGCAAATGATACTGCGTTGGAAAGCTATGGAAAATGCGCAACTTTTGCGTATAGAAAGTTTTTTCTAATTCCTTACGGTTTAAATACAAATTCAAATACGGTTAAAATTGGTTTCGAACGCGGTTTTTTGAAGAGTTTGTCGAAATGGGGCAAATAATATACCATTTGATAGCTATCGAAAATGCAAAACTTAGTCATGTTGGACGTTTTTTTATTTCGCAACCGTTTAAGAGTAATTTTGAAGACGGCATGATGAATCCTGCTATTTTCTCGTCTAAAAAACAGAGTAGTCGTACTGATATATGTGTATGTTTGTACTGAGCTATTTTTTGTACAGTAGTTTTGAATGGTTCCAAAAAAGTATACTTGTACTGAAATTTGCATGGTTTTGTACTAAGCGTGTTTTCATTAACTAGATTTTGCTCTATTTTTTGGGTAGATTTTTCTCGTAAGTTTTCAACAGTGTACTGTATCCTAGCCCCGAACTTGCATGGTTTTTATTGTTGAATTGAATGTTAATTTTTTGCCAAATTTTTTTTGCGTGTTTCTTTTTTTAAGTCAATTTTTTTGCAATGAATGTTCTAGATTTCTCTTGTTTTCCAACTTGAACTTTTTACCATTTTAAACTTTTACCAACTTGAATTTTCTGTTTTAGTTCTTATTTGTTTTCTTGTCCGAACTTATGGTACCATTATCACTTAACCTGCATGGTTTCTGTAGCTGAACTAAAATCCATGTTGTCTGGGAAAACCAGGAAAATTGCATCTACTCAATGGGCCATGATGCAAGCATCGCCGCCAGCAATACTTGGCGCACCAGAGAACCCGCACTGCTGGATTTGTCGAGAGAGAACTAAGGGCAGCACATCCCATGCCTTTTTTCTGCAGCAGCTACACTTGGTTTACCAACTCACACACACACAAAATTGATAACAAGTTGGCACACGACCTGATAACAAGAGCACACATGAACTGATAAACAAGAGCACACCGGTGATTAACACAATATAAATCCATTGTCGTTTTTTCCATTTGTTAAGTTGCTTTTTTCCTTCGAACCTTTACTGCTATGATTTTTTTGCAAATTTGTCTCCTTGAGTCAGAACTTAGACAATTCTTAATTTTTAATTTATGGTACTTATGGTACTAGAGAGTTTGTACTTCTTAAAAAATAATCACTCGATGTTCTTTTAGTTTTAGTTTTTAATTTTCTTTCTCATCCTTATCCTTACTGTCAATGTCATCACCATCGTACTTTTATGGTTTATATAGTTGAACGGACTTACATTTTTACCATTCCTTCTTTTAAAAAAGAAGATTTTTGGATCGAGTCGGGTGAACCGGCTACCTGTACTCCGGTGGACTGACAGCTCCGTCGAGGTGGAGCTGATGGAAGCAGGGATGCGGTCGGCCGGCGTGCGTGGGAGGGAGCGACCGGAGCGTCGGGAGGAAGGCGGCCAGAGCGCGGGGAGGAAGGTGGACGGAGCGCCACGAGGAAGGCAACGGGAGAGTGTGGGGGAGGAAGGTGGCTAGCGAGCAGCCTAGCTCCGGCGAGCAAGACTCATAGGTCCTCCTCAGCCTTGGATCTCGGCGGCCGGCCATGGCGGTGTAGGGGTGGTGGTGCACTGGTGCACAAGTCGTCGGGTGAGGCGGCGCACGGGAGATAGACAGGGAGGGATGCACGCTACAGACGGCGAGGGAAGCACGCCGGCGGATGGAGGCGGGTCGTCGGCAGGAGGCAAGTTGGGGGCGGGGGTCGGCGACGGGAGGCACGCTGGGAGGAGGGGGATTGGCGAAGGCGCTCTGGGAGGAGGGGGATAGAGCCAGCGGGGCGCAGGGTGGCGGTGGATCCGAGCGGCGGCGCGCTGGGTGGAGGTGGGATCGGGGCGGCGCGCTGGGCGGAGGTGGGTTCGGGCGGCGGCAGGAGGAAGAAAACGGACACGCCTCTATATAGGGCGCGAGGGTAACCGAATAATATTCAGTTACCGGTAACAGAATAGTCCAGCCCTATGTATATATATATATATATATATATATATTCAAATGAAGAACAACATGGAAAGAGTGAAGACAATGCAAAGTTGAAGAATTTGAAAAACTGAGGAATTTCAAAAATGAAGAAAAACTCAAATTGAAGATTTTCAACTTTGGTTGGTGGCGTAACCCACTGTATAAGAAAGCTGATTTCAGACGCCGCGTACAATTGTCGTAGGGCTCTGAGAATCAATTTCTTCATTAATTTCTTGACACATTTATTGAAGAAAAACGTTACTTCGTGTTTTGCGCGTCTAAGTCATCAAGTCAGCATAAGTGTTAGGATGTGTGTCCATTTCAGAGAACATTCGAAGATTCTAGGATATTTAGCTCACATCGCAACTTGCTAAATCTCTTCTCATCCAAGGGCTTAGTGAAGATATCGGCCAGTTGATCTTCAGTGCTAGCATGGTCGATGGAGATGTCGCCCTTCAACACATGATCACGAAGAAAATGATGACGAATCTGGATGTGCTTTGTCTTCGAGTGCTGAACTGGGTTATGAGCAATCTTGATAGCGCTCTCATTGTCGCAGTAGAGAGGCACATTCTTCATGTTGATGCCATAGTCCTTGAGTGTTTTCTTCATCCATAGTAATTGAGCACAACATGATCCAGCAGCAATGTACTCAGCTTCTGCAGTGGAGATTGATACGCAGTTCTGTTTCTTCGAGGACCAACAGACCAAAGATCGTCCGAGGAAATGGCATGTGCCTGATGTTGACTTGCGGTCCATGCGATCGCGAGCATAGTCAGAGTCCGAATATCTAATGAGATCAAATGAAGAGCCCTTGGGATACCATAATCCAAGTGTTGGTGTGTGAGCTAGATATCGAAGAATATGCTTCACAACCTTATGGTGTGATTCCTTCTGTGTAGCTTGAAATCGGGCACACATGCAAACACTAAGCATAATATCTGGCCTAGATGCACATAGGTACAATAAAGAGCCAATCATGGAGCGGTATACCTTTTGATCGAAGTCTTTACCATTTTCATCAGTGCATAGATGGCCATTTGTGGGCATTGGAATTTTGACCCCTTTGCAGTCTTGCATGCCGAATTTCCTCAATACATCTTTGAGGTATTTCTCCTGAGATATGAATATGCCATTGCGCTGTTGATGAATTTGAAGACCTAAAAATAATTTCAATTCTCCCATCATAGACATTTGATATTCTTCACTCATCATATAGGCAAATTCATCACTATAGCGTTGGTCAGTACAGCTAAAGATAATATCATCAACATATATCTGGCACACAAACAATTCATCATCATAAGATTTAGTGAAAAGAGTTGGGTCGAGTGAACCCGGTTTGAATCCTTTCTTCATGAGGAATTCCTTCAAAGTATCATACCATGCCCGAGGGGCTTGCTTGAGGCCATACAGGGCCTTGTTGAGTCTGAAGACTTTGTCGGGATTCTTTGGATCTTCAAAACCTGGGGGTTGAGCAACATATACTTCTTCCTCAAGCTTACCATTGAGGAAAGCACTTTTCACATCCATTTTATATAAGGTGATATTATGATGGTTAGCATAAGCAAGCAATATGCGAATAGCCTCAAGTCTAGCAACGGGTGCAAAAGTTTCATCGAAATCAATACCCTCAACCTGTGTGTAGCCTTGAGCTACAACTCGTGCCTTATTCCTTACCACAAGGCCAATTTCATCTTGCTTGTTGTGGTAGATCCATTTTGTGCCAATGATGTTGTGCTTGCGAGGATCTGGACATTTGACCAGTTCCCAGACGTTGTTGAGCTCGAACTGATGTAATTCTTCTTGCATAGCTTTGTGACACTCCAAATTTTTTTTGTGGTTTTTGTTTTCAGAAAGAGCCTTGCTTGGTTTGAAGAAGGTCATTTAAACCCTTCTTAAAAACCCTCTTCTAAGTTTGCCCTCTCAAAAATCTTTTCTTGAATTTAGTTTCTTTTAAAAAGAAAACCTTTTGTTTTTGGGCTTTCATTTGATTTTGATCCATTCTTGTTTACCATGCCTCTTATGGTAAAACTCCCCCAAAAACCCCTCCTCCCACCTTGGTACAACCCAAAAATTTTGTCCAAACTAATAAAATCCATTTTTGGATTTTATTCCAATTATTCCTTTTTCCAAAATAATTCTGTCTTTTCTTTTGAGCCTAGGTGATTTGCAAAGCAAGTACCCTAATGCATTTGATTTTTGACCTCAACTCAACACCTCTGGATAGTCCTTTGTACCCACAACCTAGAACCACATTGATCCACTCTTCTTCTTTTCAAATATTTCAAATTTCACTCTCTGCAAGTTTGGACCAGATTTGCCAAATTTGGTGAAATTCATATCTACACTTCTCCAAAAATTCCACCAAAATTCAGGCAACCTCTAGTTGCAATGAGAGACCTCTCCACCAAAAACCAGCTCAAGGAAAAATCCCTACATGCCAGAATCATTCTGTCGAACACTTGGCATGCACTGTTTTTGTTCATATTCAGTAAATTTAGAGTTTCAGTGTTGTTTCCCCGATAGAACTTCAGTCACATGCCCACTGTGCGTTTGGCTCGATGCTCGCAGACCCTCCCTCTTGTCCTGAGCTCCACACGCGTGCTTGGCGCCTTCCTGGCATTGCTGGCACCCTGGCCCGCCTGCGCCGGCGTGCTTTGCGGCGGCAGAACCACCGTAACGGCCGACAGGGGGCAACACCGCGGCAGAACGCTGTTCGGCACCGCCCAACCCTCCTGGTAGCTCCGCGTGGCCATCTCCTTGCCAGCGCACGCATGCAGCACTGTCGCCGTGGCCTGGCACGCGCAGAGCGCGTTCTCTGCCGCCGACGGGCCGTGCTGCCATTCCATCGAGGGCAGGCCGTAACCCTCCCTCCCGTGCTGAGTTGGACCCTGAAATGGCACCACTGCTCCACCTAGGCGATGCTCAAGCTCCTAAGCCGACCGTCCCGCCACAGGGCCGCCGTAATCACCCGCCGGACTTATCGGTTCACGGCAACCGCCTCGGGCCAGCTATAAATAGCAACCCCCGAGCTTGCCCTCGCCCCGGCACAACTCCACCACCTCACTAGACCCCGCCTAGCAACTGGGAGAGCCTCAAGGGGCCTTTCTTCTTCGACCCCAGCCACCTCCGTCCGCCTCGGGCTCCGGCAACATTCTCTTCGGTGAGAACTCCTCCACCGCCCTGCTCTTGCCCGTAACCTCGTACCACCTCCAGTAGGCTAACCCCCACTTCAATTTGAACACCGCAGCTCCCTTCGGTGAGATCCACGACTGCCCGAACCACCGTCCGCTGGAGCAAGGGCCGCCGTCGACAGAGTGCTCGCCGGCGACCACCACCACCACCCACAGACGCGGAAAGGTGCACTGATCACGAAGGTAACCCCCGATCCCCCTGCCTCGACGTGGATCGCCGCCGGCGACCATCGCACCTCTCGGGCACCGTCGCGCCCTGTTTTCCCCGTTTTGAAAATTCAAACCTGACAGGTGGAGCCCGCCTGTCAGCCTCACAGCCGCTTCTTTTCAACGAACCGTTTTCTGGACTTTTCCGCAGAGCCCCCTGGAAACTTTCTGTTTCATTACAGATGGGTCCTTGGACCAAAACTCTTATAAATTTTAAACAGAAAATGATATTTGATTGATTCTTTTTCTGTCACCTTTATTTTTCTGTCTAGTTTTTTGTCATATTTATTTGAAAAATATTTGGAACACTTTTCTATACACTCACGGTATTTACGTTACGTATGTATTTTTCTTATACCGTAGATACCGGAGGAGGTGATGGAGCTGCAAACTTCACACAGTTAAACTCCGACTACTCCGAACCAGGCAAGCATGTTTGAACTCTTGATATGATGAGTGGTTGTTGCATGTTTGCATTTTAGTATAGTCATGGCATGTTTATGGACATTTCTTGAATGTTATATTTCATGCACATTAGTGGAAAGTAAGTTTCGGAAAGCATTATGTTGTTGGATACATAATTGCATGGCCATGTGATGGCAGGAGGATGGGTAAGATGGCAGTGTTGTGACATGCCAGTCTTATGCCAGATTATTTGACTTCCGGTTCATCGTGAATCAAATCACATTTCCATTCATTTCCTTCCTGTGCTATCACATGTTTTCCGAAAGGAATATGGCTTAGGAAGTTGCAAACCGTTTTCCTGGTACACACCAAATAGAGAGGCCGGGATGAGGGTTCCATGGCCCTGGATTAAAGCCCGTCATCCGGTCAGGGGGCATGGGTGTTTCCGGTTGGGACCGAGAGGGGGCACCCCTTAGAGCGCGTGTATAGAAATTTGATCCCATGCTATTCGAGGTTGTGGCCTCCCCGTCTCAAAGTTTTTCTTGGATGTTGTCCAGGGTGAATCCTGGCATCGTGAGGTGAAATGGGTGTGTACTAGTTAAATGTGTTTCTACTGAAATATCGTAAACGGAACTAGTCCTTCGTGACTACAGAAATCCGTTCGCTGTGGTCAGTTCATCCAAACTCTGTAGAATCTCAAATTCTTTCAATTATCTTGTACTTTTTTCAAGTATTATATTCATCTTATCTTGTCAGGTATCAGCCTCAGTGACAAAACTCCGATGGAATACATGTGTGATAGATCCGGTTAAAAGATTATTCTTGTGGATGGACTAATCTTGTTATTTACATTTATCGTAAGCCCTGTCTGTGATGTCGCTCAGACGTCCGACGGTGGCAAACTTGTATTTACATTTATTGTGAGCCCTGTCTGTGATGTCACTCAGACGTCCGATGGTGGCATACTTGTATTTACTTTTACTATAAGCCATGTCTGTGACGTCGCTCAGATGTCCGACGGTGGTATTTCTTTTATAAGCCCTTTCTATGACGTCGCTCAGATGTCCGACTGTGGCATTTCTTTTATAAGTCATGTCTGTGATGTCGCTCAGATGTCCGACGGTGGCATTTCTTTTGTAAGCCCTGTCTGTGACGTTGCTCAGATATCCGGCAGTGGTATTTCTTTTAAGCCCTTTATGTGGTGTCGCTAAGACGCCCGACTGCGGCATTTCTTTTAAAGCCCTTTATGTGGTGTCGCTTAGACGCCCGACTACGGCATGAATTTTATTTGCTTACCATTCGAGGCGTCGCTCCAGACACCCGATCGGTTTTCAGTTATTTATTTTATTTATCAAGTCATGCAATAATATTATTGTTGAGATGAGCATCATTATTCATATTCACGACGCATTCATGCATTCATTGATTATATCTTTTGTCCAAACTGTCTTGCGAGTACTTTTAAAGTACTCACTTGGCTTGTTGATTTGGCCAGATGTTGATGAAGGCGATCTCATGGATGAAGAGTTTGATAGCGAGTCCGACGCCTAGAGGAGTCCCAGTCAGTCCCGTGCGATCCTGTTGGTCATTGTATTATCCGCTTCCGCAACCGAGAAATAAATTCATCGATGAGCTGCCAGTTAGGAGTCAAGTTATCCACCACTTTTTACCTCGAGCTAGTAGCATGCCACCACATCCCTGTGTCATAACCGCCCTTATGTAAGATATTAGCGAGTTTGTAATAAATTGTTGAGCAGCCTCAGCTCAACCCTATAATATATTTAATGCTACTGGTCCTCTGTTAATCAAGTATTTGTCTACCAGTGAGGATGACTTTTCCTATACTGGGATTTAAAGATCAATTTTCTCAATAATTATTTATTGAAAAAGTCGGTCGTGACAGACTTGGTAACCAGAGCCTGGCTGACTGTAGGAAGCCATTAGGTGCGATTGCTAATTAGTTATTAGCATGATAGAGTTATTCATGTTTTTACAAATGTAGTCATTTTTCTGACAATCAGCATAAAAATTTATGATCTGATCACTCAGAATTTTTGCCTACTTTTGTAGATGGCCGGCAGCGACCGCGAGTCTCAAATGTTCGCCAACGTGCCTGAGGGGTTCGTCAAACTCCTCTCCTTCATCGTTCAGGTTACAATGGGGCCATCCGTGCGCCCAGTCTTCACACTTTATCCGCACAAGATCAACGATAGTCTGACCATGCACCAGGCCGCAGTGCGATTCAGGGGAGGGCGTGTTGAGATGTGCCGCTTCTGTTTCTTGGGGAGAGCCATGCCTACAGAAAGGCATGCTATGCAGATGGCTGCCCGCGAAGCGATAGCTCGTCTTCGGGATGTCCTTCCTGCAATGAAGACCCGTCGCTACCGCTACCTTCCATGCCATGTGCCTTACACCTGTCACTACTTGTTCTCTTGCCCCAGAGGAGAGCGAGACGAGGCCTTTGAGATGCTTGTCGAGTACCTCCGAGCCCTGGAGGCAGCCTTCGATAGCATGGTGGACAACCTCGTAGCTGTCCGCATGGACTCAGTTCATGGCTGTGCTGCTAACAGGAGGGAACTCCTGCACGCCGCTCCACCGCTGACGTTTATCTCGTCCTCAGCTTCTCATTCACCTACCATTCTCGCCACTGCACGTCGCTTGCCTACCATCGAGGAATTTAACCAGGCTATTGCACCCACTCCCGTTCGCGCTGCACCACTTTTTGCACCCACTCCCATACGTGCTACTCCACCTATTCCGCCCACTCTTATTCAGGTTACTCCGCCTACGGCACCTGCTCCATCAGCTCAGCGCAGTGTTCCTCGTCTGGAACCTATTAGCAAGGAGGAAATTGATTCCCCAGCGTCACTGTGTCTCACCCTCGGCAGGCCAAGGGAGATCCTCACCATCTCCGACTGAGTACGCATAGACGCCATGCGATGTACCGACTTGTGTTATATGTTTATATGTACATAGGCTGTGAGAAGTAGTCTGTTTGCGCATCATGTAGGATCTGGAGAAGTGCACTAGTTTAAATAACATGTCAGGATTATGTACGCATATCCTGAGTGATGTAATGTATAATTATGCTTGCATGTAAGATATGTAATAGTCCTTCTCCGCGCGCAACCGTGTATTTTCAAAAATATCCTGGAGTTTTAAAATTTGTTTTATGTGTGATTTTATTGACTTTTGCGACTCTCTTCCTTGTCTTACAAGTTTCACAAAATATATCCCCAGAGTGAAAGATGTCTCATCCTTGGACGCGCTCCATGCCAAATCAGCCAGAGGAAAATTATGGCACACCGCATAACCACAATTTCACTCAGGGACAGACAAGTCAACAGGACAGCGAAACAGCTTTTACACAAGTGTGTCGTCTGTATGAACAAAGTCAGCAACAACACCAGGAAATGATGAACCAATTCATCAATATGGGAAGTAACCGTGGTCAGTATCAACAGCAATCCAAATTATCTGAGTTACAGAAGACGCGTCCTCCAACATTTTCTCATACTGACAAGCCTCTTGAGGCCGACGACTGGCTTCGAGACATGGAGAGAAAATTAATTATTGCACAGTGCTCAGACCGTGAAAAAGTATTGTATGCACCACATTATCTCACAGGAGCAGCCGCATCGTGGTGGGAAAACTTCCTGCACATGCACCCCAACGAAAATGAAATAACCTGGGAGGATTTCAAAGAAGGTTTTCATGGGGCACACATTCCTAAGAGTGTTATGAAAATCAAGAAGAGAGAATTTGATGACCTCAAGCAAAGGACCATGACAGTGTCACAATACAACAGCCAATTTACTCTAGTGTCTCGCTACGCCAATGAAGAGCGCATGACCGAGAGCAAGAAGATGGAAAAATTCTTGGAAGGCCTGGCACCCGCCCTTAAGTGCCAGCTACTTGTGCATACCTTTCCAGATTTTAAAACACTGGTGGATAAGGCCATCACTCTGGAAAATGAGTGACGTAGCCTGGAAGATTTCCGCAAACGCAAAAGGGACCAGACTACTTTTTCTCGCAACCCCAGAAGCAAGACGGAATCTAAGAAGGGTGGAATACACAAAACCCCGACGGATAATTCACGCCCAATCAAGAATTTCCATGCAAGAGACAAGGAGTTCACCTATCGCCCAGGCGTTACTTGTTATGCTTGTGGAGAAGAAGGGCACTATGCCAAGTAGTGCCCCAAGCCAAGGAACTCGGCCCCGAAGCTCAATAATGGTGGCAATAATTCAGCGCCAAAGCAAAGCAATTTCAACCCCAATAACAACCACCGGAAAGGTCACCTGAACCACGTGACCCGAGAGGAAGAACAGAACGCCCCAGATATCGTACTCGGTACGTACCCCGTCAACACAATACCTGCCATGGTTTTGTTTGATTCTGGAGCTTCTCGCTCATTCATTTCGAAGAGTTTTGCCTTGCAAAATAATTTTTCGATGCTTCCCTTGGAAAAATCAATGATCATCAAGTCCCCTGGAATTAAGCAAGTGACCCAGAGTTACTGTCAAGGTGTGGTTATTGAATTTGAAGGAGTGGAGTTTTACGCCAACCTTATTGTATTGGAAAGCAACGGACTGGATGTCATCCTAGGGATGGATTGGTTAAAGGTTTTATTGACTGCTTCAACAGGACCGTGATTCTCACACACCATCATGGGAAGAAAATAAAAGTTTCAGCCAAAGAGAGACAAATACCTCGGCAACCGAGATTAAACAAGGTGGACGTTTCTGAGCTGAACAAGGTTCCAGTAGTATGTGAATTCCCACACGTATTTCCAGAAGAACTACCAGGCATGCCACCGGACCGAGAGATAGAATTCAGCATTGAGCTAGCACCCGGAACCGCTCCCATTTACAAGAAACCATACAGAATGGCACCATCTGAATTGGTGGAATTAAAGAAGCAAATAAAAGAATTATTGGAGAAAGGATACATATGAGCCAGTCCCTCACGTTGGGGTTCTCCAATTTTATTTGCCAAGAAAAAGGATGGAACACTGAGATTGTGCATTGATTATCGAGCCCTCAACATGGTCACAATCAAGAACAAATACCCAATGCCCCGAATAAATGATTTATTTGATCAGCTCGCACGAGCCAAAGTCTTCTCAAAAATTGACTTGAGATCAGGATACCATCAATTAAAGGTGCAAACAGAAGATATTCCCAAGACCGCCTTCACTTCCAGATATGGGCTGTATGAGTTCACAGTGACGCCATTCGGGCTAACCAACACCCCTGCATATTTTGTTCACCTCATGAACAAAGTATTTATGAAGTATATGGACAAGTTTGTTGTGGTATTCATTGATGATATTTTGATATACTTCAAAACACCAGAAGAGCACGCCGAACATCTCAGGATTGTACTCGGAGAACTCAGGAAACATCAACTGTATGCCAAATTCAGCAAATGTGAATTTTGGCTAAGACAGGTGGGTTTCCTAGGCCACATGCTAACCCAAGAAGGTATTGCAGTAGACCCGGAAAAAGTCAAGGCCGTACTTGGCTGGAAACCACCAGCTAACGTAACGGACGTACGGAGTTTCTTGGGAATGGCAGGCTATTATCAGAGATTTATTGAAGGATTCTCCACTATAGCAAAGCCCATGACACAATTGCTCAAGAAAGGCAAGAAGTTTGAATGGACAGAAGCATGTGAGAAAAGCTTCCAAGAGCTAAAAAGCAAATTAACAATGGCACCAGTACTAATTGTGCCAGATATACACAAGAATTTTGAGGTATATTGTGACGCATCCCGGAAAGGCCTCGGATGCGTGTTGATGCAAGAAGGCAAGGTAGTTGTGTATGTCTCCAGACAACTTCGCAAGCATGAGGAGAATTATCCCACTCATGACTTAGAATTAGCATCGGTCATCCATGCACTCAAGGAATGGAGACACTGCCTACTTGGAAATCGTTGTGAGATATACACAGACCATAAGAGTCTTAAATATATTTTCACACAGCCAGAACTAAATTTACGGCAACGACGCTGGTTAGAGTTGGTGAAGGATTATGATGTTGGGATCCACTATCATCCCGGAAAAGCAAATGTTGTGGCAGATGCACTTAGTCAGAATCCCAGCACGGACGACAACAGTATACCAAAGTTGAGGCCAGAATTTCAACAGGAATTTGCTAGACTCAATCTAATAATGATTACCGAAGGCAGTGTGTCGAATCTAGAAATATAGCCTAACCTGTGTGTAGCCTTGAGCTACAAGTCGTGCCTTATTCCTTACCACAAGGCCATTTTCATCTTGCTTGTTGCGGTAGATCCATTTTGTGCCAATGATGTTGTGCTTGCGAGGATCTGGACATTTGACCAGTTCCCAGACGTTGTTGAGCTCGGACTGATGTAATTCTTCTTGCATAGCTTTGTGAGACTCCAAATTTTTTTGTGGTTTTTGTTTTCAGAAAGAGCCTTGCTTGGTTTGAAGAAGGTCATTTAAACCCTTCTTAAAAACCCTCTTCTAAGTTTTCCCTCTCAAAAATCTTTTCTTGAATTTAGTTTCTTTTAAAAAGAAAACCTTTTGTTTTTGGGCTTTCATTTGATTTTGATCCATTCTTGTTTACCATGCCTCTTATGGTGAAACTCCCCCAAAAAACCCTCCTCCCACCTTGGTACAACCCAAACATTCTGTCCAAACTAATAAAATCCATTTTTGGATTTTATTCCAATTATTCCTTTTTCCAAAATAATTCTGTCTTTTCTTTTGAGCCTAGGTGATTTGCAAAGCAAGTACCCTAATGCATTTGATTTTTGACCTCAACTCAACACCTCTGGATAGTCCTTTGTACCCACAACCTAGAACCATCTTGATCCACTCTTCTTCTTTTCAAATATTTCAAATTTCACTCTCTGCAAGTTTGGACCAGATTTGCCAAATTTGGTGAAATTCATATCTACACTTCTCCAAAAATTTCACAAAAATTCAGGCAACCTCTAGCTGCAATGAGAGACCTCTCCACCAAAAACCAGCTCAAGGAAAAATCCCTACATGCCAGAATCATTCTGTCGAACACTTGGCATGCACTGTTTTTGTTCATATTCAGTAAATTCAGAGTTTCAGTGTCGTTTCCCCGATAGAACTTCAGTCACATGCCCACTGTGCGTTTGGCTCGATGCTCACAGACCCTCCCTCTTGTCCTGAGCTCCACACGCGTGCTTGGCGCCTTCCTGGCATTGCTGGCACCCTGGCCCGCCTGCGCCGGCGTGCTTTGCGGTGGCAGAACCACCGTAACGGCCGACAGGGGGCAACACCGCGGCAGAACGCTGTTCGGCACCGCCCAACCCTCCTGGTAGCTCCGCGTGGCCATCTCCTTGCCAGGGCACGCATGCAGCACCGTCGCCGTGGCCTGGCACGCGCAGAGTGCGTTCTCTGCCGCCGACGGGCCGTGCTGCCATTCCATCGAGGGCAGGCCGTAACCCTCCCTCCCGTGCTGAGTTGGACCCTGAAATGGCACCACTGCTCCACCTAGGCGATGCTCAAGCTCCTAAGCCGACCGTCCCGCCACAGCACCACCGTAATCACCCGCCGAACTTATCCGTTCACGGCAACCGCCTCGGGGCGGCTATAAATAGCAACCCCCGAGCTTGCCCTCGCCCCAGCACAACTCCACCACCTCACTAGACCCCGCCTAGCCACTGGGAGAGCCTCGAGGGGCCTTTCTTCTTCGACTCCGGCCACCTCCGTCCGCCTCGGGCTCCGGCAACATTCTCTTCGGTGAGAACTCCTCCGCCGCCCTGCTCTTGCCCGTAACCTCGTACCACCTCCAGTAGGCTAACCCCCACTTCAATTTGAACACCGCAGCTCTTTCCGGCAAGATCCATGACTGCCTGAACCGCCGTCCACCGGAGCAAGGGCCACCGTCGACACAGTGCTCGCCGGCGACCACCACCACCACCCACAGACGCGGAAAGGTGCACTGATCACGAAGGTAACCCCCGATCCCCCTGCCTCGTCGTGGATCGCCGCCGGTGACCATCGCACCTCTCGGGCACCGTCGCGCCCTGTTTTCCCTGTTTGATAATTCAAACCTGATAGGTGGAGCCCGCCTGTCAGCCTCACAGCCGCTTCTTTTAAACGAACCGTTTTCTGGACTTTTCCGCAGAGCCCCCTGGAAACTTTCTGTTTCATTACAGATGGGTACTTGGACCAAAACTCTTATAACTTTTAAACAGAAAATGATATTTGATTGATTCTTTTTCTGTCACCTTTATTTTTATGTCTAGTTTTTTGTCATAGTTATTTGAAAAATATTTGGAACACTTTTCTGTACACTCATGGTATTTATGTTACGTACGTATTTTTCTTATACCGTAGATACCGGAGGAGCTGACGGAGCTGCAAACTTCACATAGTTAAACTCCGACTACTTTGAACCAGGCAAGCATGTTTGAACTCTTGATATGATGAGTGGTTGTTGCATGTTTGCATTTTAGTATAGTCATGGCATGTTTATGGACATTTCTTGAATGTTATATTTCATGCACATTAGTGGAAAGTAAGTTTCGGAAAGCATTATGTTGTTGGATACATAATTGCATGGCCATGTGATGGCATGAGGATGGGTAAGATGGCAGTGTTGTGACATGCCAGTCTTATGCCAGATTATTTGACTTCCGGGTCATCGTGAATCAAATCACATTTCCATTCATTTCCTTCCTGTGCTATCACATGTTTTCCGAAAGGAATATGGCTTAGTAAGTTGCAAACCGTTTTCCTGGTACACACCAAATAGAGAGGCCGGGATGAGGGTTCCATGGCCCTGGATTAAAGCCCGTCATCCGGTCAGGGGGCATGGGTGTTTCCGGTTGGGACCGAGAGGGGGGCACCCCTTAGAGCGCGCGTATAGAAATTTGATCCCATGCTATTCGAGGTTGTGGCCTCCCCGTCTCAAAGTTTTTCTTGGACGTTGTCCAGGGTGAATCCTGGCATCGTGAGGTGAAATGGGTGTGTACTAGTTAAATGTGTTTCTACTGAAATACCGTAAACGGAACTAGTCCTTCGTGACTACGGAAATCCGTTGCCTGTGGTCAGTTCATCCAAACTCTGCAGAGTCTCAAATTCTTTCAATTATCTTGTACTTTTTTCAAGTACTATATTCATCTTATCTTGTCAGGTATCAGCCTTAGTGACAAAACTCCGATGGAATACATGTGTGATAGATCTGGTTAAAAGATTATTCTTGTGGATGGACTAATCTTGTTATTTACATTTATCGTAAGCCCTGTCTGTGATGTCGCTCAGACGTCCGACGGTGGCAAACTTGTATTTACATTTATTGTGAGCCCTGTCTGTGATGTCGCTCAGACGTCCGACAGTGGCATACTTGTATTTACTTTTACTATAAGCCCTGTCTGTGACGTCGCTCAGATGTCTGATGGTGGCATTTCTTTTATAAGCCCTTTCTATGACATCGCTCAGATGTCCGACTGTGGCATTTCTTTTATAAGTCCTGTCTGTGACGTCGCTCAGATGTCCGACGGTGGCATTTCTTTTATAATCCCTATCTGTGACGTCGCTCAGATATCCGGCAGTGGTATTTCTTTTAAGCCCTTTATGTGGTGTCGCTAAGACGCCCGACTGCGGCATTTCTTTTAAAGCCCTTTATGTGGTGTCGCTTAGACGCCCAACTGCGGCATGAATTTTATTTGTTTACCTTTCGAGGCGTCGCTTCAGACACCCGATCGGTTTTCAGTTATTTATTTTATTTATCAAGTCATGCAATAATATTATTGTTGAGATGAGCATCATTATTCATATTCATGACGCATTCATGCATTCATTGATTATATCTTTTGTCCGAACTGTCTTGCGAGTACTTTCAAAGTACTCACCTGGCTTGTTGATTTGGCCAGATGTTGATGAAGGCGATCTCATGGATGAAGAGTTTGATAGCGAGTCCGAGGCCTAGAGGAGTCCCAGTCAGTCCCGTGCGATCCTGTTGGTCATTGTATTATCCGCTTCCGCAACCCAGAAATAAATTCATCGAGCCTCACCTCGACGCTCGATGAGCTGCCAGTTAGGAGTCAAGTTATCCACCACTTTTTACCTCGAGCTAGTAGCATGCCACCACATCCCTGTGTCATAACCGCCCTTATGTAAGATATTGGCGAGTTTGTAATAAATTGTTGAG
This sequence comes from Triticum dicoccoides, assembly GCF_002162155.2. Classification (NCBI taxonomy): domain Eukaryota; kingdom Viridiplantae; phylum Streptophyta; class Magnoliopsida; order Poales; family Poaceae; genus Triticum; species Triticum dicoccoides. The sequence goes on from NC_041389.1 coordinate 355,064,073, forward strand.
CAGCCTCAGCTCAACCCTGTAATATATTTAATGCTACTGGTCCTCTGTTCATCAAGTATTTGTCTACCAGTGAGGATGACTTTTCCTATACTGGGATTTAAAGATCAATTTTCTCAATAATTATTTATTGAAAAAGTCGGTCGTGACAAGCTTGAATCCACTCAGGCTCCAAAAATGATTCATCTACCTTAGTGGGCTCTATGATAGAGACAAAAGCAAAGTGCCCACAAAAGTTATATAAATGTGAAGCCTTTGAGCGAGTGAGAGGACCTTGTGCTTCAATGTCATCGATGATCTTCTCGACTTGCACTTCATTTTCAATGCGATGATGAGTAGGTTGTCTTCGAGGAATTTGATCAGCATTTCTTTCAGGAGCATTTTCTTCAACACCATTGTCTTCAGGTGCGCCAGCTCGACGTTCATCACGTTCTGGAATGAATTCTTCAGCAGATTCTTCGGTTGGAATGACATCCTCAGTAGCCTTGAACTTGATAGAATCCTCAGGTGCTGGTTCATCTATCACAGAAGGTAGGTGTTCTTTGCGAGCCATTAGTTTCATCGAACCGCACATCTATAGTTTCAACAACCTTGTGAAGAACACTGTTGAAGACTCTGTAGGTGTGCGAGTCCTTTCCGTAACCAAGCATAAAACCCTCACATGCTTTTGGTGCAAATTTAGAATTTTGATGCGGATCTCTAATCCAACATTTAGCACCGAAGACTTTGAAGTAACTTACATTCAGTTTCTTGTCTGTGAGGAGTTCATAGGCAGTCTTCTTGAAGAATTTGTGAAGATATACTCTGTTGATGATGTGGCACGTAGTATCAATTGCATCAATCCAGAAACGATGAGGTGTCTTGTATTCATCAAGCATAGTGCAAGCCATTTCAGTGAGGGTTCTATTCTTGTGCTCCACGATGCCATTCTGCTGAGGAGTATAAGGAGCAGATAACTCATGAGTGATACCAAGTTCATCAAGATAGCCATCAAGACCGGAATTCTTGAACTCAGTCCCATTGTCACTTCTGATGTGCTTGATCTTCACACCAAAGTTGGTTGAAGACTTCCTGCACCTCATGTTTGTAAGTGACAATGTGCACCCATGTGTAACGAGAATAATCATCAACGATAACAAAGCCATATAGAGATGCATCATTTGTAACAGCAGAATAATGATTAGGACCGAAGAGATCCATGTGAAGCAATTCAAATGGTCGAGTGGTATTCATGATAGTCTTTGCTGGATGCTTGGCCTTGGTCATCTTTCCAGCTTCACAGGCTCCACATAAGTGATACTTGAGGAATTTGACATTCTCAATGCCAATGACATGCTTATTCTTCGCAAGCATGTGCAAATTCTTCATGCCAGCATGACCAAGTCGTCGATGCCATAGCCAGCCTTCTGAAGCTTTTGCAAGTAAGCACACGGCCGGTTGTGGCCCTGTAGAGAAATCAACAATGTACAAGTCTCCTCTCCTAAAGCCTTCGAAGACTTTGGAATTGTGAGCTTCCATGATCACAATGCAACGATATTTGCCAAAGACAACAACCGTATCAAGATCACAAAGCATTGAGACAGACATGAGGTTGTATCCTAAGGACTCGACAAGCATGACTTTGTCCATGTGTCGATCCTTTGAGATCGCAACCTTACCTAAACCTCATACCTGACTTTTGCCTTTGTCAGCAAAGATGATATGCTTCAGATGTGACAGTGGTAAAGGAGCATCCATCAATAGATTCTTGTCACTAGTCATGTGATTCGTACATCCACTATCGAGGACCCACTTGTTTGCTTTGGGTTGATCATCCTGCAGATGAATCAGTGCAACTTACGAACTCATATACTTCATCAGTGAAGAATATGACATCAATATCATCAGATCAATTTCATCAAGCAATAGCATAGTTAAATGAGTATGAGGACGTGTGAAATGAACAATCATTTCTTCATGATTAGCCTGCATCCTTTTAGGCATAATTCAGGTCTCCAGCAAATTCTTCAGACGTTTTGAGCACGTCTGGAGACCTGACCCTGCATAAGAGATTAGTTCTTTTTCTTCACCACCCACATCTGAAGGGGTGGCAAAAGAATTCATCACTCTGCGTGCACCATATGAGAAAGGTGGCATAGAAGCCAGTCCGCTTCCTTTCACATAAGAGGGGTTAGGGTAAGCATATGAATAAGCAGAGAAATTCTTCGAGGACTTATGAACATAATGATTTGAAGAATAATACTCATATTCATAGCCCGTGGCTCTAGCCTGCGAAACAGAAGGGTTAGCACGATGATGGTCATATGAGGATTTTGATCCTTTTGAGGAATTGGATCCATGTGAAGAATTAGGTCCATATGAAGAATTGGATCTGGGGTTCCTGTTCTTCACTGGTGGTGTCATGAGGACATTCACCTGAAGACTTTCAAGATAACTTTTGGGAACCCAGATTTTCTTCATAGGGGAACCATTCTTGCAGTTAGTGCCAACATATCTAGAAAATGACTCATTAGAAGAATGAGGAGATTCGCATGTAAAGCTACATAATTTGGATGGATCAACTGGAGATCCTTTGCAGCAACCCATGAGGTTTTGGGGTACTGCTCAGGCTTCCAATATGTTCCATTAGCATTGAGTTTCCTCTCAAAGGCAATACCCTCTTTCCTAGGGTTCCTATTGAGGATCTGCTTTTTAAGCACATCACAAAGAGTCTGATGCCCTTTGAGGCTTTTGTACATGCCTGTCATGTACAATTCCTTCAGCCCTGCATCATCAGTGATACTAGCAATGTTCTCAGATGAGGAATTAGTGATAGCAAAGATAGGTGAAGAATTTGTAACATTAAAAGCATTTGAACATTCAGGTGAAGAATTAGCAGATTCACGTTCAATGCACTTCATACATGGAGGATCAAATTCTTCCTGAGTAGCACTCATTTGTTGAGCAAGTAATGAATCATGCTCCTTATGAAGATCTTCATAACTCACTCTTAGCTTCTCAAGATCTTGCTTTCTTTGAAGAAATTCATAAGAAAGCTTCTCGTGATCAGATAAGAGAGTGTTATGATGACTTTGAAGATTGTCAAACTTAGACTGAAGTCTCTGAAGATTTTTAGTTAAGTTTTTAGTGCGATCCATTTCTTCACCCGACATATCATCACTTTTTTCTAGAATGTTTTGAAGCTTTTCAATAGCCTTTTGTTGTTTCACAGCAATCTTAGCAAGTTTAGAGTAGCTAGGCTTAAGATGTTCATCAGATTCATCCTCACTAGATTCAGAGGAGGGGTATTTAGTTACCTTGGCACCCTTTGCCATGAAGCAATATGTGGGAGCGTAGTCATCATTGCCTTCATCAGCATTGTTGGTGTTGCCATTTTCATCAGAGTTGAAGATAGACTTGCTGATGAACGCGGTAGCAAGAGCTAGGCTTGCCACACCAGACTTGGACTCCTCGGATGCCTCCTCTTCCTCATGTTCCCCGGATTCAGCCTCAGAATCCATTTCCTTGCCAATGAATGCCCGAGCTTTCTTGGAGATGCTCTTCTTGTGAGATGAAGGCTTCGAGGATTTTGATGATGAAGACTTTGAAGATTTCTTCTTCTTCTTGGCATCATCAGAACTGTAATCCTTGTATTTCTTCTTCTTCAATTCCTTGTCCCACTGAGGACAATCTTGAATGTAGTGACCAGGCTTCTTGCATTTGTGACATAGCCTCTTCTTATAGTCACTAGATGAGGAATCATTGCTCCTTGAGGATTTTCCAAAGCGACCACGTCTTGAGAACTTCTGAAATTCTTCACGAGCAGTGCTAGTTCCAGGCTCAGTTCTTCAGGATCACCAAGGATGCTAGTAGAGTCCTCTTCTTCAGACTCAGAGACTGCCTTGGCCTTCAGAGCACGTGGTTTGCCATAGCTCGAACCATAGAGATCTCTCTTCTCAGCAAGCTGGAACTCATGAGTGTTTAGCCTTTCGAGGATATCAGCAGGATCAAGTGACTTGTAATCAGCACGCTCTTGAATCATCAGTGCTAGAGTGTCAAATGAAGAATCGAGCGATCTCAGCAATTTCTTCACCACCTCATGCTCGGTGATATCAGTGGCGCCAAGCGCTTGAAGCTCATTTGAGATATCAGTGAGGCGATCGAAGGTTTGCTGAACATTTTCATTGTCGAGTCTTTTGAAGCGGTTGAAGAGATTGCGAAGAACATCGACACGAGTGTCACGTTGAGTTGAGACTCCTTCATTTACTTTGGAGAGCCTATCCCAGATAAGCTTAGCAGTTTCCAAATCACTCACTCTACCATATTGCCCTTTGCTCAGATGGCCACATATGATATTCTTCACTTGAGAATCGAGTTGCTTGAATCTCTTCACATCAGCAGCATTCAGGGAAGGTGTGACTGAGGGAACACCATTTTCCACAACATACCAGCGATCATTATCAATTGCCTCAAGATGCAGTCGCATCTTATTCTTCCAGTAGGGGTAGTCTGTTCCATCGAAGGTAGGACACCCAGTAGAGACCTTGATCATACCTGCAGTCCACATAACTAAAACTCCAGGCGGTTAAACCAAAATCACATAGAACAAGGGAGTACCTTGCTCTGATACAAATTGAAAGTGCGTTATATCGACTAGAGGGGGGTGAATAGGCGATTTTTATGAATTCTTCACTAAGGAATTTGCTGGTGAGGAAATTCCTAAATGAAGAACTACTTGCAGCGGAATAAGTACTCAAAAGTAAACATAGCAGAACGCACGCATAGTCATCATGATGAAATGAAGACAAGCACAGAGTACAGAAAACGTAAACACAAGATAACACAAGATGAAGATGGATAGATTGAAGAAATTGAACTGAGGAAATTGAGAAAGTCTTCAGTCAAAGTCTTCACATAGATATGAACAAGCACACAACAACAGAGATGAGAAAATTAAAGAGTTGAGGAAATAGAACCAGTAAGCTCGGTGAAGACAATGATTTGGTAGACCAGTTCCAACTGTTGTCTCAGTTGTACATCTGGTTGGAGCGGCTGAGTATTTAAACTCGAGGACACCCAGTCCCGGACACACAGTCCTCACCGTATTCTCCTTGAGCTAAGGTCACACAGACCTCGCCCAATCACTCGTGGTAAGTCTTCAGGTGACTTCCGAACCTTCACAAACTCGGTCACTCAGCGATCCACAATTCCTCTTGGATGCTCTAGACCTTGACGCCTAACCGTCTGGAAGAAGCACAGTCTTCAAAGGAAACAAGCGTCGGATCCATGCAGGATCAATCTCTTCAGTGATGCTCAATCACTTGGGGGTTTGTAGGTTTGGGGTTTGGGTTTTCCTCACTTGATGATTTTCGCTCAAAGTCCTCGGAGGATGGGTTGCTCTCAATTGACAAGTGTCAGTTTCTCTCGGAGCAGCCAACCAGCTAGTGGTTGTAGGGGGCGGCTATTTATAGCCTAGGGAGCAGCCCGACATGATAAGAGATAAATGCCCTTGTCTGATATGACCATTAGGTGGGTAGATATTTTGGGACAGCTGGCACGTAGCACAACAACGGTAGGAATATTTGACTCTCAAATACCTCAGAGCTATCATGTTCCTCACTTTGTAGGCAATCCGCACCGGCGAATTCCTAACTCCTCAGTCAGAACAAATTCCTCAAAGACCAGAAGAACTTCGTCTTTGTCACTGAAGAATATGACTGAATTGTGCGAGATTTCCAATGGCTTCACTCGAAGGGATTGGTAGGTGTAGGATTTTGAGTTGAGCATCACATGGAAATTTTTCCTTAGTATTTCCTCGACCCCCTTTAACAGTACGGTGTTTCCTATGACTCAAGAAAGAGAAAATGAAACTATAAAAATAAGAGTCTTCACGCTTCATGTTCCTCGAATGATTGCCAAGTCTTCAAGGTCACACCAATTTCTTCACTTTTAAAGTCTTCAGAAAGTCTTCAGAAATCCAAAGTCTTTAGTTGAAGAACTTCATTTTTAGGGGTCAACTTTCTCTGTAAATATCAAACTCCTCATAGACTTATAGACCTGTGTACACTCACAAACGCATCAGTCCCTTAACCTATAAGTCTTCAATACACCAAAATCACTAAGGGGCACTAGATGCACTTACATGAAACTTGGCTTGGTGCCATGTCCGATTTGCTAAGGCGCACACATTAACAATCAACAAAGTCATTTTGGAACAAGTGTTGTCACGTTACAATCGGAAACACAAGTATTATTGAAACCGTGGGCGTTCTATTTACTACCATTTACGTGCCGCCACGCATCCCCATTTTTTATTAGCTTGGAGGCGCCGTGCAGGGTAGCTATTTGAGTACGAGAGGCATGCGATCAGACCCCTGCGCGTGCTTATCGGGAGGAGAGCCCTTTGACCTCCATCTGCCGTCTACCTCTCTCCCAAGGTCTCCATTAATGGCGCCCGAGCCTCTGTTTAATGGCGTGGCTATGTCTCACTCGACTGAGATTTAAGTGAGAAAAAAGAAAATCTAAAAGCACGGATCTTGATGTAAGATCCGATGGACCTATATAGCATCTACTGCGACTTATAGCAAGACTGATGAATATATAAGGACGATTAATTGTCTTACATAATTAGAAAGATAATTAAAAAAACCACATGCGGCTACGCCCGAAATACACAAGGGCAAAAGAAGAAGGAAGACAAGGATCTGGCTCGCTGATCTCTACTTTCTTGATGCGTTGCTGCAGGCCGTGGGAACTAGTCTCCGCGGCGAGCGGCGATGAGCTCTTTCGTGTCCTCAAGACGCTGCTTGAGAACATACACGGATTCCTCCACCAGCCTGTGGCGCTCGATGCGGAGCATGTCATTCTCGTCCATAAGTTTCTTGATGATGACGTCGGTCCTCTTCAACAAGGCACTGGTCTCCTCCTGCTGGTCTGCACTTTGGACGATATTCGCCCTCAGCAGGTCGCGCTCGGCCCGGAGCCTCTCATTGCCCTCCCTTAGTTGCCGGATGACGCCGGTAGACTGTTAAAACGAGGCTTTTATGTCGTCCTGCAACCTCGCCCAGTCGGAGATCTGATCCATCTGGCTATGGACGATCGCATGCATGCACCGGTAACAGTCGTCGCCTGCCCGCGAGAAATTTTCCCAGGTCGCCACGGCGCGGCGGGACATCTCTGCTGCTTCCGCGGCGCGGCCGGACTAGTCTGCTGCATCGACGGTGCGGCGGGACCTCCGTGCTGCTTCAGCGGCGCAGCGGGACCTCTATGCTGCTACTTCCGCGCGGCGGGACATGTCGGCTGCTTTCGTAGCGAGGCGGGACATCTCTCGTGCCTCTGCATCCATACTCGTCTCTCCCTGGTGGCAATCTCTCAACCCAGAACTCACGCTGGCCATGGCTGAAGCAAGGGAAGGATGCTGAATGACTTGTTTGTTTTTGTGGATGAGGAGTTGAGGAGGAATGTGCAATCATCTTGGCATACTAGTATTTATAACCGAGTACTAATACACTCCTAAGCAGGAAACCGTTTAGGTTGTGATCGGTGTGAACAGGTTTGCAATTCAATATAGCGTGGAGTAATTTGGAATGTGACGAGACGCAAGCTCAAAATTTATTGACGGTTCTAGTTTTGAAGTGCGGCACTATTCCCGGATGGCGTTACGTGGGCACGTGTTCTTAGCCGTGGTGTACTTTTTCTACTGTGTATGTGCAATAACTGGCACCGTCGTATACATATCTTATGGTTAATGGGGCGTTCAACAGGAATAGCCGCGTGGCGAGCTATAGGCTAGTCTTTTTTTAGACGCATTAAACCTATCTCTCGGGACTTCTCGCACGCACCATCGTGCCACCCACAAAAACTTGTACTCTGAGTTTAGTACTCCATGTTATACAGGAAGAGAAGAGGTGCACGCACGCACTCATCCTCTCACACACGCGTCTGTTTTTTCTCGAAAAGGAGGATGATGACCCCCGGCTTCTGCATCTGGGAGTCACACACGCATCTATAGCTACGAATTGTAGTGTTCTCAACCATCCGACTGGCTCTATCATGGATGTACCTATATACTAAAACATGTCTAGATATATCTATATTTTGACAAATGGAAGGCATGTATTGTGGAACGGAGGGAGTGCTTGTCATCAAAATGGATAAAAATGGACGTATCTAAAACTAAAATACGTCTACATACATCTCCTTTTATCTAGTACTTCTTACCCAAAGGAACTTTATATCCAACAGACACAAAATATCTGTTTGACTATTGGAAATTACTGATCTGATGTCGAAGTAATTGCTGCATCGCAACCAAAACCCACCATTTCTTAAGCTAAAGTAGACCGAGGTAATCCCTATATTAGCATATTACTAAGATAAACATAAGGCACTGTAGAAACATTTAGGACGTGAGCTTGTCAATCTGAATGTGGAGGGACACCAGCTTAGCCCCAGCCAGCAGCTTGGGCAGAACTGTGAAGAAGGTCAGCTCCTGCAAGTCGACGTCGTCGGGATCCTTGCTGCTTGTCACCTCCATTTCCACCTTGACGACGTCGGTCGTGCCTTTGGGCTCCCCCGGCGGGGCGTTCGCCCACAGCTTGGCAACGTAGTGCGGCAGTGGGGACGCCCTCGCTCTGATGCAGACCACTGACACGGCGATAGGCGCGCCGATGTCGAGTACGCCGCCGACCAAGAAAAATGCACGGCCATCCTCCTCCGCAAACAGCAAGAGCCGTGGCTCCGACAATGGCACTTGCAGCTGGAGCACCTTGCCGTACTGGATCCTGTGCACGGGCATGGGATGCGCGTTGCTGATGTGGTGGTAGAGCGCCGGCGGCGAGCCTTCATAGCCGCAGACGGGCACGGGGCATTTGCAGGGCGCGAGCAGACACACGCTCTGGTGATCGGCGAGCTTGTGGTAAGTGACGTAGAGCCCATAGCCTTCGTGCGGCCACACCACCCTCAGCGACGAAACGACAGCTTCCACCGCCCTGCTCCGCATGTCAAAGCCACTGCTGCGCTCGCACTTTTGGCACTGCCGCTGGTTCCCGGGGCGCTCAACGCGGCAGTCCGCGCAAGCCAGGTGCCCTCCCTTGCACTGCAGAAATCAATCGAACAACACATCAATCAAGAAACCTGCACCTTGCTCAATCAGCCGAATGGACGAGGTGTATTCGAACCTCATACACTAGAGACGTCAAGGGGCGAAGGCACAAGGGGCAGTGGAGCATGGTGAGGTCCATGGAGACCTTAGTGAGCTCCCTCGTCGGTTCTTGTTCCGTCTGCATGATCTCGCCCTCCTCATGTACAACCATCTCTCGCTTGGGCCGGGGCATTACGAAGCTTTACCGTCACATATTTTATACTCTGCACATAACTCTCCTCCCGCATACCAAGGAAGGCAGTAGTTTGAGTTTTATGGACAAATTTGCCCCTGCACATGAGTAAGTTGCATAAATATAGACAGTAAATGTGCATGCATTGGTTGGCTGGCCCTCCTTCCTTTTCGCTTGAGTTGGCTTCCCCATGCGGTCAAGCCGCATCCGGCGCTGCATGCGTTTGCCTGTAGCCATTTTCTGCTTTGTAAACTGGCACGATTAATGGGGGCAGAACTAATTGAGCGGGGGCATAGATGGAAACCAACGCGGACGCGCAGACTAGTCTGAGAAAAACAAGAAAAAGTTATACGCAAAGTAAAAGGAATCGGAGGGAGTACTACTTCAAGGTGCATTAAATCAACACATGCAAGTATCAAAAGGAGAGTCAGGGCATGCATGCATGCATTGTAATTAATGCACCGGTAACCGCAAATTATTGAAATATATCGAGTGTAGTGCTTTGATGTGTCGCGTCAACTCGTACATCAACGAGAAGTTTGATTATCCTCTCCCTCGCGGACCTAACTGCACCTCCCTTTGGCTGTATGACAGGTTGGCCACCCACCTCTCGGGCCCACATGTCATACACGCAAAGGCAGGAGCGTCCCTCCCTCGCCCATGAGCGTGGTGGCTGGCAAGACTAGGAGAAGCTTTCGCTACACGCTCTCCCTCCCGCACGCGGTGGACATGCAACAGTTCAATCGGTGTCAGATGGCCAGAAGCGTACTGTAGTACTTCTCCAGTGCAGTAGTACTCCATCATTGTTCGACTTCCCGAAGAGGCGAAGAGCCAAGCGCAGCCCGGACGCTCGTGTGGCAGTTTCATGTGTAGAATAGTCTATGATAGCGTGTATCGTGCATGTAAGCTTAAAATCGTTTGGGTCGGCTCCATGCTATGTGGCTGTCTTGAAGTTTTTTTAAAAAATAAAATAGTCTTCTGGCCCTACCTGTCACCCTGGTGATTGTAGTTTGCACGCTCATCTGGTCAAGACAGGAATATATATTTTAATTTGTTTTTTTTTGAAAAGGGGGGACTCCCCGGCCTCTGCATCAAAACGATGCATACGGCCACATATATTTTAATTTGTGGTGGGTAAATGTTAGAGGTTGCAGCAAATATATTGTACACTGCGGGTCTTTCAGCCAAGTTTAGAGGCAAGCATGTGGGGCCAGTGCTATGATGTGTCGCATCAACTCGTACAACGAGGAGAAGCTTGATTTTACTACACACCTTCTCCCTCGCCCATGCGCACGGTTTCTCGCAAATGAGGATAGGCTTTTGCTTAGTAGTATGCAACAAGCTATCTGTCCCGCTCGCGGTGGACGGACATGCAGCAGTGGATTCGACACTGTAGAAGCAGTAGTAGTAACATCATTGTTCGTCTTCTCGAAGAGGCGAAGAGCCAAGCGCAAACCGAACGTTGCATGAGACAAAATTGCTATGTGAGCCCACTATTGTACTACAACTACTTGCTAGTATAGCCCTGTAAACCAGAAAGGAGTATTTGCCCTTCTAGAGATTTCAACAAGTGACTAGACTACACGGAGACGGAGTACATATGGAGCAAAATGAGTGAATCTGCACCGTAAATAAATACGTACTAGTTCTATCGTTTTCCTCTCCGAGGTGCACAATATTGAGTATACTGACTAGTCTCTTTTTGACACGCATTTACATTTTTTTTGACACAGTACAGACGCAAGCGCTCATATACACGCGCATACACTCACCCCTATGAACGCACACACGCACGTCACTATCATCTTGAAATTTATGAAGTCACCATAGGCACCTCGTCGTCGATGGGTCCATAGGTTCTTGAATGCCAAGGAGGCAGAGGGTAGCGGTTCCCGAGACGTTGAACGGTCAATGATGCATCCTCAATTACATGCAGATGGAATTAATTGGAGAAGCAGAATAGAGCCAGCACGATGTGAATGCAACAGAGTTTGGACTCTCATATAATAAAGGCGCCCCACCACTCCAATCCATCTACTCCCAAGTCTCTGCGCAACACTGCTCACTCCAATCCAAGACCAAGTGACCAGAAGCCACAAGCACCTATGGAGGCGATGGATGCGAGCGGCAGTCGGCTATGCCAAATCATCCAAGGCGCCAGCCTACAGCCCCGCACCGTGCAGCGTTTCCAAATGGTGCTGGCGACCGCAGGCATCGTAGCCCTCGCCGACGCCGGCTTCGCCTCTCGCATGGACGACATGATGGTCAACTCCATCCGTGAGTTCAAAACCGTCAAGAAGCGCGCGGACGACCTTGTCGTACTGCTCCAGCCCGTGCGCCCAGGCTCCTCATTGTCTGCCACCCTCATCGGCCTCCATGGTGACGAACTCTTTCAAGCCCTGGTGGCCCTGCAGGTGCCAGAGGTCGCGACGAAGAATGTGCACCTCAAGGCCGCGCTCGCCGCGCAGTGCCTCGCCATGCAAGAAACTGTCGACCTGCACATCCACGTCTACGAGGAAATCGTCTGCATAGGCCACTAAAAGGCAAGCAAGGACAGAAAGACGTTGGCCTTCTTCCAGTGGCTGGAATCTTTGGACGCCATTGTTCAGAAGCACATCGACCTGGCCACGAAAGCCGCTGATACTTAGGCGCCGTTCGGTGGGCCGGCACCCTGAGTCGAGGAGGTGGACATCATCGATGGATGCATCTTTCTTCTTGCCTCTTGTAACCAGCACTGCATCGCCTCGTGGCCTTAATGTTTTATTAGTACAGTACTCCCTCCGTTCCCAAATATAAGTCTTTCTAAATATTCCAGCAAGTGACTACTACATACGGAGCAAAATGAGTGAATCTACACTCTAAACTATGTCTACATACATCTGTATGCTGTATTCCATTTGAAATAGTATCTAAAAAGGCTTATACTATTTATGAACGGAGGGAGTATATGGCATTTTTATTCCAGTCATAACGTTTTCACTGTGAGGTGGGGCCGCAGTTGAGCAAACCCACCCCGCCCACCGGGCGTCGGCCGAGTTTAGAATTAGAAGAGAGAAACAAGGGAGGAGAGCTAGTTGTAGCACGGACGCTGTTGTCAGATGGGACTCGTGTTTATAGAATAGGAGTACTGAGCACTCGTGCCTCTTTTTTTTAGGGAAAAATTAGTCGTATGTCTAGTACCACTAGTTGGGTGCGTGCGACCTATAGCTGTCATCACTTTAGGTCTCCTTTTCGAACCGCGGCTACGCTTCACAGTTCATAGTACATATATTTTCACGCATTCATCCTCCTATATGTACTCCTAGGCTATTTCCACGTGCTCCCATTCGCCGACATGTGGGACATAGAGCATCTGGGTCGTAGTGCATGCACGACTCAGAGCATATGCTGGGGTACTTTACATTTCAGACCTCACGAATTACATGCAAACCCCCCACAGAAGAATAAATAAATAAATAAATGAATTACTACATGAAACCGGATTATTTTCGTGAAAACCGGAGCACGTTCATTAAATTTTGGACATAACACGTTTATAAAAAATGATCGGACCTAAACTAGTCTAAGGGCCTCTTTGATTTATCTCGCAAAAAAAGGGCCTCTTTGATTCGCAGGATACTAGAAACACGGGAATGGGGAAAGTATGATGGTGATGAACCGAGACGAGGAGAACTCTAACTCAGTTAGAGGTTAGAGTTAGATTCTAACCCTGAACTAACTCTAAACCGCCCTGTTTGGATACTCTAACACCGTTAGAGTTAGAGTTATTTTCTAACCCACTCTAACCCAAATAAGCACCTCTCCACCAGGATAGTTGGGCTAGATGGAACTAACCCACTCTAACCCTCCCTGATACGTCTCCAATGTATCTATAATTTTTTATTGCTCCATGCTACTTTATCTACTGTTTTAGGCAATATTGGGCTTTATTTTCCACTTTTATATTATTTTTGGGACTAACCTATTAATCGGAGGCCCAGCCCAGATTTGCTGTTTTATGCCTATTTCAGTGTTTCGAGGAAAAGGAATATCAGACGGAGTCAAAACGGAACGAAATCAACTGGAGAAGTTATTTTTGGAAGTAAAGCCACCAGATAGACTTGGACTCTATGTCAGAAGATACGGGAGCTGGCCATGAGGGTGGGGGGCATGCCCACCCCCCTAGGGCGCGCCCCCTGCCTCGTGGGCCCCCAGAAGCTCCACCGACGTACCCCTTGCACCCATATATACCTACGTACCCTAAAACTTCCAGAACAGAAGATAGATCGGGAGTTCCACCGCCGCAAGCCTCTGTAGCCAACAAAAACCTCTCGGGATCCCTTCCCGGCACCCTGCCGGAGGGGGGATCCTTCACCGGTGGCCATCTTCATCATCCCAGCGCTATCCATGACGAGGAGGGAGTAGTTCACCCTCGGGGCTGAGGGTATGTACCAGTAGCTATGTGTTTGATCTCTCTCTCTCTCTCTCTCTCTCTCGTGTTCTCTCTCGTGTTCTCTCTATGGCATGATCTTGATGTATCCCGAGCTTTGCTATTGTAGTTGGATCTTATGATGTTTCTCCCCCTCTACTCTCTTGTGATGAATTGAGTTTCCCCTTTGAAGTTATCTTATCGGATTGAGTCTTTTATGAGAACACTTGATGTATGTCTTGCCGTGTTTATCTGTGGTGACAATGGGATATCATGTGCCTCTTGATGTATGTTTTGGTGACCAACTTGCGGGTTCCGCCCATGAACCTATGCATAGGGGTTGGCACACGTTCTTGACTCTCCGGTAGAGACTTTGGGGCACTCTTTGAAGTACTTTGTGTTGGTTGGATGAATCTGAGATTGTGTGATGCATATCGTATAATCATGCCCATGGATACTTGAGGTGACAATGGAGTATCTAGGTGACATTAGGGTTTTGGTTGATTTCTGTATTAAGGTGTTATTCTAGTACGAACTCTTTTATAGATTGATCCGAAAGAATAACTTTGAGGTGGTTTCGTACCCTATCATAATCTCAACGTTTGTTCTCCGCTATTAGTGACTTTGGAGTGACTCTTTGTTGCATGTTGAGGGATTGTTATATGATCTATCTATGTTACTATTGTTGAGAGAACTTGCACTAGCGAAAGTATGAACCCTAGGCCTTGTTTCCTATCATTGCAATACCGTTTACGCTCACTTTTACCACTTGTTACCTTGCTGTTTTTACAATTTCAGATTACAAATACCTTTTTTTACTATCTATTTTGCATTTGTATCACCATCTCTTCGTCGAACTAGTGCAACTATACAATTTACCATTGTATTGGGTGTGTTGGGGACACAAGAGACTTTTTGTTATTTGGTTGCAGGGTTGCTTGAGAGAGACCATCTTCATCCTACACCTCCTACGGATTGATAAACCTTAGGTCATCCACTTGAGGGAAATTTGCTACTGTCCTACAAACCTGTGCACTTGCAGGCCCAACAACGTCTACAAGAAGAAGGTTGTGTAGTAGACATCAAGATCTTTTCTGGCGCCGTTGCCGGGGAGGTTAGATCTTGAAGGTATATCTTTAGATCTTGTAATCGATTCTTTTTGTTTCTTGTTTTATCACTAAAGAAAACTACAAAAAAATGGAATTGAGTTTGTCTCATACGCTTCGTCTTTTTAATATCTTTCGTGAGTATGATGGAAATGATAATTGTGCTCAAGTGCTAGAAGAAGAATTAGATAGAATGCTTGGCATAAAACATGTGAATGATGAGCATGATTGCAATGTTGTTAGTATGAATTCCCTGAATACCCATGATGCTAATGATATGCAAAGCCACAAGCTTAGGGAAGCTATGTTTGATGGAGATGATATTTTTTGTCCCCCAAGCTTTGATGAGCAAATTTACTATGATGAAAGCATGCCTCCTATCTATGATGATTATTGTGGTGGCACGTATGCTTTAAAGAATAATGATAACCATGAAATGTGTCATCTTGATCTTAATTTTCAATCACATGATAGTTATTTTGTTAAGTTTGCTCCCACTACTATTGATGAGAAGAATTTTGCTTATGTGGAGAGTATTAAAAATTCTATGCTTGTAGATCATGAAAAGAATACTTTAGGTGCTGGTTATATTGTTGAATTCATTCATGATGCTACTGAAAATTATTATGAGGGAGGAATATATGCTTGTAGGAATTGCAATAATGTCAAGTTTCCTCTCTATGTGCTTAAAGTTTTGAAGTTATGCTTGTTTTGCCTTCCTATGCTAGTTGATTATTGTTCCCATAAGTTGTTTTCTCACAAAATCCCTATGCATAGGAAGTGGTTTAGACTTAAATGTGCTAGTCATATTCTTCATGATGCTCCCATTATGTTTCAATTCTTATCTTTTATGTGAGCATCATTGTCATCATCATGCCTAGCTAAAAAGGCATTAAAGAAAAGCGCTTGTTGGGAGACAACCCAATATTTATCCTTACTGTTTTTGTGTGTACACATGATTATGCTACTGTAGTAATCATGTTTTATAGCTTTTGTTTCAATAAAGTGCCAAGTAGAACCTTTGGGAAGACTTGGGGTGAAGTTTATGTGATCTTGCTGTGAAAAACAGAAACTTTTGCACTCACGAGATTAGCTGCCATTTTTTACTGGAGAGTGATTTTAGGTTGATTCTTTTTGAATATGATTAATAGACAAATTTCTCAGGTCCATCAATTTATTTCATAATTTTTGGGGTTCCAGAAGTATACGTTTGATACAGATTACTACAGACTGTTCTGTTTTTGACAGATTCTGTTTTCTATGTGTTGTTTGCTTATTTTGATGCATCTATGGCTAGTATTAAGTGGTATGAACCGTAGAGAAGTTAGAATACAGTAGATATTACACCAATATTAATTTAGAATGAGTTCATTACAGTACCTAAGTGGTGGTTTTATTTTCTTATACTAACGGAGCTTACGAGTTTTGTTTTGAGTTTTGTGTGGTTGAAGTTTTCAAGTTTTGGGTAAAGATTCGATGGACTATGGAATAAGGAGTGGCAAGATCCTAAGCTTGGGGATGCGCAAGGCACCCCAAGGTAATACTCAAGGACAACCAAGAGCCTAAGCTTGGGGATGCCCCGGAAGGCATCACCTCTTTCGTCTTCGTTCATCGGTAACTTTACTTGGAGCTATATTTTTATTCACCACATGATATGTGTTTTGCTTGGAGCGTCATTTTATTTTGTTATTTTTTGCTTGCTGTTAGTTAGAATTATGTTTTGCATCTTTAGTTTCAATAAAAAAGTCAAGAATAGCCTTTGCCATGCTTATTTTGCTAGTATACCTGATGCTGTTTGGAAACAGAAAGTTTACCGCTGTTGCAAAAATTCCCTAGAAAAGTCAGAGGATGGTATAACATTGAATCTTTTTACATATTAAGATCTGATAAATTTATTACAGTGGGAATTTTAGTTCATAATTTTTGGTGTCAGGTAAGTATTGATACTCTTGCATTCTTTACAGACTGTACTGTTTTGGCAGATTGCTGTTATGGTTGCATTGTTTGCATATGTTTGCTTGTTTAATGATTCTATTTGAGGATAGGAGTATTAAATATACAGAGGCATTTAGTATGAAATGTTGAATAATAATTTTAGTGATTTGTTACAGTAGAAAATGATAAGGTTTTGCATTGGTTTATACTAACCTATCTCACAAGTTCTTGTAGAGTTTGTTGTGAATGAAGCTTTTGATAAAAAGAGAAACCATGATATGAGAGGAATTAAGGAGACACAAAAGTTCAATCTTGGGGATTCCCAAGGCACCCCAAGATAATATTTCAAGAAGTCTCAAGCATCTAAGCTTGGGGATGCCCCGGTAGGCATCCCACCTTTCTTCTTCAAGAACTATCGGTTAGTATCGGTTGAGCCTAAGTTTTTGCTTCTTCACATGAGTTGTGCTATCCTTGCAATGTAGTTTTCTTTAGATTTGCTTGCTGTTTGAATAAAGTATCAAGATCTGAAATTATTAATTGGGAGAGTCTTCACATAGTTGCATAATTATTCGACTACTTATTGATCTTCACTTATATCTTTCGGAGTAGTTTGTCATTTGCTATAATGCTTCACTTATATCTTTTAGAGCACAATGGTGGTTTTATTTTTAAGAAATAGATGAACTCTCATGCTTCACTTAGATTATTTTGAGAGTCTTAAATAGCATGGTAATTTGCTTAAATGATCCTAATATGCTAGGCATACAAGACTAATAAAAGAAAAATTCTTATGAGTGTGTTGAATACTATGAGAAGTTTGATGCTTGATAATTGTTTTGAGATATGAAGATGGTGATATTAGAGTTATGCTTGTTGAGTAGTTGTGAATTTGAGAAATACTTGTGTTAAAGTTTGTGATTCCCGTAGCATGCACGTATGGTGAATCGTTATGTGATGAAGTCGGAGCATGATTTATTTATTGATTGTATTCCTTATGAGTGGCGGTCGGGGATGAGCGATGGTCTTTTCCTACCAATCTATCCCCCTAGGAGCATGCGCGTAATACTTTGCTTTGATAACTTGTAGATTTTTGAAATAAGTATATGAGTTCTTTATGACTAATGTTGAGTCCATGGATTATACGCACTCTCATCCTTCCACCATTGCTAGCCTTTCTAATACCGCGCACCTTTCGCCGGTATCATACACCCACCATATACCTTCCTCAAAACAGCCACCATACCTACCTATCATGGCATTTCCATAGCCATTCCGAGACATATTGCCATGCAACTTTCCATCGTTCCGTTTATTATGACACGCTCCATCATTGTCATATTGCTTTGCATGATCATGTAGTTGCCATCGTATTTGTGGCAAAGCCACCGTTCATAATTCTTTCATACATGTCGCTCATGAGTCATTGCATATCCCAGTACACCGCCGGAGGCATTCATATAGAGTCATATTTTGTTCTAAGTATCGAGTTGTAATTGTTGAGTTGTAAGAAAAATAAAAGTGTGATGATCATCATTATTAGAGCATTGTCCCAGTGAGGAAAGGATGATGGAGGCTATGATTCCCCCACAAGTCGGGATGAGACTTCGGACTTTACAAAAAGAAAAAAAAAGAAAAAAAGAGGCCATAAAAAAGAGAAAAGGCCCAAAGAAAAAAAAGAAAAAGAAAAAAAATAAAAAAAATGAGAGAAAAAGAGAGAAGGGACAATGCTACTATCTCTTTTTCCACACTTGTGCTTCAAAGTAGCACCGTGATCTTCATGATAGAGAGTCTCATATGTTGTCACTTTCATATACTAGTGGGAATTTTTCATTATAGAACTTGGCTTGTATATTTGAATGATGGGCTTCCTCAAATGCCCTAGGTCTTCGTGAGCAAGCGAGTTGGATGCACACCCACTTAGTTCCTTTTGTTGAGCTTTCATATACTTATAGCTCTAGTGCATCCGTTGAATGGCAATCCCTACTCACTCACATTGATATCTATTGATGGGCATCTCCATAGCCCGTTGATACGCCTAGTTGATGTGAGACTATCTTCCCTCCTTTTGTCTTCTCCACAACCACCATTCTATTCCACATATAGTGTTATATCCATGGCTCACGCTCATGTATTGCATGAAGATTGAAAAAGTTTTGAAAATGTTAAAGTATGAAACAATTGCTTGGCTTGTCATCGGGGTTGTGCATGATTTAAATATTTTGTGTGGGGAAGATGGAGCATAGCCAGACTATATGATTTTGTAGGGATAACTTTCTTTGGCCATGTTATTTTGAGAAGACATAATTGCTTAGTTAGTATGCTTGAAGTATTATTATTTTTATGTCAATATGAACTTTTGTCTTGAATCTTTCAGATCTGAATATTCATACCACAATTAAGAAGATTTACATTGAAATTATGCCAAAGTAGCACTCCGCATAAAAAAATCTTTTTTATCACTTACCTACTCGAGGACGAGCAGGAATTAAGCTTGGGGATGCTTGATACGTCTCCAACGTATCTATAATTTTTGATTGCTCCATGCT
This sequence comes from Triticum dicoccoides, assembly GCF_002162155.2. Lineage (NCBI taxonomy): Eukaryota > Viridiplantae > Streptophyta > Magnoliopsida > Poales > Poaceae > Triticum > Triticum dicoccoides. The sequence continues at coordinate 355,083,379 of NC_041389.1, forward strand.
ACTTTATCTACTGTTTTAGGAAATATTGGCTTTATTTTCCACTTTTATATTATTTTTGGGACTAACCTATTAACCGGAGGCCCGGCCCAGATTTGCTATTTTATGCCTATTTCAGTGTTTCGAGGAAAAGGGATATCAGACGGAGTCAAAACGGAACGAAATCAACTGGAGAAGTTATTTTTGGAAGGAAAGCCACCGGATAGACTTGGACTCTACGTTAGAAGATACGGGAGCTGGCCATGAGGGTGGGGGGCGCCCCCACCCCCTAGGGCCCCCTGCCTCGTGGGGCCCCCGAAGCTCCACCGACGTACCCCTTGCACCCATATATACCTACGTACCCTAAAACTTCCAGAACAGAAGATAGATCAGGAGTTCCGCCGCCGCAAGCCTCTGTAGCCACCAAAAACCTCTCGGGAGCCCTTCCCGGCACCCTGCTGGAGGGGGGATCCTTCACCGGTGGTCATCTTCATCATCCCGGTGCTATCCATGACGAGGAGGGAGTAGTTCACCCTCAGGGCTGAGGGTATGTACCAGTAGCTATGTGTTTGATCTCTCTCTCTCTCTCGTGTTCTCTCTCGTGTTCCCTCTATGGCACTATCTTGATGTATCCCGAGCTTTGCTATTGTAGTTGGATCTTATGATGTTTCTCCCCCTCTACTCTCTTGTGATGAATTGAGTTTCCCCTTTGAAGTTATCTTATCGGATTGAGTCTTTTATGAGAACACTTGATGTATGTCTTGCCGTGTTTATCTGTGGTGACAATGGGATACCATGTGCCTCTTTATGTATGTTTTGGTGACCAACTTGCGGGTTCCGCTCATGAACCTATGCATAGGGGTTGGCACATGTTCTTGACTCTCCAGTAGAGACTTTGGGGCACTCTTTGAAGTACTTTGTGTTGGTTGGATGAATCTGAGATTGTGTGATGCATATCGTATAATCATGCCCACGGATACTTGAGGTGACAATGGAGTATCTAGGTGACATTAGGGTTTTGGTTGATTTGTGTCCTAAGGTGTTATTCTAGTACTAACTCTTTTATAGATTGATCCAAAAGAATAACTTTGAGGTGGTTTCGTACCCTACCATAATCTCTACGTTTGTTCTCCACTATTAGTGGCTTTGGAGTGACTCTTTGTTGCATGTTGAGGGATTGTTATATGATCTATCTATGTTATTATTGTTGAGAGAACTTGCACTAGCGAAAGTATGAACCCTAGGCCTTGTTTCCTATCATTGCAATACCGTTTATGCCCACTTTTACCACTTGTTTCCATATTGCACTTGTATCACCATCTCTTCGCCGAACTAGTGCACCTATACAGTTTACCATTGTATTGGGTGTGTTGGGGACACAAGAGACTCTTTGTTATTTGGTTGCAGGGTTGTTTGATAGAGACCATCTTCATCCTACGCCTCCTATGGATTGATAAACCTTAGGTCATCCACTTGAGGGAAATTTGCTACTGTCCTACAAACATGTGCACTTGCAGGCCCAACAACGTCTACAAGAAGAAGGTTGTGTAGTAGACATCACTCCCTGTTTGGATACTTTTGGGTTATTTGAGCCCCCAACTAACCTAAACTAGCTATAACCCCATGATCCAAATATCTCAATCATTTAACTACTTTGGACCCTATTTCCTGCCGGATTTGTGGCCGGCTCTTCTGTGGCCTCCTCCCGCTCACAATTGACATAAACGAACCATCTATACAAATCAAGCATGCAAAACATTATAATTTTTACTTTGTCCATACAAATGAGATATCCCACTTAAACATACAAGGCGTCAATCAAGCTTCACAAAATAAAAAAACACTTCATGAATCAAAGAATGAGCTAACTCGTCATGGAAGTCATTCACGATAGGGAGGGAGCCCGGAGCCCCTCACGCACCGAGGGAGGAGCTCGCCATCGTCGCTCTGGAGGAAGGGTCTATAGAGCCCAAGCCCCGGGAACCCCTCCGACGCCGGCCCTTGCGAGTTGAGGTCGACACCGACACGGCTAGCAGGGCTGCTTGCCGCCGACTGGGAACTTAATCTTTGGGCTCTAGAAATAATGCAAGCCTGTAACTAAAATACCTAGAAAGGTGAACTGAATCTTTGGGCCTCTAGAAATAATGCAAGCCTGAAACTGAAATACCTAGAAAGGTGAACTGAATCTTTGGGCCTCTAGAAATAATGCAAGCCTGAAAGTGAAATACCTAGAAAGGTGAACTGAATCTTTGGGCCTCTAGAAATAATGCAAGCCTGAAACTAAAATACCTAGAAAGGTGAACTGAATCTTTGGGCCTCTAGAAATAATGCAAGCCTAAAATTGAAATACCTAGAAAGGTGATCTGAATCTTTGGGCCTCTAGAAATAATGCAAGCCTGAAACTGAAGTACCTAGAAAGGTGACCTGAATCTTTGGGCCTCTAGAAAGATTTATTACCTCCTCAAGCAGCATCAAACAATTCCATGCATGCACGACAAATCTATACCAAGTTTGATCAGGATCTACTTTCCCAAATCAGAATTAGAGCTAGAGCAAGCAAGATCAATGATATGGTCGTGAGACAGAGAAGGAATGAACAAACTCACCCCTCTCGTGACCTCCCTGGTAGATGCGCCGCCGCCGCGCACGACATAGGGAGAAAAATGACTGGTGAAGGGGGAGCGGGGCGACCTTCGAAGGCCGGAGGGAGAGGGCGGCCAGAGTAGGGCGGCGGAGGCCGGAAGGAGAGGGCGGCCGGAGGAAAGAGAGGGCGAGCGACGCTTGGGCGGGCGGCCCTATGGGGAACAAAGAGGAGTCGTGCGAGAGGGGGGGGAGCGATCTGGTGCGGGTAGGGGAGATTTTTTAGTTCTCTTTTAGTGGGCCCGAGGATAACTAACCCAATTAGAACCTCTCCACCGGGCTAGTTTTTTTAGCTAGGTTAGAGCAAACTAGCTCAAACTAACCCCTCTTGTTTCAATAATTTGAGGCTATTTCAACCCAAACTAGCTCTAACTCAGGGATCCAAACAAAGAGGAGTGTTACTATACATGCTACAGTGTGAACCATAGAACATTGTTTTTTATGGCCATATCACCACATTGTTTTGTACTGCTGGTTCACTGGGCTACCGTGGTTCGCACTGCTGGTTCACTGGGCTGCCGTGGTTCGCACTCCTCCGACCTGAGAAGTACATAGTATAGTACTAGTATATACCGCATCATTCTTTGCTCCTTCTTACCACCCAGACATGTGGGAGAGCCAGCATCCGGGTCGATGTGTCATGCACCAGATTAGAGTGCGGAACGAAAGGGGGGCATCATCCCGGTCGGAGCGCCAGTAATTCATGACTATAGTGAGTGGTCATATCACAAGTCTTTCTAGCAGTAACGCGCCGTCAAATCGCACAGCCCCACTCGCTCACCCTCCTCGCCTCTCTGTCAAACCGCCTACCCGAAAACTGCCGCGCGTACTACCCGGGAAAAGCCCCGCCCTCAACTTTTAACTACGCAAAAATAGTTCAAGCTTGTTCGTTCTATATAAATACAGTACTTACTGTATGTTTATTCACCCGTGGGGTTGTTCAATGGAGGGGCGGGGAGCACAAGTAAACAATACTATAGTACTACTAGTAGTAAGTAGGAGTCGTACAGTAGTCACCTTAAATAGAGAGTTTCTTTTCTTTAATGCCACGTACACAAATTGAAATGCTTGTTGTGGAGAGAAAAAATATAATCACTCCACTATATATGGACGCAGGGGCCTGAGCGCTTGCTTTACTAGGGTTGCTCTCTTCATTCTCTCATCCTCTCCAGATATAAACAAGACAGCGGTAGCGACATTTTCTCTCTGCTCACCGCTGGTCACAGATCCGGCCGGATCCCTTCGGCCGGTGTGTGTAGAGGACTAAAAGGTGCATCATTCACGCGGTCATTGCCGCCGAGGGAGGAAACCCACAACTGCCGAAGGGGCCCAATCCTCTGCCCGTGTCGTTCTCTCCGACACAGCGCCGGCTCGGGAGGTCCTCTGACCCTTCTTCCTCCCTGCCGTATTGTCCGCAGATCCGACCTGCCGCCGCCGATATCCCGGTGACCCTCAGGTATAAGTTCTTCGAAAGCGGCCTTGATCTACTGCCCCAGCTCCCCACGTGTCTGCATGTGCATCTTTTTCTACTCCCATCAGCTTTTCCAAAGCCACCTAAATTTTTAGTATTATTAGAGGTAAAGCTACTTCATGCATTCGAATCTAGGGCTTTGTTCAAACAACGAAGAAAGGGGGGAAAGTTGTAGCATGAATCTAGGACTTGATTCAAAGAGGAAATAATATGGTGAAAGTAGTAGAGACCGGATACCCAACCGGTCTCTTGGTTGAAAAGGGAAATAATGGGAAAACGCAGTACAAACTGGATAAGGAACAGATCTACTATTGGTTCAAAAAAGGATAGAAAGTGGCGGCTGGTGGACAAGTCAACAGAGTATGTCCAAGATTAGATTTGCTGCCATCACATAGTAAAAGGTCTCTAGGATTAGATTTGCTGCCCTCACATAGTAAAAGGTCTCGGGATTAGATTTGCTGCCCTCGCATAGTAAAAGGTCTCAAGATTAGATTTGCTGCCCTCACATAGTAAAAGGTCTCAGGATTAGATTTGCTGCCCTCACATAGTAAAAGGTCTCCAGGATTAGATTTGCTGCCCTCACATAGTAAAAGGTCTCCAGGATTAGATTTGCTGCCATCACATAGTAAAAGGTCTCAGGATTAGATTTGTTGCCCTCACATAGTAAAAGGTCTCAAGATTAGATTTGTTGCCCTCACATAGTAAAAGGTCTCCAGGATTAGATTTGCTGCCCTCACATAGTAAAAGGTCTCCAGGATTAGATTTGCCGCCTTCACATAGTAAAAGGTCTCCAGGATTAGATTTGCTGCCCTCACATAGTACAAGGTCTCCAGGATTAGGTTTGCTGCCCTCACGTAGCATGAACAAACTCGGCATCACCACTTTATGCCTCCTTGTAGGTACATTGTGCTGATGCGTCCACTGTCGCATGTCCTTATACCAACCTTCTGATGTTGTTAATGTAAGGGCGCATGTAAAATGAAGCGATCACACCTTTACCTTAGGGACATGTCTAACCAGTGTTATTGTTAATCTAATGCCTCTAGTGAGAAGATGCAATTAAACTGTGTTACAAATGGCACTCCTGCTATTTTCCCCAATATGATAAGTAAGTTGCTCCTTTATGCTGCAGAGTGTCCTGGTGTCCCCACGGTCCCATGCCCTTAAACCAACTCTTTAGCTGCTGTTGATTTACTGTGTCTGGTAAACAAGCAATGCCACCATTAAAGTAATCCCATATTTGAGGAATCCCATTGTTGATCATAATGCTTCTGGTAACATGAAGCATTGCTGACGTTTTAAAATTTCTACTGTCCTTGTGTGATTGCCATGAACATAATTAAGATGCTTCTTTTCATTTTATATATGTTTCGTATATTCTTATTGACCAACAACTGTTTACTTTCTATCTTTTTGTGCAGATAGGGATATCCATTTCACCTTGTTGCTATTGTGACCTTTTGATGAACTACACAAAAAACTTTTTTTGGAATGAGTGTCTGGTGCAGTTCAACTAAAATGTCATGTGGGCAACATCTCTCAATTTTGGTGGAACTGCACAAAATGGTGATTGGAGTTTCCAAAATCTCCGTCAAGTTCTGCCGGTAATCTCGTGCAACATTTTATTAGCCTTTGCAAGATGGAGCCGTCACTGTCACCATAATGGCACTTTATTTTAGCGGAACTGCACAAAAGGATAAGAAAATTATAGTTGCACCTTACATGAGCCGGACAGCCAACCTTAATGTTCCTCAATTTTAGTGCAACTACTAAAGAAGAACCTGCCAGCTCACAAGAGCAAGTACTTCTTGCTAGCTGAATGATGCAATCTTTGCTTCATTTCAGGTGAACTGCAGAAAAAGGCGCATGAATTGAATCATGGAACTCCAGGCAGACCTCATCCAAGCAAAGCTGGAGGTTGAGTTCAAGGAGGCCGCTATTAAAGCGAAATCATGCTCTCCTGTCTCCTTGTTTGTGCTGTGCAAACATGCTATGCAAACAGGAATACTCAACTATAGATGTTGTGACGGTCAAGAGCATTTGCCAAGTTCTTCGATTGTATGACATGGCTAGCCAAGCTGGATTTAATCCCGATATTCACTTTATCAAAAGGCTCTAATGGGTTGGTTCTGAATCTTGCAAGCTGGGAATCAGTGAGATGTGTAGGCATCTTTGTTGTACTTATTATTTGAATCTTATTTGTTGGTTCTGAATCTTGCAAGCTGGGAATCAATGAGATGTGTAGGCATCTTTGTTGTACTTATTATTTGGATCTTATTTGTTGGTTCTGAATCTTGCAAGCTGGGAATCAATGAGATGTGTAGGCATCTTTGTTGTACTTATTATTTGGATCATATTTGTTGGTTCTGAATCTTGCAAGCTGGGAAACACGACATGATGATGCAGAGGACAACAACCATAACAAATAGTTCAAACTTGGTAGTATTATCTTTGTGAAAGTGTGACAAATGTGCTGATCGTGTGCGTCCTGAGAATAATAATTCTAATTTTTGTGCATGTTGATCCTATGGCACTGATAGAACGAGCGAATGCATTGCTTGTTTTAAGTATAAATTTCTATTAAAGCTAATTAAATTTAAGTAAAGTGACCACTAACTCATGTTATTACAGTACCAATACAGACCCGCTCGTGAACCGACGTGTGGCCAGAGTAGGTTTCTTAATGGAGGCGTTTCAATGCGCCGAGGGTGCATCTTCTGCTGGGCGTGCAGCGGACGAGGGAGGGGTAGTAACTGTTGCCGCGTGTACACACTCAGCTTACTGTTGAATCTAGTTCCCCAAGAGCTGAAAAACGAACTGCTGCTGCCGCCTACACACTCGTTCACTCAAAGAGACTCCAATGGCGATCCAGGAGTGAGCCTGCTGGATATGGACTTCAGCAAGGAGTTCCCCTTTGAGTTCGCCATTCAGTCCTATGGCTGCAACAAGTTGAATGTGATGTACACCAACGATACGGACTCGGTGAAGCTCTGCCTCGCCTCAGTCCTATGGCTGCACCAGGTTCTGGAGCATTCGCCCGTTTCATCGGCAGCGCCGACTGCACCTTCACTACAGTGGAGAGAAGGAAGAACGCGATGATTCGGCCATCTGGTGCAACAAGCTTGTCGACATCCAGAAGCAATACAAGATCATCAGCAACGTGCAGGAGAAGGACTCCGTGGTTGACCTCGCTAAGACCATCATCGACCCCTGATACGCCAACATGAAAGAAGACGACCTGAACACGTGGGAGGTACCTCTGAATCTAGCCTACATAACCTACGCGGCCAAGGATGCATACGCATGCTACGACATGTACAGGCAGATCTTGGACATGAGGGCGTGTCTGCTTCCCGTAACCGACGAGTACACGGACAGCCGCAACATCATGATCAAGTGTGCCAGGAAGGTCTAGATGTTGTAATTTAACTGTTTATAAGCACCTTTATCATCGGAGTGTTTCATGCATTAGCCTATGTGTCGTAATTATCTGTTTTGTCCGAAATATTTCTTTTAAGAACCCATTAACCTGATTGCTTTTTTAGTGGCTATTTGCTTATGTATGTAAACTAGTTCACTTGTCCGTAAAAAAAATTAGTTCACTCGGCTGCCGTGCTTTGAATCTCCTTCCTCCCAACATATTCCCCTCCTCAGGTGGACCCAGCAGGTCTCTGAATTTTCTCCCACTTTCTTTTTCGATGTAAACTGAGTTTTCTCCCAGTACTTTCCCCTAGAACCAACTCAACTGTCCCACGTCTAGCCTAAAAAATAATAATACCCCACGTACTATTAACTCATCAAATTAAAAATATATTTTATTTCGTAAGTTGAAAGTTCTTACAAAATAATAATAATAATTGTTTATATATAACTTGGCAAGTTAACTCCTAGTGATTGCATACATAAGCTTGCAAAGATTTTACTGATGTGCAATCATGTGTTTATGTTTTTATAACATTTCTCCGTCTAGCCCAACATGATATTTTCACCCAGCCCAGCAAGTCTGCGGATTTCGAGAAAAATGCAAATGGGATTTAAATGGGCTGCATAGATGCTACATCATTATTTCACCCAGCCCACCAAATGGACTAAAAAAACAAATGGACTGGCTGACATGTGGGCCAGTAGGTCGAAGCCTAAGAAGGCGTTGGATTTACATCCAACGGCCGGCATTCTTCTTCAATCTCTCGTCTTCTTCCCCCAGCGCTTCCGGAACCGCCTGCTCCAGCCTTCGGCGTCCAGCGGTGTTGTTTTGCGCTCCTCAGCGAAATGCTACCCCGCCGACGGCCAGGCCATACCTCCACTCTGCACCTCCTGTTATTCTCTGCCGAGTGTAGGACCACCCCGCACCCAAACCAGTCAAGTTTCCCACTCCTCTCTGTCTGCGACTCCACTACCGCGTCTTCCCCATCTCCTGGTCATTCCAATCTGGGGCCTCGCCGTCGTCCACCGCCTCGGTGCGCTCGGTGCGGCGTGGTCAACATACGAGAGTCATCGGAAGAGGACTGTACGTGGAGAGCCTGACGGCTGGGACCCACGAGGTCCATGGTCGCACGCAAGGAAAGTTCCTCCTTATTACGCACTGAATGTGCACTGTATGTGGGAAGGGCTTCTGTATTTTGTGAAAAAAACGTTCCCCCCGCTGACAGGTCGGACCCACCAGCTATATCTTCGCACGCAAGGAAGTGCCTCCTTATTACGCACCAAAAAATGAATACCCCCTGCTAGCTGGGACCCACCATAGTGGCTGGCTGACTTGTGGGCCTACTAAGTTGACGAGGACGAGGGCTTTGTCAACTTAGTCAATATGAACGATTCTAGCTCCAGTGACCGTACGATGTCCATCCAAGGGCCATAGTGCTTCTTCAACCTCTGGTCTTCTTGCTCCAGCCGCCCAAAGCAGCACCAGTCGTGCCGCGTGCTCCTGCCTCTCGTGGCCGGCTGTGATGTCGCGGAGGCCTCACCGCCCCCTACTACTCCCATCGCTGGCCCATGGTATCCCTCTACTCACCCACACCCCCTGTTATTCTGCGGCAACGGTAGCCTCACGCCGTAGCCGAACCAGTGAACCCTCGTACTCCTCTCCGCGTGGGCATCCACTGCCGCGTCTTCCCCAGCTCCGCATCATCTGATGTCTACTACACAACCTTCTTCTTGTAGACATTGTTGGGCCTGCAAGTGCACAGGTTTGTAGGACAGTAGCAAATTTCCCTCAAGTGGATGACCTAAGGTTTATCAATCAGTAGGAGGCATAGGATGAAGATGGTCTCTCTCAAACAACCCTGCAACCAAACAACAAAGAGTCTCTTGTGTCCCCAACACACCCAATACAATGGTAAATTGTATAGGTGCACTAGTTCGGCGAAGAGATGAAGATACAAGTGCAAAATAGATAGTAGATATAGGTTTTTGTAATCTGAAATTATAAAAACAGCAAGGTAGCGAGCGATAAAAGTGAGCGTAAACGGTATTGCAATGGTAGGAAACAAGGCCTAGGGTTCATACTTTCACTAGTGCAAGTTCTCTCAACAATAATAACATAGATAGATCATATAACAAGCCCTCAACATGCAACAAAGAGTCACTCCAAAGCCATTAATAGCGGAGAACGAACACAGAGATTATGGTAGGGTACGAAACTACCTCAAAGTTATTCGTTTGGATCGATCTATAAAAGAGTTCGTACTAGAATAACACCTTAAGAAACAAATCAACCAAAACCCTAATGTCACCTAGTTACTCCATTGTCACCTCAGGTATCCGTGGGCATGATTATACGATATGCATCACACAATCTCAGATTCATCCAACCAACATAAAAGTACTTCAAAGAGTGCCCCAAAGTCTCTACCGGAGAGTCAAGAACGTGTGCCAACCCCTATGCATAGGTTCATGGGTGGAACACGTAAGTTGGTCACCAAAACATACATGAAGTGGCACATGAAATCCCATTGTCACCACAGATAAGCACGGCAAGACATACATCAAGTGTTCTTATAAAAGACTCAATCCGATAAGATAACTTCAAAGGGGAAACTCAATTCATCACAATAGAGTAGAGGGGGAGAAACATCATAAGATCCAACTACAATAGCAAAGCTCGGGACACATCAAGATCGTGCCATAGAGGGAACACGAGAGAGAAAACGAGAGAGAGAGAGATCAAACACATAGCTACTGGTACATACCCTCAGCCCCGAGGGTGAACTACTCCCTCCTCGTCAGGGATAGCGCCGGGATGACGAAGATGGCCTCCGGTGATGGGATCCCCCTCCGGCAGGGTGCCGGAACAGGGTCCCGATTGGTTTTTGGTGGCTACAGAGGTTTGCGGCGGCGGAACTCCCGATCTATCTTCTGTTCTGGAAGTTTTTGGGTACATAGGTATATATGGGTGCAGGGGGTACGTCGGTGGACCTCCGGGTTGCTCACGAGGTAGAGGGGCGCGCCCAGGGGGGAGCGCCCCCACCCTCTTGGGCAGCCCGGGACTCCCCTGACGTGCACTCCAAGTCCATCAGGTTTCTTTCCTTCCAAAATTAACTTCTCCAGTTGATTTCGTTCCGTTTTGACTCCGTCTCATATTCCTTTTCCTCGAAACACTGAAATAGGCATAAAACAGCAAATCTGGGCTGGGCCTCCGGTTAATAGGTTAGTCCCAAAAATAATATAAAAGTGGATAATAAAGCCCAATATTGCCTAAAACAGTAGATAAAGTAGCATGGAGCAATCAAAAATTACAGATACGTTGGAGACGTATCAAGCATCCCCAAGCTTAATTCCTGCTCGTCCTCGAGTAGGTAAATGATAAAAAAGAATTTTTAATGCGGAGTGATACTTTGGCATAATTTCAATGTAAGTCTTCTTAATTGTGATATGAATATTCAGATCCGAAAGATTCAAGACAAAAGTTCATATTGACACAAAAAATAATAATACTTCAAGCATACTAATCAAAGCAATCATGTCTTCTCAAAATAACATGGCAAAATAAAGTTCATCCCTACAAAATCATATAGTTAGGCTATGCTTCATTTTCGTCACACAAAGATGTTCCCAACTTCTATACCCCCGATGACAAGCCAAGCAATTGTTTCATACTTAATTAATCTCAAACTTTTTCAACCTTCACGCAATACATGAGCGTGAGCCATGGATATAGCACTATGGGTGGAATAGAATATGATGATGGGGATTGTGTGGAGAAGACAAAAAAGGAGAAAGTCTCACATTGACGAGGATAATCAACGGGCTATGGAGATGCCCATCAATTGATGTCAACATGAGGAGTAGGGATTGCCATGCAACGGATGCACTAGAGCTATGAATGCTCAACAAGAGAAAACTAGTGGGTGTGCATCCAACTCGCTTGCTCATGAAGACCTAGGGCATTTGAGGAAGCCCATCGTAGGAATATACAAGCCAACCTCTATAATGAAAAATTCCCACTAGTATATGAAAGTGATAACACATGAGAATCTCTACATGAAAAGCATGGTGCTACTTTGAAGCACAATATATGAGACTCACTATATGAAGAACAAGGTGCTACTTTGAAGCACAATATATGAGACTACATGAAGAACAAGGTGCTACTTTGAAGCACAAGTGTGGAAAAAGAGATAGTAGCATTGCCCTTTTTATTTTATTTTTATTTTTATTTTTTGGGCCTTTTTTGGCCTTTCTCTTTTTTTTGATTGGGCAATGCTCTAATAATGATGATCATCACACTTCTATTGATTACAACATAAGGATTACAACTCAAAACTTAGAACAAGATATGACTCTATATGAATGCCTCCGGCGGTGTACCGGGATGGTGCAATGAATCAAGAGTGACATGTATGAAAAATAATGCGTGGTGGCTTTGCCACAAATACGATGTCAACTACATGATCATGCAATGGCAATATGACAAAAGTAATGTATGTCATGATGATGATGAACGGAACGGTGGAAAGTTGCATGGCAATATATCTCGGAATGGCTATGGAAATGCCATAATAGGTAGGTATGGTGGCTGTTTTGAGGAAGATATAAGGAGGTTTATGTGTGATAGAGCGTATCATATCACGGGGTTTGGATGCACCGGCGAAGTTTGCACCAACTCTCAAGGTGAGAAAGGGCAATGCACGGTACCGAAGAGGCTAGCAATGGCGGAAAGGTAAAAGTGCGTATAATCCATGGACTCAACATTAGTCAAAAGAACTCATATACTTATTGCAAAAATTTAGAAGTCATCAAAAATCAGGTAATACGCGCATGCTCCTAGGGGGATAGATTGGTAGGAAAAGACCATCGCTCGTCCCCGACTGCCACTCATAAGGATACACAAGCCAGGAACACTTCATGTTTCAAATTTCTTACACAACTTTAATCATACGTGCATGCTACGGGACTTGCAAACTTCAACACAAGCATTTCTCAAATTCACCATCACCCAACTAGCACGACTTTGATATTATCACCTCCATATCTCAAAACAATTATCAAGCATCAAACTTATCTTAGTATGCAATTTACTCAAAAGAAAGTTTCACATATCTTGAACACTAAGTGTATTAATGTTAAGCAAATTACCATGCTATTAATGACTCCCAAAATAATCTAAGTGAATCATGAGAGGCTAGAAATTTCTACAAAATATAACCACCGTTGTGCTCTAAAGGATATAAGTGAAGCACTAGAGCAAACGACAAACTACTCCGAAATATAAGTGAAGATCAATGAGTAGCTAAATAATTATGCAACTATATGAATACTCTCTCTCATTAAAGAATTTCAGATCTTGGTATCTTATTCAAGCATAAAACAAAACAGAACAAAATGACATTGCAAGGATAGCACAACTCATGTGAAGAAGCAAAAACTTAGGCTCAACCGATACTAACCGATAGTTGTTGAAGAAGAAAGGTCGGATGCCTACCGGGGCACCCCCAAGCTTAGATGCTTGAGACTTCTTGAAATATTATCTTGGGGTGCCTTGGGCATCCCCAAGGTTGAACTTTTGTGTCTCCTTAATTCCTCTCAAATCATGGTTTCTCTTTTTATCAAAAGCTTCATTCACAACAGACTCAACAAGAACTCGTGAGATAGGTTAGTATAAACCAATGCAAAACCTTATCATTTTCTACTGTAACAAATCACTAACATTATTATTCAACATTTCAGACTAAATGCCTCTGTATATTTAATACTCCTATTCTCAAATAGAATCATTAAACAAGCAAACATATGCAAACACTGCAACCATAACAGCAATCTGCCAAAACAGTACAGTCTGTAAAAATGCAAGAGTATCAATACTTCCCTGACTCCAAAAATTATGAACTAAAATTAGCACTGTACTAAATTTATCAGAGCTCAATATGCAAAAAGATTCAACGTTAGATCACTCTCTGACTTTTCTAGGGAATTTTTGCAACAGCGGTAAACTTTCTGTTTTCAAACAGCAACATGTATACTAGCAAAATAAGCATGGCAAAGGCTATCCTTGACTTTTTTTATTGAAACTAAAGATGCAAAACATTATTCTAACTAACATCAAGCAAAAACTAACAAAATAAAATGACGCTCCAAGCAAAACACATATCATGTGGTGAATAAAAATATAGCTCCAAGTAAAGTTACCGATGAACGAAGACGAAAGAGGGGATGCCTTCCGGGGCATCCCCAAGCTTAGGCTCTTGGTTGTCCTTGAATATTACCTTGGGGTGCCTTGGGCATCCCCAATCTTAGGCTCTTGCCACTCCTTATTCCATAGTCCATCGAATCTTTTACCCAAAACTCAAAACAAAACTCGTAAGCTCCGTTAGTATAAGAAAATAAAACCACCACTTAGGTACTGTAATGAACTCATTATAAATTCATATTGGTGTAATATCTACTGTATTCTACCTTCTCTATGGTTCATACCACTTAATACTAGCCATAGATTCATCAAAATAAGCAAACAACACATAGAAAACAGAATCTGTCAAAAACAGAATAGTCTGTAGTAATCTGTATAAAAGGAATACTTATGGAACCCCGAAAATTATGAAATAAATTGCTGGACCTGATTAATTTGTCTATGAATCATCTGAAAAAAGAATCAACCTAAAATCACTCTCCAGTAAAAAATGGAAGCTAATCTCAGTGAGCGCAAAAGTTTCTGTTTTTCACAGAAAAATCACATAAACTTCACCCAAGTCTTCCCAAAGGTTCTACTTGGCACTTTATTGAAACAAAAGCTATAAAACATAATTACTTAAGTAGCATAATCATGTGGACACACAAAAACAGTAAGGATAAATATTGGGTTGTCTCCCAACAAGCGCTTTTCTTTAATGCCTTTCTAGCTAGGCATGATGATGACAATGACGCTCACATAAAAGATAAGAATTGAAACATAAAGAGGGCATCATGAAGACTATGACTAGCACATTTAAGTCTAACCCACTTCCTATGCATAGGGATTTTGTGAGAAAACAACTTATGGGAACAATAATCAACTAGCATAGGAAGGTAACACAAGCATAGCTTCAAGAATTTAAGCACATAGAGAGGAAACTTGATATTATTGCAATTCCTACAAGCATATGTTCCTCTCTCATAATAATTTTCAGTAGCATCATGAATGAATTCAACAATATAACCAACACCTAAAGCATTCTTTTCATGATCTATTTGCATAGAAAATTTTCTACTCTCAACATAAGCAAATTTCTTCTCACGAGTAGCAGTGGGAGCAAACTCAACAAAATAACTATCATGTGATTGAAAATTAAGATCAAGATGACACGTTTCATGGTTATCATTATTCTTTAAAGCATACATGTCATCACAATAATCATCATAGATGGGAGGCATGCTTTCATCATAGTAAATTTGCTCATCAAAACTTGGGGGACAAAAAATATCATCTCCATCAAACGTAGCTTCCCCAAGCTTGTGGCTTTGCATATCATTAGCATCATGGATATTCAAGAAATTCATACTAACAACATTGCAATCATGCTCATCATTCAAAGATTTAGTGCCAAATTTTTTAGAGATTTCTTCTTCTAGCACTTGAGCACAATTATCCTTTCCATCATACTCACAAAAGATATTAAAAAGGTGAAGCGTATGAGACAAACTCAATTCCATTTTTTTTCTTTTTCTTTTGTAAACTAAACTAGTGATAAAACAAGAAACAAAAAGATTTGATTGCAAGATCTAAAGATATACCTTCAAGCACTCACCTCCCCGGCAACGGCGCCAGAAACTGCTTGATGTCTACTACACAACCTTCTTCTTGTAGACGTTGTTGGGCCTGCAAGTGCACATGTTTGTACGACAGTAGCAAATTTCCCTCAAGTGGATGACCTAAGGTTTATCAATCCGTATGAGGCGTAGGATGAAGATGGTCTCTCTCAAACAACCCTGCAACCAAATAACAAAGAGTCTCTTCTGTCCCCAACACACCCAATACAATGGTAAATTGTATAGGTGCACTAGTTCGGCGAAGAGATGAAGATACAAGTGCAAAATAAATAGTAGATATAGGTTTTTGTAATCTGAAATTATAAAAACAGCAAGGTAGCGAGCGATAAAAGTGAGCGTAAACGGTATTGCAATGGTAGGAAACAAGGCCTAGGGTTCATACTTTCACTAGTGCAAGTTCTCTCAACAATAATAACATAGATAGATCATATAACAAGCCCTCAACATGCAACAAAGAGTCACTCCAAAGCCACTAATAGCGAAGAACTAACGTAGAGATTATGGTAGGGTACGAAACCACCTCAAAGTTATTCGTTCGGATCGATCTATAAAAGAGTTCGTACTAGAATAACACCTTAAGACACAAATCAACCAAAAACCTAATGTCACCTAGATACTCCATTGTCACCTCAAGTATCCGTGGGCATGATTATACGATATGCATCACACAATCTCAGATTCATCCAACCAACATAAAAGTACTTCAAAGAGTGCCCCAAAGTCTCTACCGAAGAGTCAAGAACGTGTGCTAACCCCTATGCATAGGTTCATGGGTGGAACCCGCAAGTTGGTCACAAAAACATACATCAAGTGGCACGTGAAATCCCATTGTCACCATAGATAAGAAGGGCAAGACATACATCAAGTGTTCTCATAAACGACTCAATCTGATAAGATAACTTCAAAGGGAAACTCAATTCAAAACAAGAGAGTAGAGGAGGAGAAACATCATAAGATCCAACTACAATAGCAAAGATTGGGATACATCAAGATCGTGCCACAGAGGGAACACGAGAGAGAACACGAGAGAGAGAGAGAGAGAGATCAAACACATAGCTACTGGTACATACCCTCAGCTCCGAGGGTGAACTACTCCCTCCTCGTCATGGATAGCGCCGGGATGACGACGACGGCCTCCGGTGATGGGATCCCCCTCCGACAGGGTGCCGGAACAGGGTCCTGATTGGTTTTTTGTGGCTACAGAGGCTTGCGGCGGCAGAACTCCCGATCTATCTTCTGTTCTGGAAGTTTTAGGGTACATAGGTATATATGGGTGCAGGGGGTACGTCGGTGGACCTCCGGGTTGCTCACGAGGTAGGGGGGCGCGCCCAGGGGAGCGCCCCCCACCCTCGTGGGCAGCCCGGGACTCCCCTGACGTGCACTCCAAGTCCATCAGGTTTCTTTACTTCCAAAAATAACTTCTCCAGTTGATTTCGTTCCGTTTTGACTCCGTCTGATATTCCTTTTCCTCGAAACACTGAAATAGGCATAAAACAGCAAATCTGGGTTGGGCCTCCGGTTAATAGGTTAGTCCCAAAAATAATATAAAAGTGGATAATAAAGCCCAATATTGCCTAAAACAGTAGATAAAGTAGCATGGAGCAATCAAAAATTACAGATACGTTGGAGACGTATCAAGCATCCCCAAGCTTAATTCCTGCTCGTCCTCAAGTAGGTAAATGATAAAAAAGAATTTTTGATGCGGAGTGATACTTTGGCATAATTTCAATGTAAATCTTCTTAATTGTGATATGAATATTCAGATCCGAAAGATTCAAGACAAAAGTTCATATTGACACAAAAAATAATAATACTTCAAGCATACTAATCAAAGCAATCATGTCTTCTCAAAATAACATGGCAAAATAAAGTTCATCCTTATAAAATCATATAGTTAGGCTATGCTTCATTTTCGTCACACAAAGATGTTCCCAACTTCTATACCCCCGATGACAAGCCAAGCAATTGTTTCATACTTAATTAATCTCAAACTTTTTCAACCTTCACGCAATACATGAGCGTGAGCCATGGATATAGCACTATGGGTGGAATAGAATATGATGATGGGGATTGTGTGGAGAATACAAAAAAGGAGAAAGTCTCACATTGACGAGGATAATCAACGGGCTATGGAGATGCCCATCAATTGATGTCAACATGAGGAGTAGGGATTGCCATGCAACGGATGCACTAGAGCTATGAATGCTCAACAAAATAAAACTAGTGGGTGTGCAATCAACTCGCTTGCTCATGAAGACCTAGGGCATGCTAGGAAGCCCGTCGTAGGAATATACAAGCCAAGTTCTATAATGAAAAATTCCCACTAGTATATGAAAGTGATAACACATGATACTCTCTACATGAAAACCATGGTGCTACTTTGAATCACAATATATGAGACTCGCTATATGAACAACAAGGTGCTACTTTGAAGCACAATATATGAGACTACATGAAGAACAAGGTGCTACTTTGAAGCACAAGTGTGGAAAAAGAGATAGTAGCATTGCCCTTTTTATTTTTTATTATTTTTATTTATTTTGGGCCTTTTTTTGGCCTTTCTCTTTTTTTTATTGGGCAATGCTCTAATAATGATAATCATCACACTTCTATTGATTACAACATAAGGATTACAACTTCAAACTTAGAACAAGATATGACTCTATATGAATGCCTCCGGCGGTGTACCGGGATGGTGCAATGAATCAAGAGTGACATGTATGAAAAATAATGCATTGTGGCTTTGCCACAAATATGATGTCAACTACATGATCATGCAATGGCAATATGACAAAAGTAATGTATGTCATGATGATGATGAACGGAACGGTGGAAAGTTGCATGGTAATATATCTCGGAATGGCTATGGAAATGCCATAATAGGTAGGTATGGTGGCTGTTTTGAGGAAGATATAAGGAGGTTTATGTGTGATAGAGCGTATCATATCACGGGGTTTGGATGCACCGGCGAAGTTTGCACCAACTCTCAAGGTGAGAAAGGGCAATGCACGGTACCGAAGAGGCTAGCAATGGCGGAAAGGTAAAAGTGCGTATAATCCATGGACTCAACATTAGTCAAAAGAACTCATATACTTATTGCAAAAATTTAGAAGTCATCAAAAATCAAGTACTACGCGCATGCTCCTAGGGGGATAGATTGGTAGGAAAAGACCATCGCTCGTCCCCGACCGCCACTCATAAGGATGCACAAGCCAGGTACACTTCATGTTTCAAATTTGTTACACAACTTTAACCATACGTGCATGCTGTGGGACTTGCAAACTTCAACACAAGCATTTTTCAAATTCACAATCACCCAACTAGCATGACTTTGATATTATCACCTCCATATCTCAAAACAATTATCAAGCATCAAACTTATCTTAGTATTCAATTTACTCAAAAGAAAGTTTCACATATCTTGAACACTAAGTATATTAATGTTAAGCAAATTACCATGCTATTAATGACTCCCAAAATAATCTAAGTGAAGCATGAGAGACTAGCAATTTCCACAAAATATAACCACCGTTGTGCTCTAAAGGATATTAGTGAAGCACTAGAGCAAACGACAAACTACTCTGAAAGATATAAGTGAAGATCAATGAGTAGCTAAATAACTATGCAACTATATGAAGACTCTCTCTCATTAAAGAATTTCAGATCTTGGTATCTTATTCGAGCATCAAGAAAAACAAAACAAAATGACATTGCAAGGATAGCACAACTCATGTGAAGAAGCAAAAAACTTAGGCTCAACCGATACTAACCGATAGTTGTTGAAGAAGAAAGGTCGGATGCCTACCGGGGCATCCCCAAGCTTAGATGCTTGAGACTTCTTGAAATATTATCTTGGGATGCCTTGGGCATCCCCAAGGTTGAACTTTTGTGTCTCCTTAATTCCTCTCATATCATGGTTTCTCTTTTTATCAAAAGCTTCATTCACAACAAACTCAACAAGAACTCGTGAGATAGGTTAGTATAAACCAATGCAAAACCTTATCATTTTCTACTGTAACAAATCACTAACATTATTATTCAACATTGCGGACTAAATGCCTCTGTATATTTAATACTCCGATCCTCAAATAGAATCATTAAACAAGCAAACATATGCAAACAATGCAACCATAACAGCAATCTGCCAAAACAGTGCAGTCTGTAAAGAATGCAAGAGTATCGATACTTCCGTGACTCCAAAAAATTATGAACTAAAATTCCCACTGTAATAAATTTATCAGAGCTCAATATGCAAAAAGATTCAATGTTAGACCACTCTCTAAATTTTCTAGGGAATTTTTGCAACAACGGTAAACTTTCTGTTTTCAAACAGCAACATGTATACTAGCAAAATAAGCATGGCAAAGGCTATCCTTGACTTTTTTTATTGAAACTAAAGATGCAAAACATTATTCTAACTAACATCAAAAAAAGCTAACAAAATAAAATGACGCTCCAAGCAAAACACATATCATGTGGTGAAAAAAAATATAGCTCCAAGTAAAGTTACCGATGAACGAAGAGGAAAGAGGGGATGCCTTCCGGGGCATCCCCAAGCTTAGGCTCTGGGTTGTCCTTGAATATTACCTTGGGGTGCCTTGGGCATCCCCAAGCTTAGGCTCTTTCCACTCCTTATTCCATAGTCCGTCGAATCTTTTACCCAAAACTTGAAAACTTCAACCACACAAAACTCAAAACAAAACTCGTAAGCTCCGTTAGTATAAGAAAATAAAACCACCACTTAGGTACTATAATGAACTCATTCTAAATTAATATTGGTGTAATATATGCTGTGTTCTAACTTCTCTATGGTTCATACCACTTAATACTAGCCATAGATTCATCAAAATAAGCAAACAACACATAGAAAACAGAATCTGTCAAAAACAGAACATTCTGTAGTAATCTGTATAAAACGTATACTTATGGAACTCCCAAAATTATAAAATAAATTTCTGGACCTGAGTAATTTGTATATGAATCATCTGCAAAAAGAATCAACCAAAAATCGCTCTCCAGTAAAAAATGGCAGCTAATCTCGTGAGCGCTAAAGTTTCTGTTTTTCACAGCAAGATCACATAAACTTCACCCAAGTCTTCCCAAAGGTTCTACTTGGCACTTTATTGAAACAAAAGCTATAAAACATGATTAATTCAGTAGAATAATCATGTGGATACACAAAGATAGTAAGGATAAATATTGGGTTGTCTCCCAACAAGCGCTTTTCTTTAATGCCTTTCTAGCTAGGCATGATGATGACAATGATGCTCACATAAAAGATAAGAATTGAAACATAAAGGGAGCATCATGAAGAATATGACTAGCACATTTAAGTCTAACCCACTTCCTATGCATAGGGATTTGGTGAGCAAACAACTTATGGGAACAATAATCAACTAGCATAGGAAGGTAACACAAGCATAGCTTCAAGAATTTAAGCACATAGAGAGGAAACTTGATATTATTGCAATTCCTACAAGCATATGTTCCTCTCTCATAATAATTTTTAGAAGCATCATGAATGAATTCAACAATATAACCAGCACCTAAAGCATTCTTTTCATGATCTATTTGCATAGAAAATTTTCTACTCTCAACATAAGCAAATTTCTTCTCATGAGTAGGAGTGGGAGCAAACTCAACAAAATAACTATCATGTGATTGAAAATTAAGATCAAGATGACACGTTTCATGGTTATCATTATTCTTTAAAGCATACATGTCATCACAATAATCATCATAGATGGGAGGCATGCTTTCATCATAGTAAATTTGCTCATCAAAACTTGGGGGACAAAAAATATCATCTCCATCAAACGTAGCTTCCCCAAGCTTGTGGCTTTGCATATCATTAGCATCATGGATATTCAAGGAATTCATACTAACAACATTGCAATCATGCTCATCATTCAAAGATTTAGTGCCAAACATTTTAGAGATTTCTTCTTCTAGCACTTGAGCACAATTATCCTTTCCATCATACTCACGAAAGATATTAAAAAGGTGAAGCGTATGAGACAAACTCAATTCCATTTTTTTTCTTTTTCTTTTGTAAACTAAACTAGTGATAAAACAAGAAACAAAAAGATTCGATTGCAAGATCTAAAGATATACCTTCAAGCACTCACCTCCCCGGCAATGGCGCCAGAAACTGCTTCATGTCTACTACACAACCTTCTTCTTGTAGACGTTGTTGGGCCTGCAAGTGCACAGGTTTGTAGGACAGTAGCAAATTTCCCTCAAGTGGATGACCTAAGGTTTATCAATCCGTAGGAGGCGTAGGATGAAGATGGTCTCTCTCAAACAACCCTGCAACCAAATAACAAAGAGTCTCTTGTGTCCCCAACACACCCAATACAATGGTAAATTGTATAGGTGCACTAGTTCGGCGAAGAGATGAAGATACAAGTGCAAAATAGATAGTAGATATAGGTTTTTGTAATCTGAAATTATAAAAACAGAAAGGTAGTGAGCGATAAAAGTGAGCGTAAACGGTATTGCAATGGTAGGAAACAAGGCCTAGGGTTCATACTTTCACTAGTGCAAGTTCTCTCAACAATAATAACATAGATAGATCATATAACAAGCCCTCAACATGCAACAAAGAGTCACTCCAAAGCCACTAATAGCGGAGAACAAACGTAGACATTATGGTAGGGTACGAAACCACCTCAAAGTTATTCGTTCGGATCGATCTATAAAAGAGTTCGTACTAGAATAACACCTTAAGACACAAATCAACCAAAAACCTAATGTCACCTAGATACTCCATTGTCACCTCAAGTATCCGTGGGCATGATTATACGATATGCATCACACAATCTCAGATTCATCCAACCATCATAAAAGTACTTCAAAGAGTGCCCCAAAGTCTCTACTGGAGAGTCAAGAATGTGTGCCAACCCCTATGCATAGGTTCATGGGTGGAACCCGCAAGTTGGTCACCAAAACATACATCAAGTGGCACGTGAAATACCATTGTCACCACAGATAAGCACGGCAAGACATACATCAAGTGTTCTCATAAAAGACTCAATCCGATAAGATAACTTCAAAGGGGAAACTCAATTCATCACAAGAGAGTAGAGGGGGAGAAACATCATAAGATCCAACTACAATAGCAAAGCTCGAGATACATCAAGATCGTGCCATAGAGGGACCACCAGAGAGAACACGAGAGAGAGAGAGAGAGAGAGATCAAACACATAGCTACTGGTACATACCCTCAGCCCCGAGGGTGAACTACTCCCTCCTCGTCATGGATAGCACCGGGATGATGAAGGTGGCCTCCGGTGATGGGATCCCCCTCCAGCAGGGTGCCGGAATAGGGTCCCGATTGGTTTTTGGTGTCTACAGAGGCTTGCGGTGGCGGAACTCCGATCTATCTTTTGTTCTGGAAGTTTTAGGGTACATAGATATATATGGGTGCAGGGGTACGTCGGTGGACCTCCGGGTTGCTCACGAGGTAGGGGGAGCGCCCGGGGGGGCACGCCCACCACCCTCGTGGGCAGCTCAGGACTCCCCTGACGCGCACTCCAAGTCCATCAGGTTTCTTTCCTTCCAAAAATAACTTCTCCTGTTGATTTCGTTCCGTTTTGACTCCGTCTGATATTCCTTTTCCTTGAAACACTGAAATAGGCATAAAACAGCAAATCTGGGCTGGGCCTCCGGTTAATAGGTTAGTCCCAAAAATAATATAAATGTGGATGATAAAGCCCAATATTGCCTAAAACAGTAGATAAAGTAGCATGGAGCAATCAAAAATTATAGATACGTTGGAGACGTATCATCGTCCCCTTCCTAGGCCTCGCTGTCGTCCACCGCCTTGGTGCTCTCGGCGTGGCGTGGTCAATGTGGTCAACGACCGACTTCCATCGGAAGAGTACTGTACGTGGAGAGGCTGACAGCTGGGTCCACGACCACAACCTAGTTTTTTTGTGATTTGCCAAGTAAGTCGCTTTGTCAGGCCTGTTGGGCTGCAAATCTTTCAAGACGAGGAGAGCTTCATTCGGCTGGCCGAGCAAATGGCCTATCAGTAATGAGAAATGGGCTGTACATTTTTAAAACACATCAAACCGGTAATTAGTTTCAAATATCTTTTTTTCATTCGAGATTTTAAATTACATTAATTTTTATGCGTGGAGAATTTGTTGGATTTTATATTGATATACATTTATTTTTAAAATCAGTTTGAATGTGAGTCGAAATTTCGGGATTAAAAACAGTTCGGACCGCACCAAAATATGCAAAATTTCGTATAATTTTTTAACCGTGGCCACAATATAGGCTGTAATGCTTACAAAAAGAACATGGGCTCGAAAAAAACCTTAAGAATTAGCAAATGGGCTGTAAATTATTAGAAATAATGGCAGATGGGTTGTATGCTATTTTCCACAGATTTGAGGCTTTCCTAAAAAAAGGTTGACGCACAAGCAGTGACTGTTGGATGTCCATCGAACGGCTGTCGTGCTTCTTCAATCTCTGCTCCTTCCTGCTCCAGCCGCTCAAACAAGCGCCGGCGGGACTGCCTGCTCCCTCCTCCCTGCGGTCGGCTGTGCTGCCGCGCAGGCCTCACCGCCCCACCGTACTCCCATCACTGGCCTAGCCATCCCTCCACTCACCCACACCTGCTGTTATTCTCCGGTGACGGCAGACGAACCAGTAAACCCTCGTACAGTCGTACTCCCCTCCGCGTGGGAAACAACTACCGAGTCTTCCCTGCCTCCGTGTCGTTCCCTTCCTAGGTCTCGCCGTCGTCCACCGCCCTAGTGCTCTCGGCGTGGCCTGGTCAACGTGGTCAACGACCGACATGCATCTGAAGTGGACTGTACGTGGGGAGGCCGACAGCTGGGTCCACTGCCGCACGCAAGGAAATGCCTCCGTATTACGCACAAAATAATGATTCCTCCACCTGACATTAGGGACCCACCGAAAGGGCCTCTATATTTTGCGAAAAAAACGTTACCGCCGCTGACAACTCGGACCCACCAGCTATATCTTCGCACGCAAGGAAGTGCCTCCTTATTACGCACACAAAAAATGAATACTCCCACTGTTAGCTGGGACCCAGTATAGTGGCAGGCTGACTTGTGGGCCTACTAAGTTGATGGGGACGGAGGGCTTTGTCAACTTAGTCAATATGCATGATTCTAGCTCCAGTGACCGTACGATGTCCATCCAGTGGCCGTAGTGCTTCTTCAACCTCTGGTCTTCTTGCTCCAGCCGCCCAAACCAGCGCCGGTCGTGCCTCATGCTCCTGCCTCCCTTGGCCGGCTGCGATGCGGCGGAGGCCTCACCGCCGCCTACTACTCCCACTGCTAGCCAGGCCATCCCTCTACTCACCCACACCCCCTATTATTCTGCGACAGCCTCACACTGCAGCGAACCAGTGAACCCTCGTACTCCTCTACGCGTGGGCATCCACTGCCGCGTCGTCCCCTTCCTAGGCCTCGTCGTTGTCCACCGCCCTGGTGCTCTTGGCGCGGCATAGTCAATGTGGTCAAGGAACGGCTTCCATCGGACGTGGACTATACGTGGAGAGGCTGACAGCTGGGTCCATGGCTGCAGCAAGGAAGTGCCTCCTTATTACGTGCAAAATAATTATTCCTACACCTGACAGCAGGGATCCACCAGATGGGCCACCGTATTTTGCAAAAAAACGTTTCCCCCTGACTGCTAGGACCCACCAGCTACATCTTCGCACGCAAGGAAGTGCCTGACAGTCGGGACCCACCTAGTCGAAGCGTACGTAGCGTTGTCATTCTGGTCGCGAACGTGTACGTACATACTGTCATAGTAGAGGCGCGCACATGTCGTAGTAGAGGCGCGCACGTAGCATGTACACGTATGTACAACGGCCAGTGCGCAAGAAATAAAATACGGCCACGTATGTGTACATACAGGCAGGGTCTCGAACGCCTACTCGCGCATATATACGTACGGCCAGGGCTCGTGTACATTGGCTGGGTCGAAACGGAGAAACAGTGTCGTCGTCATGTTCATGGGGAGCCAACCAGCTGGGTCGGAACGGAATGCGTGGTCGTGTTCATCGGGAGGGCTTGAACGGAACAGGCGATGGAAACGAGGCCTGGCATACCGCAGAACGGAGGAAACGGCCTTGTGTTCGACCAGCCACGTTCAAAATGGGATCCTGTTCATCGGGAGGGGTGTAGCGTACCGCAAAACGGAGGAAACGGACCTCCTACGGTCAAAACGGGGGTCCTGTTGATCAGGAGGGGTGTGGTGTACCGCAAAACGGACGAAACAGACCTCCTATGGTCGAAACGGTGGTCCTGTTGATCGGGAGGGGTGTGGCGTACCGCAAAAGAATGAAACGGACCTCCTACGGTCGAAATGGGGGTCCTGTTCATCGGGATGGGTGTGGCGTACCGCAAAACGTGACTCCACGGGATACTGTTCATCTCCATCGTCGACCTCCTCCAGCCTCCACAGGCTAATGTTCATCCACCGTCAACCTCCTCCAGCCTCCACCTGCGATTGTTCATCCACGGGCTCCTCTTCATCCAGCCTCCAACACGCGCTACTCCATCGGCTACTGTTCAACCACCCCTCTCCACGGGCTCCTGTTCAACCACCCCTCCACGGGCTACTGGTCATCCACCCCTCCACCGTCTACTGTTCATCCAGCCCTCCACGGGGTCGTCCTGTTCATCCAGCCCTCCACGGGGTCTTGTTCATCCAGCCCCAACCGGCTCGATCGATCAGGGTCCTGTTCATCCAGACGCAACGCCACGGGTCCTGTTCATCCACCCCCCCGCTCACTGTTCATCCAA